>NC_054492.1:26628310-26928310 GCF_017639515.1 Carcharodon carcharias | reverse complement strand
CAGAAAATATACTCTTAAAAATAACTCAAATTAATTAGCAAATAAAAACAATTAAAATGTGAATTGATTACAGTGACAAATTTTTAAAAAGCTTTTAGTGAAAAACCATCAATTCAGGTTTTATACCAATTAGTTACTATAGTGATAAAAATCTGTCTTTCTTATGATCTCTGTCTGCCAGTCTCCCTCTCTCTCTCTCTTTATCTGTCATTATCTCTGTCTCTCTGCATGTTATTTTCTCTGCCTTTCTGTCGTTCCGCCTATCTGATTCCTTCTCCTTTTCACAATGTTTCTCCCTTTCTCTCTGTCTCCTGCTCTGCCATTTTTCAGTCTTCCTCCCTCTATATCTCCCTTTCCCTGTCTCTCTCTTACTCTTTGTTCCCCTTTATACCTCGCTCATCTCTCTTTGTATCCCTCATGACCTCATCTCACTTTCTCCATCTCTCCCTCTCTCTTTCCTACGCCCTCTCTCTTTCGGTCTCCCTCTCTCCCCCTCTCTCTCTCTCCTTTGTTTCCCCATCTCTCTGTCTTCTCCCAGTAGCCAAAGGAAGTTCGGAATCAGCCATCAATGAGAAGGCGGAATAGGGGGGCAGCCACCTTCTTTCTCTTTGGGAGGGAGGGAAGTGTGGTTGGGGAGGTGGGAGTGCATCTGGTTTTAATAAGCCAGCCTGTGCTGTTTATATTCACTGGTGATTGTGGACTGATCGCACCATGTCTGACCTCAAAACCTAAACATGGTAAAGGAAATAAACAGCGCACCGTCCTCCGAAAGGGCTGGCTTTTTGTCGACTAAAAGATGGTGGGGGTTGGGAGGGGGGGTTGAGCTAAAGACAGTTATTTTATGAACTATCATTCTGCAGCCTTAAAATCAAAATGAACGAGGGGTGAGGGGAAGGAGATCTGCACCAGGAGTGGGAACTGTCAGTTAGAATTAACCAGATTTAAGTAGATCAAAGGGTTTCTGTCCCTCTGTTGTCAGATTCAGAGTCCCAGCTATCACTACTCACTAACCTTGTAGTACTTTTTTCTTTGAAGAATTAATATTTAAATAATAAAAAACATACCCCAGACGGGCGAGATCAAAAGGCCATAGTGCAGTGAGAATGCTGGGAGAAATGCTGTCACTTTATCCCCTGGTATTTGAATTGAAGAAGGTGTTAAAAGTGATACAGGGCGTGTCGAAGATGTACAGACAGTGTCCCAACAGATGTGTCTATGTTCCAATGCCCATCAGAAACAATTGATCAAATCAGCCCAGCATTACCTTTTGACAAAAGCCAGTGTTGGTTAATGAACCCGTGGGCTCCCCTTCAAAGACTGCAGTCAAACTGAAACATATACCGAGCCTTTTTCTCCTCTCCAAGCGAGCTGATGCACTAGTACCTCCTGCGGTCCCAGCATCACCCTCCCCATTTCTAGCACCCTCCCCATTGCCCCTCCCTCCTGCCTTCCCACCCCAATTCCCATCTCCTTTCACCACCCCCATCCTCCAACACCCTCCTCACTCCCCCAGATTCTTTTGATGCTCTATGGTGCAGACTCTGTGTAAATCTCCTCTTAGCCTTCTCTACTCCAGCAGTAAGAGTGTCAGTAGCTGATGCTGGCAGGTGCTTTTATGAACAGCAGAGCTATGTGAGGAGTTAATCCAGTATCTGAACAGATTGTTTTGAAAATCAGTTTTATTTTTATTGTGAGAAAGGGAATGTTAACCGTAGGCTCTTAAATCTAGAATAAAGCAAGAGAAAAAAATAGTCCCATAAAAATCCCATCCAAACATCTGGCCTCCTTTAATGACAGGGAACCTCAGTAAGAGCTTAGCCAATAAACACCATCCTTTGGAGATAGCAGTGCAGACAAGCACCGCAATTCAAAATGCCACAAGCATCTAATATTTCTCTGTGACAATAATGGCTTTAAAATGCTTCATCTTTTTAAGTAGGTCCTGGATTGACATCTCAATAAATGAAATTTGGCCAATTATCAAAGGATCTTGAAACTTGATGTTGAAGTGGAGATCACCCTCTCACTCTATACTCTCACCCCCACACACCCTCACACTCACTCTCTCTCACCATCACACACTCACTCTCTTCCACATCCACACTCTCACTCTTATTCACTCCACCTCTCAATCTCTCCTGCTCTCACTTTGTCTCTCCCACTTTCACCCCTCACTTTCTTTTTCACTCTCACTCTCTCACACACTTTCTCACACTCACTCTCTCACTCTCCATCTCTCATGCCCACACTCTCTCACCCTTGCCATCTCTCACACATACATTTGCACGCGTGCACTCTCGAATAGACACAAACATGCACTTCAAAAGGAAAAAAAATATGCATATAAAAAACACAAAAAAAAATGTCCCAGCCTTTACATTGATGTTGGGAAGTGCTTAATGAGACTGACAGTGCAGCAACTCTCTGCCTGCTTGAACTCGGTTGCCCTGGTTACACCATGGAAAGGCTCAGACAATGTCATGCAGCCGTCCTGGCTTTAGTCCAGGTTACTTAATTTTCCATTTAATTTTCTTCTTATAAAGTGCTTTCTATCAGAATTTATTCCAGCTGTCAGTGTTTTCTGGTTATTCACCCTGTGCTATTCATGAAGAGATTAATCATGTTACCTCTTTCTAGCTGTCTTCATTCATTTCCTGAAGGTGGAGACTCTTTCTCATGAATATTCATTCTCAGGATATGGGTGTGGTGGCATTCAATGACTATCCTTAGGTGTCTTCTTTGATATATCTGAGGAGTTTGCTAGACAAGGTCGGTGGATGGTTAAGAGTCAACCACATTTGTCCGAGGCTGGAGTTACATAGGCCCTCAATATTATACTTGGCGTGCATGCCAGATTGTCGAGCCTGGAAGCGGATGTAACGTCCACCCCTGCCCAATGCCAGCAGCCGACAGCAATCACGCGCCAACTGTCCCATTAGCAGCCGGCCAGCGGGAAAGTCATTCGCTGAGAGGGCCAGCACTGTCCAGCAGGGGGCAGGAGCAGGGCAGGCTCTTCCCTTAGAGTTGCTGCGGGCAGGGGGTTTAAAAGGATAGCCAGTAGTGAGCAAAAGGATGCTGGGGACACTGGTGGAACGATTGTGGAATTGTGTACAGTTGCAGGATCCTCTTCAGTGACAGCCAATCTCTGCAGCACAGACAGGACCAATTTCTGGAGGTATCTGAGGCCTGATGGCCTGTAGTGATTGTAGGTATAGCCTTTCCTACTGTCTTTAGGGGTCACATGATTGTACTGATGAATGACTGATGAAACGCTGCCTTCGTACAGGATTAAGTCTGGTGTTTCCAAACTTAGAGGGGAAAGTAGAGAAGAATCAGAGTAGTCAGAAATTGAATCACGATATTCATAGCAAAGCTCGAAGATTTACTGTGAGATACAGTTTTCAGGCGGAATTTTGGAAATGGACCTAGTTGAGTTCCTGGTATAATTGTCTCTGAAATTGGACCCTTGTCATTTCCAAGTGGAGGTGGAAGGCCGGAATGTTCAAAAACATGTGGATCATCTAAGGAGTAGGGAAACATCCCAACATCTAACTATTCCGCCTGTAATTGATGTCGAACCTTTAATTCCTGAGGTGCCAGATTGACCTAGAATAGACACACCCGATGTCTCTGTTCAATTACTTAATTCTGAACTGCCACTGTCTAAGGATGTCCCTGATGCTGCAGTTCCTGATCATGTCGATCCTGTGGGAGAATCTCAAGTGGTAGAGCTACGCCGCTCTAACTGAATTAGAAAACCACCTCAAAGACATCATCTTTAATCACATGACCTGTGTATATATGTTTATGTTGTGGATTTAAATATTCTTTGTAAATAGGAAACGTAAAGAAAAACTGAAGGGGGAGGAAATGTATTGCTTGTAGGTATAACCTTTCCTACTGCCTTTAGGGGTCACGTGATTGTACTGACGAATGAGCCCTAAGCGTGGGTAATCCTAGGGGTGGAGCTTTCTAGTTGTGGACTTGGTTCAAACATGTAGCTTCTAAAAGACCTCTGTAATAAAGTTATCTGTTTCAAGTAAGAAACCTGTCCATCAAGTTCATTACATGGCCAGAGGACAAAACCAACCTGGTGGCAATGGAAATCTGTGAATGCACACAGCACCTTGTTTCTCCAATGATTACTTGTGGACCCTTCACAGGAGTCAGTGACTGACATGAGATACTGCTGCCAGATCATGGCAAGAGGAAGCCTCCACACCTAACCAAGAAAGCCTGGACAGAGGTGGGGGCGATAGTGAGCAGCCGTGGGCTTGTGCACAGGACTTGGGTGCAGTGTCAGAATCGGGTCAATGACTTTCTCCGCTCTGCAAGGGTGATTAAGGAAGCCACTATGTATTTTGAATGAATCTTCATGGATATAGTGGGTCTGGAAGGTGTTGTGCGATCGGTTCTAGAGAAGACCTGTGCCCCGAAGGCTGATTAAAACTAGATAGGATGGCAGGCACAGCTAGAAGGCAGAAATCCTGAATTGTGTTGGGTGCATGGACCATCGATGTTGAGGAGGAGCATATAAACCTCAGCCATCTAGAATAGGGACTCATGAAGGTGCTCGTGTTCACAGGAGAGAAGGAAGCACAATGCACTGAACGCAGCCACACAGGTGATGGAGTTCCACTTCGGGCAGTACTGACGCTAGTGCAGGAAGACATTCTAGAATTGGCATGCGAGCAGGGGATGAGATCCACTGGTCAAGGAGAGGCGGGAGTTTTTGAAGAGGGTGAGAGTGAAGGGAATACACTTTCAAGCGGGGGCATCAAATATGAAGGGCTGAGGGGCAAGGAATGGAAGGTTATGCTGAGTGTTCCTCTGTTACGCTGCATCATTATATTTGTGACATGCCCATGTGCAGGATGCAGCAGCAGCTACTTTGCTTCTTTAATGCTCATGGATACTCACTGCTATTTTCTATCCTTCAGGTGGATCATTGTCCAGACCAATTGAAATCCAAACAGTCCACCATTAACATCGGAGGAGGAGGGACCCTCAGATTCACCAGCGTCACATCCTCGCTCCACATTGTGCACTACCTCAGATACAAGCACCTTACTGGGGTTGAGGGTATCCATACAGACGGTAGCACAGACTGGGGGAAGCACATTACAATTGCTTGAGCAGCTGTTGGAGGCTGAGAGTTACCAGGCCTCTGATAGTCGGAGGATTATTGGAGACCAGGTAGGTGCTGAGCCCTAGGTAGATGATGAGCCTCTGGAGTCATCCATCAGGCGGCAAATGCTGGTTGTCCAGCAGGATCTACATGGAGATTGGCGGAGCTCCCAGAGGGTATGCATGCCCAGGCCTGTACAATGGAGGAGTCCATGTGAGGCACAAGGGCTACAGTCACCCTCTGCTCTGAACGCATGGTATCCCCCGTCGAGAGAATGGCGACTCTCATGGAGAACCAGCTCTAGCTGATATATTTAGTTGTGGGACTCGTATTTTGTTTTCTCACGTCACCTTATTAAATTGATATTTCATATTTTATATTCTTCTTGTGCTATGAGTGACATGAAGGTTGGAGGCCTGCAACTCAATCCCAAAAAATAATTAAGCACGGTTGCTCTTTTCCAGAGGAGGCTCAGGCTAAAGAGGGCGTCAGGAGGGGTTCATGTGGTCTGAAACATAGAAACATAGAAAATAGGAGCAGGAGTAGGTAATTCGGTCCTTTGAGCCTGCTCCACCATTCAATATGATCATGGCTGATCCTCTATCTCAACGCCGAACTCCTGCTCTCTCCCCATACCCCTTGATGCCTTTAGAGTCCAGAAATCCAGCTATTTTCCTTCTTATCCTATTTCCTTATTCTTATTCTACTTTCTTTTTATTCCTTCTGGGCGATTATGTAATTGCAACTTTTCAACGATACGGATTGAGGATTTTGGAAGCTTATTGGAAGCTTCATTGAGTGAGAGCGTCCCTGGTCTCCCTGACTCCCAAAAGCTGCTGCTCTGTAGGCTCCTCAACATGGCCCTGTGGCTGCGCAGGTTCATCCTCAGTGTCTGTGTCGGATTTGTCCTCACATGTCTGTGGCTGTACATCCCAGTCTTCCTCCTGCAGCCGATCTCCCCGAAAGAGAGCCAGATTGTGCAGGAAGCAGCACGCAACAACAACGAGGGACAGGTGATCAGGCGCATATTGAGGAGATTCCCCAAACTGGCCCACGCAATGGAACCTCATTTCGTGCAGGTCGATTGTTCCCTCCATCATGGCCCTGGTGGAGGCATGGCTTCTCTAGTACCACTTTTTTAGCGGGGGCTGGCTGAAAAACTTTGGAACCTGGGAGTGCCGGAGAATATCGGAGTCATGGCAACTCCCAGGGTACCCTGCACAAACCTGGGGGGTTTTTCTTCTGATGATCGCGCACCAGCTGGACATTGAGCAAGTTGTCACCTTTACGATTCACTAAGGCCCCTGGTTCTCCTACAGGTGCTTTGATCACCACATGGTTGCAGTCAATGGTGCCCTGAATCTTTGGGAAGCCTGCAATAGCAGCAAATCCTCTTGCAAGCTGTGCCAGGCTATCCTCTTCTGTTTTGAAATATATAAAAGTAGTCACCCTCCTATAAAGAATGCATCTGTGACAAGATTTATGCAGTTGTGTGCTGCAGACTGTGACTGAAGGGACCCCTTACAGGATATGGAAGGATTTTCTTATGAGGAGAGATTGGGCCTGTACTCATTGGAGTTTAGAAGAATGACAGGCGACCTTATTGAAACATATAACATTCTTAGGGGGCTTGACAGGGTAGATGTTGAGAGGTTGTTTCCCCTTGTGGGAGAGTCTAGGACCAGAAGGCATTATCTCAGAGTGAGGGGTCGCCTATTTGAGACAGAGATGAGGAGGAATTTCTTCTCTCAGAGGGTAGTGAATCTGTGTAATTCTTTACCAGAGAGGGCTGTGGAGGCTGGGTCATTAAGTATATTCAAGGCTGAGATAGGCAAATTTTTAATCAGTAAGGGAATCAAGGGTTATGGGGACAAAGCAGGAAAGTGGAGTTGAGGATTATCAGATCAGCCATGATCTTATTTAATGGTTGAGCAGCTCCTATGTCTTATGGTCCTATAGACCCTGGAAGGAACCTAAGCATAAAAATTGACAGTAACAGTCTCTTTCAGTGCCATTGGCATAGCGTGCCCCCCTACATAGTTGGATGCGATCTCAGGGCCAATCATCTCACAGATGGAGGTTACTGCCTCCTTTGAGAGGCAGGTTCTTCTTCTGCACTGCACCCCCATCATGTCCAGATGGTTGGATCTTACTTGGTGTACTCCACCAGCAGGGTAAAGGCATCTCCGCCGGCCCCTTCTCCTTATCAAGCCTCGCTGGCCTTCAGCCACTCCAGGGTGCGCTGCTTGCTCTTCTGGGCGGATGTTGATGCTGTCTCCGGTCAGCTGGCCTTCTCCCCCTTCTTCTCCTCTCCTCATTATCTGAGGAACAGCATCCACCTGACATAATAATCCCCGTTTGTGATCAGTTGGTTGTTGAGGTGCAGACTGACTGAAATTATGGCCAGCCTGCTAGCAGCTCTTTAAGGACAGAAGCCTCCTTACCCCCTAAAATTGGAATAGAACGGCTCAGAAAACAAAACTTAAGCATTAGTTATTAACTCCCAGTTCCACACTCTTTGCTCCATCCACAGACTTATATCCTTCCCTGGACTGAGAAAGTGCTCATTGTGAGCTCCCTGCCTGTTCATGAAGCCCATGCGTTGCCTGTGAAGACACACGGGCTGCTTACCTTTGCAGTGCATTGCCCCTTTAATTACTTGAATTGCCCCTTTAATTACTTGAACTGCCCTTTTAATTGATGTCAGGCAAGCTGCTGACATTCTGACCTACTGAAATATCACATTGCAGCAATGATGAAGTTGGGACCTCTTCCCGACACCTTCATGATCTATTTTACGGTACATCCGCGCTGTAAAATTCAGCCCATGTAGACCAGACTTGGAAAGGACGGCAGGTTTCCTTCCCTAAAGAACATTAGTGAAACAGTTGGACTTTCACAACAATCCAATCACTTCATGGCCACTTTTACTGATACCAGCTATTTAGTTCCAGTATTTTTTAAAAATTGAGTTCATGTTGAAGGTGGGATTTGAACTGGTGCTTACTCAGCCAGTAATTTCACCTCTACCTTGCCATCCCCAGTCTTTCTGTGCCCAAGTGGCCAATCTTCACATAAACGACCAAAAAATGTGAGAAGCTTTCGATTTGGGTGGATGGAGGGTAGGTTGGGGTGCATAAAATAGGTGATGCTGGATGAGATGGCCATTGTACATCCCCAACTGAATGCTTTTTACCATTGAATTCTATGATTTTGGGGGGAATTATAACCAAGAAATATGTCAAATTGGTAGATTAAGGGTATTTAGGATGGTGCAGAGAGCCTTGAAATAAAAGCTGAAAGTGCTGGAAAAACTCAGCAGGTCTGGAAGCAACTGTGGCAAGAAAAACAGAGTTAACGTTTCGAGTCTAATCTGACCAATCTTCAGAACTGAGGGAGCGTTATTGTGTATATTCAACCCATTCTGTATCTGCCCTGGGAGTGTTTTATGGAATAGTGTAGAGGGAACTTGACTCTGTATCTAACCCCGTGCTGTACCTGTCCTGGGAGTGTTTGATGGGGACAGTGTAGAGGGAGCTTTACTCTGTATCTAACCCTGCGCTGTTCCTGCCCTGGAGGGTGTTTGAGGGTGAGTGTAGAGGGAGCTTTACTCTGTATCTAACCCTGTGCTGTTCCTGCCCTGGAGGGTGTTTGAGGGTGAGTGTAGAGGGAACTTTACTCTGTATTTAACCCCGTTCTGTACCTGCCCTGGGAGAGTTTGATGCTATAGTGTAGAGGGAGCTTTACTCTGTCTAACTGTTGTTGTACCTGTCCTGGGAGCATTTGATGCGACAGTGTAGAGGAAACTGTACCTGCTTGACTATGGCGCTAGGTGTCAAAGATTAAACAACATGGCTAATTCCATAATCCTACACTCAATGCGGGGTAACAGTGTGGGTCAGAGATAGGGCTGCAGTATTGTTGCTCCAGTTCTCCAATCCACACTCCACATGAATTAGGATTGCCAGATGGTCCTGGAGTCTCCAAAAATTAAAAATTAGTCTCTTGGGCCCTGCTGCATCCAAAAACCTGGGAGGAAAATAATAGGAACGTAAAAAAATATTGTGTGTGTTCTTTTGAAATCACTTTCTTTGAACATTTGGGTTTATTAGTTGTAAGGATATTGGAGATGCAGGAGTGAAGGGAATTGTGAAGGGGAGTGCAGTATGACTGGGTAAGGCCACTGGAGTTGGGAGATGATGGAATTAAATCTCCAGGAATAAGTCCAACCAGAGCTAGCAACCCTGCCATGAGTACAGATCCCCTGCCCCCACCTCACCTTCTTCCCCTGGGAGGATAGAATTAACCCGAGTGTTTCAATTCACAAGCACAAATATCCTTCACCTTGATGTGCACGAAAGAAAAGGGAAAAGCTCATTCCAGTTTTAAATGTTGATAATGAAACCCAAACAGAATTTTGAATGGGACAGTGAGAGAGACTAATGGGTTGTTTAATGATTGACTGAATACAGGTCAGTAGTCAAATCGTGATTCATAGATGGAATCATTAAACTAGCAGAAACTGTGGAATAAATGTTCACATTCCTGACTTTTGTGACGTTATTCTGTTTTTTGCTTGAGAACTCCAAGTATGAAATAGAAATAAACAAATCCATGGTCTATCATTTTCTGCTAAGAAATTGATCAAAAAGTAACCGAATGAATGTTCTCCCATTTGATCCATCACAGTTCCTGAGGGCGTTTACATTTTGCGGCAGTGAAATGACTTAAATATTACACTCAGGCTCAGGTCATTTTCTGTTTATGCTTCCTCCACATGTCTGTACCTGTGTGGTCTCGGAGTTTTACTGAGAGACTTGAAAGAGAGATGAGACATGAGGTAAAGTCAAAAGCATGATTGAAACAGGGGAACCTTGGAGAATAATGAAAGGGTGGCACCATCAAATTATAAAAAGCAGATGCCAAAATAAATTAAATAGCAGTGTTTGGATAATACCAAGCATGGGTCCCCATGTAGGAAGGAGGAAAGTCCGAGCAGGTGAGAAATTGCCATAATTTTGGGTTCTGGGACAGAAGCAGTAACTGTCACAGATGTTGTAACAAGTGTTGATTTTGGGATTGGGAGGATGAAAATGTGACAAAAAGCCATAGGACAGTGTGTTTTGGAATTTAGTAAGAGGGAAAGGAGGGAAGTTTAGGCAGGGAATGACTAACAAGGGATATAAGAGAACACCACCACCTCCAACTTACTTTCAGAGCCACATACCATCCTGATGTGGAAATACATCGCTGTTCCTTCACCGTCGCTGAATCAAAATCCCTTCCTAACAGCACTGTGGCTGTACCTACGCCACATGGACTGCAACGGCTCAAGAAGGTGGCTCACCATCACCTTCTCAAAGGCAATTAGGGATAATGCTCACATCCCAAGAATGAATAAAAAAAAAGTAACATTGATAAAATAGAGAAAGGCTAGTGAGGGGTGGGTTTTGGGGGGGTGGGTGGGTGGGGCAGGGCGCAGGTGGTGGGTTTTGCTGCTGGGGGAGAGAAAGAGAGAAGAGGGAGAGAGAGGTTGGAAATTAGATTGACGGATCCCTACAGATGATTGGATTTGTCTGGTTCAGCATGTAAGAGTTGCTTGAAATCCACCTACAGGCAATGGAAGCTGAGTTCAGTCTTAGATGAGATCTTTATGGAAAGCTGAAAGCTGTCGAGGGGAAAAGAAGCGTTTGGCACACAGGGAAAACTAAAAAAGCTTTAGCGATTGAGCAGATGTGGAAGGCCCTCCTGAGGTCAAAGGCGATGGTGAGGCTACGAATGTCAATGATTGAAGGAGACCTAAGGCTGGAGCCAATGGGAAGAAGTACTAGTTACTGGTTAGAGTTTTAAGAGACATGAAGGAGTCTCCTTTTAAGAATTGCAGAGAAGTAAAATTTTAATTTCCCCACTGAAGAACAAGGAGGAGACCAAAGATAGAATTTCTGCAGGGTTTTCCTGATTTGCCACTGTACTTTCAGTCGAGGGTTGGGGGAGAACTCAAGAGAAATTACATGAACGGAAGATCAGGAAAATTTCCCATGAAGATCCAGGCAGTATAGAAAGAGGAATGGAGAAAGAACAAAGAAGGAACAAGGAAGAAAGAAAGACTTGAACACATATTACATCTTATTATACCATTAACTCACCTCAAATTACTTCATATAAATTAATTACCCTTTGGATTGAGCAACTGTTGTTATGTAGGCAAACATGCCAACCACACAACAACAATCTTGTCCCACAAATAGACATGAGATGACCAGTTAATTGGTTGGTTGTGTGCTTGCACATTTTAATTAGATTGTTATTGTGCCCACAGTCTCATTCGTGTACAAACCAGACTCTAAGATCAGCCAGTTTAATTGCCATTAATCTAATCAAAAGCAGTGCAAGTAGTCAGCGCCTGAAGCTCACTGAGTGGTGGGATTGTGCATTGTAAAAGTGATCTCGGAGAATGCTCCTCAAAGGCAATGGAGCTCCGCACGTTCCTCTCCCCGCTACTTTTCTACCTGTCGCCATTTTGATTCAAGGAATTCCCATTGCTGAAAGTGAGGGAAAGGATCTCCACATGCTGACATTTAACTAGATCCCCAGTTGTGGGACCCATGAGTATGTCAGCTTCCCATATCTTTGGGCTCCAGGGGTTGGGTGATTTATCTATTAGGTGGTGAATGTACTATGTAATTGCCAACAATACCACTCCATCAATGGAAAATCACATGGACAGAATCTCACAGCCTTAAAGGATAATGGGTGAGAGATGCTGTATGTTTACACAGCAATAACCTGCATTTATATAGCACCTTTAAACCAGTGTCATCTGTGGCTCAGTTGGTAACACTCTTGCCTCTGAATCTCTAGGTTCAAGTTCCGCTTCAGGGTTTAAGCACAAAAATCAAGGCTGATGGTGTAGTGCAATCAACATCACAAAAAACAATGTCACATTGCTGTTTGTGGGAGCTTGCTGTGTGCATTATTAAGTGCTTTGTGATGCTTGTGAAAAGTGCTATGTAAATGCAAGTTTTTCTTTTTTAATAAAACTTTCCAATATCAAAAAGATTCATTTTACAATGAACTGGATTTCTGGAGAAACATTAAAAATGTATAAAGCCACTTGCTTTATAATTCCTGCATCAATGACTCCTGCAAACAACCTTCAAGCAGAGAGTGGCAACACCTCAGTTAAACATACCAGACTTCCAGTAGCATAAGCACAAGGTATGAACCATTTCAGTAATTTGGGAATTTCAGACACAACCTTGAGGGAAGAGCTGAGAAGCAGTGAGCTTCTACATGGGTCATTGAAGATGGCAGAAAATGCTGAGAGAGCAGTTAATAAATCATACAGTATCTTAGGCTTTATTAATAGGGGCATTGAGTACAAGAGTAAGGAAGTCATGTCGAACTTGTATAAGACATTAGTTAGGTCTCATCTGGAATACTGCGTTCAGTTCTGGGCGCTATACTTGAGGAAGGATGTGAAGGCATTGGACAGAGTACAAGAATGATTCCAGAGATAAAGAATTGTAGCTATGAGGACAGATTTGAGATGTTGGGACTGTTTTCCTTGGAGAAAAGAAAACTGAGAAGAGACTTGATAAAGGTACTCAAGATCCTGAGGGATATGGACAGGGTAAATAGTGAGAAGCTGTTTCCACTAAAGGAAGCATCAAGGAGCAGAGGACATAGATTCAAAATAATTGATAAAAGGAGTAAAAGTGATGTGAGGAAATTTTTTTTTCATCCAAAGAGTGGGTGGAGTCTAAAATGAGCTTCCTGAGAGGGTTTGATCGAGTATTCAAAAAAGGAATTGGATTGCTTTCTGAAAAGGAAGAATGTTTAAGGTTATGGGGATAAGGCAAGGGAGTGAGACTAGGTGGAATGCTGCTTCAGAAAGCCATGCAAACTTGATGAGCTGAATGGCCTCTTTCTGCACTGTAAAGACTCTGTGATGCTGTTACCATTGGAAAAGGGAAGGCTGAAGAGGATGGGGAGATATTTTAACAGATAAGATCCTTCTCAGTTCTATCAGTTCACACTTAAGCTCCTACTATCTTTCCACTGACCAAGGCGATTTGAAGTTGATAGAAAATAGGAACAGAGGCTATTCAGTCCCTTGATCCTGTTCCGAAATTCTATTAGATCATGATTGATCTATATCAACTCCATCTATCTGCCCACGGTCCCAGACTGGAGAGGGCCAGTTACTCAATTAGCTGGTTTAGGGGTGTGGTGGAGTAGTGTTATGATTCTAGCTACCGGCAGAATGGCTGAGAGTTCACATTCTTCCCATTCCAAATGAAACTGAATTCAATTAATCTGAGAAATTGTAACTGAACACCACGGGAGCTGTTGGGCTGCTGTAAAAAACCCAACAGGTTCACTAAGTGAGTTTACCACCCCAATATGTTCTGGCCTACACACAATTCTCATTCATAGTGTATGTAGTTGACTCCTAATGCTCCCACGGTAACTCACATTGCCTGTCTCAAGCTTTAAAAATGAGACAGGGCCTGAGAAATTTTGGGTCCAGTGCTTTAATATGGTGATATTGATAGCAGTGGGCACGTTGATTCCAATACTGTTTAAAATCACTCCATGTACTCAAAGGATAGCAGAAATCTGACATTCTCTACCCTATAAAGCTGTGGATGCTGGGGTCCAGTTGGAGCCTTCAAGGCTTGTGGCTGATAGATTTTTGTTTGGTAAGGGTATTAATGGACATGGAAGCACAGTGGATAAATGGAGCTGAGCACAGATCAGCCACACTCTAATCAAAGGCAAAATAAGCTTGAGGGGCTGATTGGCCTCCTCCTGTACCCATGTTCCTAAGCTGAGCAGTAATAAGGTTGCTGCAATTGACTGAAGTTCCAGAGTTTTGAGAGAGGAAATAGGCCAGAGCTCCTGATGTCAATCCGGTGAGCTCTGCTGGAAAGTGTACACATGAGATTGTTTTGGTGGGAGACATGGAGCAGGCTCAATTTTGACATTACCCCTCCCAACCCACTCTTAAAGGTCAGCTGGGATTCACCGTCCAGGCAAAACACATGAGTAATGATCACTTGGGTGAGATACCAGATAGGGGTTGGAATTTTCCAGTCCCCCACGGCGGGGCTGGTGAGACATTGAAACCTCCGTTCACATCGGCAGGACCTGAAGCTCCTGCCGGTGCGAGGGGCTGGAAAACTCCGGCCAGGGCTAGTGATCATGGAACTGCAGCACAGAATGATAAGCTGGCGAGGGGAGAAATGTTGCTGGGGAAATGGAAGCAGTGCAATGTGGTAAGTGTAACAGTATTATGGTAAGGTCAAAGGCGTGTATTGATAATGTCAGGAAATATTGATTAATGCTGTTCCATGCTGGTTCCTGCTCTCTTAAAATAGTTACCATATATGGAGGGAAGGGAATGTGCTGCTGAAACACAGGGTAGGCAAAGCACTGATTTAATTACTAGCCGACCTCCTGTGTCGTTACTCAGAATAAGTAACTCTTTTGAATCAACCAAGCAAACTAAATTAACAAAGTTGGGGACAAAGTAAAAGGCAGTCCTTTAAAGGGAAACTGCACAAACAAAGACAAACTTTAAGGGAAACTTGCAAACATTAAACCAAAATGTGATTAAAGGGAGTCAATAAAACATCCCAGTCCCCACAGTGCCTACCGAGCAGGGAAGGCCTTGACAGTGCTGGCAGACACTGCATGCTCCCTCTCCAGGGGCACCCGGCTGTGAAC
Source organism: Carcharodon carcharias (assembly GCF_017639515.1). NCBI lineage: Eukaryota > Metazoa > Chordata > Chondrichthyes > Lamniformes > Lamnidae > Carcharodon > Carcharodon carcharias. Next base: position 26,913,450 of record NC_054492.1, on the reverse strand, counting down.
ATAGCCGTGGAAGGGGGGCAGACATTCGGATCGGATGACACCCTCGGTCGTCCGCTGCCTGGACCTGTTAATGGCCAACTTGGCCGGGCCCGGGAGCTGGTTCACAAGGATGTCCTTCTCCCTCCCGGCAACCCCCCCCACCCCGCACCGGGTGCAGAATAAATAGGAGGACTGTTCCATGAGGACACAAGCCTATACACCGTCAATGCTAGTTGTGGCTCAATAGATCAGACTCTTGCCACAACTCAGAAGGTCATGAGTTCAAATCTGCGCTCTAGAGATTTCAGCTCATAAACTAGGCTGGCACACCCTGTGCTGGTGTGAGGGAGCGCTGCACTGTTGGAGGTGCTGCCTTTTAGATGAGATGTTAAACTAAGGCCCTGTCTCCCCTCTCAGTTGGATATTAAAGATCCTGTGACACTATTTTGAAGAAGGACAGGGAGTTGCCCTGATGGCTTGCATGATATTTAGTCCACAACCAGCATTGCCAAAAGCAGCTTATCTGATCATTATTCATCGCTATTTGTGAGATCTTCTTGTGCGCAAATAGGTTGCCATTTTCCTACATTACAACAGAGACTGAACTTCATTGGCTGGACAGTGCTTTGGCACATCCTGAGGTTGTGAAAGGCTCCTTCCTTTATAGGTATTTGGTTTGCCACAGCACGGAAGGAGCTGCCATGTCTGTGCTGGCTTCTATAGGGACATGGTAAAGAACAAAATTAGAAGAGGTATTATAGTTGAACTTGGTCGTCCAAAAGACTAATACTGCTCAATAACTTACTTCCCAGGTATTTATCTAATTCTTCCTTCACTCTTCCCACACAATCTGCCTCCAATGCTTCACTGAGAGGCTGTAGCACATGCTCCCCACCCTTTCTCTCTCTATCGTACCTACGTCTGAACTATCCAAGCACCTCAGCTTGAGCTGGCGTTCCCTGGCTGCAGAGTATGGGGCAATCTTGAACATATTATTGGCAGCTCCATTTTTCTAATTCCCTTAAGAATCCTGACTATGTGAATAATGTTTCTTCTCCAGCGTAAGCTCTTCAGCCTTGCCTTGTAGTTTCGGTGCCACAAGCCCTCGGTCGAGTCAGAGAGATTCTTGAAATAAATAATGAGGTAATGTGCGCCTATAATCTAGAGTGGCAGTAATGAGTGTGGAGGAGTCAGCAGCCTCCAGGAAAGACTTCATGAAGAATAGGGTGTGAGGAGCTCTCCAGCATCCTACACTTCAAGCATCCCAAGATCTAAGGCATCACATTTCAACTATTTCACCTCACAGCATGTGGTTTTGCTTCATTATTAACCCCTTTCGTTCCTTACATTCTTTCTTGCCTTTTATTTTAGCAATACTACTGTGGTCCTTGCTCCTCGGATATTTCCTCTCCTGTTTCCCCCTTAGCTGCATATCCACCCACTGCATACTATCCGCATCTCTATCCTGACAGTGTTCAAATTGAGGTTCATTGCAACATTTCCCAACTCACTCTCTCCGAAGACTTCAATACTGAAGAACTTCTGTCTCTCTTGATTTTTCCAGTTCAGTTCAGTTCCAGATCCTTCCATCTATGAAAGATGATGGACAGGCAGCAGACAAATCCATTCCGGATAGGGTACCTTCTAATGGCCAATCCTTGAGAGGCAGGTTTTTCCACATATGAAGCTACCTGAGAGTTGCTGTAGTGGTGTTTTTGGTGTAGGCATCTGTTGCCAAGCCCCTATAACTGCTGGTCGTGGTGGTGCACTTCTGCCAGCCCCCAGGAGTTCTTTCTGCTCCTCCTTGTTGCCATCTTCCTCTGTCATCAGCTAGTGACTCCCAGGTGAGACAATCAACTTCCAGGGCCTTCAGGTTACACTTGCAAGTATCCTTGAAGCGGAGCTTTGGGCGCCCTGATCTTCCCAGGCTTCTGATAATTTACAGGCTTTTAAAGCACAAGTTTGGTTCAGCCACTGATTTTTTGACTGATCCCATTTCCTCTGCTAGACTAAGAACATAGGTAATAGCAGGAGTGGGCCATTCAGCACATCAAGCCTATTCCACCATTCAGTAATATGGTGGGAGCTCTGACTGTAGCCTTAACTCCACTTTCTTGCCTGTTCCCCATAACCCCTGACTCTTTGGGAATCTTGTTGATGTCCTACGTTTTGAACCTTCTGCTATCTGTCCTGTCGAGGAACAATGAAAATATTTTTCATTTTCCCTTTGTCATGAAGCTATTAATGTATTTAATATTTTGGAAAATATTTTTCTTTTAAAATAGAGGTTTAGTTTGTGGGTGTGTCTCAATTGGATTAAAGCCAGCTAGTCTGGGTGCTTTGATGGGTACTAGTTTTGATATGGAAGAGAGATAGCATGCATTTGCATTTTTTGAATGGAGCATTCAAGAAGTGGGGTGAAAACTTGATGCTTTCTAACAGATACCAAGCAATATGTTTATGTTACTAATAAAATTGGTATTATGAAAGGGGTTTCATTGTTAAAGAGGCTGGTGAGACAATGAGAATGAGAAGTGGTGGTAGGTATAACTTCAACAGTTTTCGGGTGTGCAGAACAGAGGCAATATGAGCTCAAAAGGCAGCCGCAAGCCTCTAACTGGCTCCGCAGTGAATAGAACCTCATTCTGAATTCGTAAGGTGAAAATACTTTGCCTGGTGTCTGGTTAAGTCTATGGGTTGTTGTTGCCTTAATGGAGATTAGTTTGGGAATTTGTTAAAAATTATGATAGTAGTAATTTGTAGCCATGTGTATATGTATTTTAACTTGTATAAATTAATAAAATGTTTCAATTAGTTTAATGTAAAACCTCAAAAACTGGTGGTCTGATTTCTGAACTTAGAGCTGAGTCTCAAACATAACACTTCAAATTATAGGTTATGATAGTTGTTTAAAGCTTCCCTCTGGGATTTTTAAATAACTCCACTTTACCAACTGCATCGTAACACCCTTAGAATTAATTAGTCGGAGGAACTGGAAATATCTTCTGGCAAGTCAATGCTTGGAGTTAAGATCCAAACTGCATGAAAATGCAAAAATCTTGTACTAAGGATGTAAGTCAGAAATTCAAAATTACCTACTTACAAGCAAGGTCTGAACGTGGGCCAGCATTATAGACCTGGCTGAATGGGGTTTAGGATAATGAGAGGAGATGTCATTGAAGCATATTAAATGTTTAGACGGTTGATGCTGAGCGGCTGTTTCCCCTGTCTGGAGAGTCTAGAACACAGGAGCACAGTCTCAGGATAAGGGGTTGGCCATTTAGGACTGAGATGCGGAGAAATTTCTTCACTTAAAGGATTGTGAATCTTTGGAATTTTCAAGCCCAGAGGGCTGTCGATGCTCAGTCATTGTTTTGATTCAAGACAGAGCTCGATAGATTTTTGGACACTAAGGGAATTGAGTGATATGGGGACAGGGCAAGAAGGTGGAACTGAGGTAGAAGATCATCAATATGATCTTATTGAATGGCGGAGTACAATGAAAAGGCTGTGTGACCTACTCCTGCTCCTATTTCTTATGTTTTACAAATGCTAGGCATGAGCACCAGGTCTGAACGTACATCTTATCATGAGGTAACAAAGTGATGTACATAGATTTTGCCTCTATATTTCACCGACAGTGAATGCAAACAGGTGCCGGTACTTTCGTAGACGTTTATGACAAGTTATTTAGGGCGGAATTTTCTGGCCCCGTCATGACGAGGGTGGGGCTGGAAAACGCAGCGAGGCATTCGAGCGTCCATTCGCTTTGGCAGGGCCGGAAGATCCCGCCGGTGGGAGGGGCTGGAAAATTCCGGCCTCAATTTCCCAATGCTGCATCCTGTGTTAGTAATCACTCCCATTTGTTCAGTACCTTTGGATGTTGAAAGCTTTTGCTTAATGAGATTTTACTGCACTGACCATGAATGGGCGGAAAATTTAGCCCTTTGAATTGTGTCAAGGCTCATTGGCTATTGTTATGTAGGCGAATGAGATAAACCTGTTCTGACAGAAACATCCCATAATCTGCAATGGCATCATGACCAGTTAATTTATTTTCTTAGTGACAATGGCTGGGTGAGAAATATTGGATCGGACACAGGGTGAATCTGATACTAGGTATGTACTTTTCTGTATACAAATTATTCAAACCCTTCAGCATTGCACTCTTGGCCGTCTCTTGTAATTCTTTACCATCGTCGATCTAGTTGTGCTGGAGTTTCTGTGACTATCCTCAGCGCCACTTCATAACAGAGTCTCGAACTTTGGTTAAGTCAGCAGATCAGACGGCCTCTGTGGAGAGAAAAACAGACTTAATTGGCAGGATCCTCTGCTCTCGCTGGTGTCAAGTTAGGAGGTGGGAAGGGCACATTATTAGATAGGATGCTGGGGCACTGGAACCCTGCCGCCTTCCCACTTCCGGCAGAATTAAGTTCTGGGTGGGAAGGCCCATAGTTGGCCTTCCCCACCTTGTTGTCTATTGAGGCTCTTAGGTGGCTAATGAATGACCACTTAAGGGGCTCAACATACCGCCTCTGGTATTAACCCAGCTGCAAGCGAGCTTGTTGTCATGTGGCAAGCATGACAGGTAAAATTGTCCAGCCAGCTTGTCTCTCCCAGGGGTTGGGGCGGGACTCCCTCAATCCAAGGTACTCCCTGATCAAGGGATTGGACATCAGGAAGGGGGGGGCGGGTCCCACTGAGAACCACCCTCTTCCCTTTGCTGCCAATCCCTCACACCCCTCCCTTCCCACAACCCCCACCCCTCCAGCCTCTGCCACCATATCCACCACCCCCCCCACCTTTCTCCTCAGCTGTGGCCTGGCTCGCTTCACGATCCTGAGACTCCAGTTGGTGTTTTTCCTGCAGCAGCCACCGCCTTCCCAGTGGCGCTGCTGAGCACAAGAGCTGTCAGCCTCTGATTGGCTAGCAGCTCTCGCTGCACAAGACCTCAGCCCCCAGGGCCTTGATCCCAGGGGAAGGCCAGCGCTGGCCTTGCCACTGCCTGATTGGTTTGTGCCTTCCCAAAATCGAGACAGCGCGGGTCTCTTGCCAGCTCTCCAGCCAACGGGCAAGACCCCTGATGCCTCAACAAGATTCCGTCCAACATTTCAGGTTGATGAGGTCATTGACCTGAAATGTTAACTCTGTTTCTCTCTCCACAGATGTTGCCAGACCTATTTCCAGCATTTTCTGTTTTTATTTCAGGTTTCCAGCATCCATATTTTGCTTTTGTCTTGAACCTTGCTTGTTGAGTTTCAAACGGCCCACTGTTGCTTTTTCATTGGCTTGTTCTGTACTTTTCATCGCTCCACTATTGGCAGTCATGCCTTCATCTGCCTGAGCTCTAGGCTCTGCAATTGCTTCCAGCCACCCCTCTATCTCCCTCCTTTAAGACAAGTTATTAAAACCTATTTCTTTGACTCAATTTTGAACATGTGTCCTAATATTTCATTATGTGAACTGCTGTCAAATTCTGTTTGATAGCACCTCCTGTGGAGAGGTTTGTGGCGTTTTATCACTTTGAGGACACTATACAAATTGAAGTTGTTGTTGTGTCAGCTTTAGGCTTGCACATTATAAGTGCTCTTGGCTAGATCAAGGATTAGTACATCTGCCATTTGATGACATTTCCTTGAGTCAAGGGTCCTAATATCTTGGCTCAGTCGTAGCACTTTAACTTCTCAATTAGTAGGTCATGGGTTCAAATCCCACTCCAGATACTCCTGATACGATTTTAGTGCAGTAGTGAGGGAATACTGCACTGTCAGAGGAACTGTCTTTTGGATACAGCATGAAACCAAGGCTTCATTTTGCCATTCACAGTCCCTCAGCCATTACTTTGAACAAGAACAGTGGAGTTCTCTTTGGTGTCCTGCACAATACTTATCCGTCATCTGACATTACAAATACAGGTGGTCTGGCAATTACCACATTGCAGTTTGTGAGATCTTGCTGTGCGCATATTGGACATGACGTTTCTGACATTACAACAGTGATGCCATTCTGAAAGTACTTCATTGGTTGTAAGGTGCTTTGGGACATCCTGAGGTAATGATAGGCTACAAAAATGCCAATCTTATCTTTCTTTCTGACCCGCTGAAGGCCGTTGGGATTTTCTGAAGGTGAACGAATGCCTTGACCACCAGACTGCTCTCCGTGCTGATCAGTCACAGGTAACCCTGTCCATTGTCATTACAGTAAAAGGTTTAGCACCTGATCTAACACCAGTGTTTCTGTATATAAATCACCCAAAACCCTCAATTAGATTCGAATCTGTAACTCAATCGCAGGTGTTCATTATTCTATACAGAGAACAGCTAAACCTCCTGATTTGAGTACAGGTTAGATCTCACTCCTGGGTATCCATTCTACCCCATAAAGACTTCACTCACAACTGGAATTAAAGCTGAGCAGCCTTAGCTTTGCTCAATGAATTTGAGATGGGATCAAATTTTAATAGACAGGCACGTACCCTGAGGTATCAAAAATTGAGATACCAAAAACCAAGAAGCCAAATGCAACAGTTGTAAATAGAATTGAATTATAGTCATACAGATTTCTGCGCTTTTTATTTGTTCCCTTGTTTTATGGAATCAACCCAGTTGAAAGTGTTTTTGAACAGAATCACAGAATCCAATACATTGTAGGCTGAAGAACTTGGCAGAGCTCTGGTTGTCTTTGTTTTAATGATAGTTCTCCCCTTGCCAAGTTGCTAGCAGCAGGAGTGGAAGTGTCTGTGAGCTTAAACATGAAGTTTATAAATGGGCTGCATTCTTTTTTCAAAGATATATCATTTTGAGGTGGTTTTTCTCCCCCCCCCGCCAAAAAAAAATCAGGAGCAGACAGGATCATGGTCAGAGTCTCCCTTGCAATTCACCATTCTAGTTATCGGCTGAAAATTGCCGGCCTGCTAACTGTGGACCGCGCCAATTACCTAAACAAACAAACAGAGATTGTAACTTCAGATGCGATTGTAACAGCTCACACTGGGGTTATGCTGACACTGCAGAATGCCTGTACATGGCCTGCTATATAACCGGGTTATTCGTCCATGGAGCTCAAATCAAACACTTTCTATTCCTGTTCATGGGCTCGGTTTTATGATTTGTGTTCCTGACGTGGAGCTTCATGTGGCTGGAATGTGCGTTAGGAATTTGGGGATGGAGGACGGTGTGCTCTCCATTATTTTTGCAATGAAGGGACAATCACACAGGATACATTAACTAGGCCTGATGTGCACACCCATTGTGAATAGCTCGAGATGAGCAGCAGTAACCAGAGCATCAACTCCATCTTCCTTCCATCCATGGGTCCCATTTCTTTTAAGTTCAGAGGCCTCCTCCTGTGCAATAAATCCTTCTATGCTCTTTGTTAATAATATCCTGACATGTTTCAAGAATTTGGGATGTGAGCTATTGATGCCTGAAATTGGACCTCAATGCCTGTAAAATGGGTGCACACAGTTTGAATTTTACCTTATTATCTCATGTTTTATCTCATCGCTATCTGTTGGAGCTTGCTGTGCACAACTTGGCTGCCAGGTTGCATTACATTGCAGCAGTGAGTACACTTCAAAAGTACTTCATTGGCTGTGAAACACATCGAGGCGTCCAGAGGTTGTAAAAGGTGTCACGCAAATGCAAGCTCTTTCTTTACTTAGCCTGGCAGAATTGCTTTTATAATAACTTAATTGCACTAAATTGGTTCTAAGTTTAGCAGTGGTGTCCGGTGCCGCAGTGCTCTGTGTTGTAATTGTTTGTGTGCCCTGCAGGACAGCAGGCTACAATACTACTGGGGCATTCAGATGCCTGCGGATTTGTGTCAGACAAAGCATTGATGTTAAACCTGGAACATAAATTGGACATGAGGGCCCCAAACTGACTGGGAAGCAAAGTGGAGTCAGACACCCTCCTCCAGTAATTTTCACTGCTCTTCATTCTAGCCTCAGGTTTAGCCCTGACACCAGATTCAGGCTACAGTCTTAGTGTAACTCCACTCTTATTGACCCACATAAGAAAAAAAGGTAGGGTGCCTTTTGAGTATGTGCTTGAGTGTGTGTGTGTGCATCCATGGGTATGAGTTGAGAGTGTGTTGGAATGTGTGTGTGTGTGTTTGTGTGTGTGTGAGTGAGTGTGTGTACGTGTATGTGTGTTAATGTTGGAGTGTGCGAGAGTGCGAGTGTGAGAGTGTGTGTGTGTAAGAATGTGTGTAAGACTGTGTGTGTGTGTGAGAGTGTGTGTGTGTGAGTGAGTGTGTGTACGTGTATGCGTGTTAATGTTGGAGTGTGCAAGAGTGCGAGTGTGAGTGTGTGAGTGTGAGAGTGTGTGTGTGTGAGAATGTGTGTAAGACTGTGTGTGTGTGTGTGTGTGTGTGTGAGTGAATGTGTGTACGTGTATGCGTGTTAATGTTGGAGTGTGCGAGAGTGCGAGTGTGTGTGTGTGAGTGTGAGAGTGTGTGTGTGTGAGAATGTGTGTAAGACTGTGTGTGTGTGTGAGTGAGAATATGTGTAAGAGTGTGTGTTGGAATGTGTGTGTGTTTTGGAGTGTGTGCATGTTGGGAACAGAGTCCCAGAACGATAGCACAGATGCATTTAAAGGGAAGCTTGATAAACAAATGAAAGAGAAAGGGATAGAAGGTTATTCTGATAGGGTGAGATGAAGCAGGATGGGAGGAGGCTCTTGTGGAGCATAAACACCAGCAGAGACCAGTTGGGCCGAGTGGCCTGTTTCTCTGCTGTGAATTCTAAGCAAGAACTGCATTTCAAGAATGCAGTTCATTTTTCTCGTTTGAAACACAGGCGCTTGCACAAGAATCCAGACATTTCTTTCCACTTTGGGTGGCTTTTTCAGCAACAATGAGAGAGGGAGAGAGGAGAGTGTGGAACCCTGAGGCATGGGGAACGAGAGCACAGATAGACCAAGTGAACTCAGAGTCAATGGGTAAGCAACGGAAAATAGCCACGAAAAACTCAGAATGGAAAAGAAGCTGGAAGTGCGGCAAGTTTCAAATGATGGTGCATGAAACAAATCACAGGATCCATTTGGAGACAAAGACAGCAGGAATGTTGCAGGGTTGTTAGCCCTAGTTCAGTGGGTAGCACTCTTGTCTGAGTCAGAAGGTTGTGGGTTCAAAACTGTCTCCAAACATTTGGGCTCAAATTCAAGGCAGATGTTCCTAGTGTGGAACTGCTTCACTGTCAGAGCTGTTGTCTTTTGGATGAAATATTAAACAAAGGCCCTGTCTGCCCTAGGTGGAAAAAGATCCCATAGTGCTATATTGAAGAGGAGCAGGGGAATTTTTCCTAGCGTCCTAGCCAATAATTATCAATCAATATCACTAAAGTGGACAATTTGGTCATTTTCACAGTGCTGCTTGCGAGAGCTTGCTGTGTGTAAATTGGCTGCTGCATTTCCTACATTACAACAGTGACTGCACTTCAAAAGTATTTCATTGGCTGTAAAGTGCAATGCAAGATGGTTGTGAAAAGTGCTACATAAATGCAAGTCTTTCTTTGCTTTCTTTCCCTGAAAGTGGGGACTGATTCAGGGGATTAAAATTTCTTTCTACACTCCTCCTAAAAATCTGTTGCAGTAATTTAAACTTGCTTTATAAAAAAAATGGAAGTGAACTCAATCCCCTATCGTGTCAGAGTGAAGTAATCGGGTGAAAATTATTTGTACCATTTAAAGAACGTTGTGAAATCTAATGCAAAAATGCATCTGGGCAAGAATGAATTACAAGCATGTGTTGTGGTGCTGTTAGTAAAGATATTCACAATATTTAGTTTATGCTGTGCATAGATTTCACAGTTAATAGTGATTGAACTAAGTGCTTGTAGACTAAATGTGAAAATTTATTACGTGATATTTTGTTCTCAACAAGTATGCCAACAGTTCTTTCCAGGGTACCGGTAAAGCAGAAAAGAAATAAGGCTGCCTTTGTAAATCTAAGCACAGATGATGATATATTTGCACAAACCTATTGTACAGGAATTGCATTAAACCCAGTCTATAATATAGAAAGAAACAAAACAACTTTACAGCACAGAATAAGGCCATTCAGCCCATAATGCCTGTTCTGGCTCTCAAGAACCATCAGGAACAGCTTGAGTAGCCCCTCAAGCCCCAATCAGATCCTAGCTGATGTGCACCACCAGCCCATTTATTTGCCTTTGATTCATACTCCTGGATACTCTTGTCATGTTTTTGTAATGACATAAAAGCACCATTTACTCATAAGGGATTGGGTAAACATGTTGTGGGCTCGTTTATTAATTTTAGACACATGAACAGATGTGGATAGAAAGCTCAAAGACACCAGCGGCAGAGCTGTGTGTGCTGTGCTCTGTTTGAAAGCAGAAGTGGAAGTAGAACAAGATGGCATGACACACTTCCTTTCTAGTGAATGGATGCTGCTACCCCTTAAAGGCAAATGACAACAACCCTAACTCAACAAAAATCTATCAATGTTGGCCTTGAACCCTCCAACTGAATCGTAGCATCCAAAACCGAGTGGGAGGAGATTCCCACTATCTGTTGTGTGGAAAAATGCTCCCTGACTTTGTTCATAATTGGCCTCACTCTGATTTTAAGATTATGTCCCCTTGTTCTTGATACTTTGGAAGGGCTATTCACAACAGAGCCAGTCCTGGTGATGGACATTTAAATTTCCCACCCAGACTACGTTATGGGCGCTTGCTTCTCTCAGAACATCTGGCCAATGTGGTGGATGGAACGGCTGAATCATCAGTTTGAGAGAATGAATGGTGAGATTTCTACATTCCACCTGAAGCCCTGAGATTTTGTGGTGTCTGGAGTCAATGTTGAAGAATCCCTGGATGACCTGTGCCTGCTTCCCCCCATAACTAAACCTCATATCTGTGAACTCACCTCTATTCTGCTTCTGGGGGCGTGGGAGTCAGGTGCGCTGTGGGAAGGTTCTTTAAATGTTGACACCAACCCACAAGTATTAGTGAAGAGGAATTTGCAGCAGTGACTGGTCTGAGATTGCTTGACCCTGGTACATTGCCAAGAAACCCATCCAGTTTTATTATTATTGACATTTTGCAATGATTGTTCAGTCACTTCAGAGGGCATTAGGAACCAATCATCAGATCCAGCTGTGGTGCAAATGGTGGCGCTCTCACCTTTAAGTCAGAAGGTTGTGGGATCAAATCCCACTCCAGGATTTGAGCACAAAAGTCAAGGCTGATACTCCAACTGCAATAGTGAGGTGGTGCTGCCTTGTGGCTGAGATGTTAAACCAAGGCCCTGCCTCCTTCTCAGGAAATAGAGGATCCCACGGTGCAATTTGAAAGAAGAGCAGGGGAGTTCCGAACCAATATTTATCCCTTAACTAGCAACACAAAAACAGATTTCCTGGTCATTATTACATTGCTGTATCTGAAAGCTTGCTGTGCATAAATTGGCTGCCATGTTTCCTGCATTATAACAGTGATTATACTTTAGAAGTACTTCACTGACTGCAAATTGCTTTGAGGTTGTGAAAGGTGCTATCGCGAGTGCAAAGTTTTCTTCTGCTTTAACCACATAACCCGAGACAGAGGCTGGAATTTTCCACCCTGTTGGCATCATGGTGGGGGGGAGGGGGGGTGGGGTGGGTGGGCGGTGGGTGGTGGGTGGTAGGTGGGTGGGGGGTGGGGGACAATATGGTGAAAAGACCAAAAATCGTTTTTACACTGTGAAACCGGTTTGCAATCGTCCATTCCACCCATCCCTGACAGGCCATGTCTCCCGCTGCTGCATATCGGGATGTCATTTTCATACATTTACATGTTATTATCGGCCCTGCTCACCAGAATCACCACCCACCACCTCCCACGTCGGAGCGACTTCAGAGCGGCGCGCTTCGCGACTGACTTTAAAAGGCGTGCACCTGGCAACCTGAGCTTCGAGGGGAACTGGGAGATGAGTGTACACAACCTTGCCCAGCGCTCGTGAGCATCACCCATAGGACACCAGGGAAGAGGCACCGCGCATTCGCAGGGGGCACGGGCAAGTCACTTTTTCCCGGCTGGCTTTCAGTGTGGTGCCGGGGCAAGGGCTCCAGTGCGGGTCAGACCAGGGTGGGGGAGCAAGGCAGCACAGGCAGATTGAAGGAAATACCCAAGCACATGCTGGCGTGGGTGGTGGGTGGGGGGGAGGGTGGCAAGGGGGGGGTGGGGTGGGGGTGGTGGGGTTGGGGTTTGGGGGAGGGTCGGTGGGGGGGGTTGGGTGAGGGAAGCAGCCGCACATTTGGAAAAGTTTGTCAAAAGCCAGCATTCTTCCGCAGCTGAGGCCGTTGAGCAGCAGCAGCTCCATTGACAGGTTTGGAGTCGGAGCCTCTGAAGATTCTCCACCCACTCAAGCAACGCAAAAACATGAAAGTGCCACCAAATGTTCCAGAACTTTTCAGCCCTCGGGCGCTAACTGCAAATTAATGTGTGTTTTGGGGGGGGGCAGAACAATTGGCCGACTGGGCAAGTTGTAGAATCCCCCTGTGAAAAGGTGAGCATGGTGCAGTCACTGGTGGAGGTGCTCACAGTCCCTTTGTAATGTCTTTATTAAGGTTTGGACCAGTATCCATCGTGGTTCAAGCTAACAGTGCAGCCTTGCAGTGCGGGTTAGGAGAATGCCTGCATCCGATCTGAGAGCACAGCATGCAGTCCAGTAGCCGAACTGCCACCAATCGGCCGAGTGGAATGGGGTGGAGATGGGTGGGGTATCAACCAGCCAATGAGCGCAGTACACACTGGCCATCCAAGTGGTGGCCAGTAATCTCATGCTTGCATGAAGGGGCCTTCAGACTTAACCAAGAGAGGTCCTTAGGATACCTAAGCTAACCCAGGCGTCTCTCTTTGATCCTGCAGGAGGAGTACATCAGGATCACGGACCCTGGTGATTTAGTTGTCTGCCTCATGGCTTACAGGGAGCAGAGAAGAAGAGAGTGACAGAGGCACCTGGCTCAGCAAAGGGAGGAGCACCTCCCTCAAGACGAAGGAGTGGCAGGGTCTGCTGCACATGCAGCTGAAGATCCACAGTGAGCCGTCGCACATACACACCTCGCTAGACCCTGGGTCTACAGACGGCACTTGTCATTCCTGCAGATGACTGAGATACAGTGTCGCCGAAGACTGTGCATGTGTAGTGAACTGGTCAGTCAAATCTGTTAACTACTTCAGGATTTGGCGCCAAGGGGACATGGAGGGCATCCATTGTGAGTGGCCGTGAAAGTGACCAAGGCGCTCAATTTTTACTCCTTTTGGCTCCTTCCAGGGCTCCAAAGGTGACCTGTGTGGGATCTCTCAAGCATCCAGCCACGAGTGTATCCAGGAGGGCACGGACACCATCTTCACGAGGGCACAGAACTTTGTGCATTTTGCCCTGCATCAGGAAAGCAGGAAGCAAGAGCGCTGGGATTTGCGCAGATCTCTGGTTTTCCACAGGTACAGGGTGCCATTGACTGCACTCATGTGGCACTTAGATCTCCATGGCAACAAGAGTCCACTACGTCAACTGCAAGGGCTTCCACTCGCTGAATGTCCAGCTGGTGTGCGACCACCACAAACACATCCTGCAGGTCCGTGCACAATTCCCAGAGAGTGTCTACGTCTCCTACATCCTTACTGGGTCTCAGATCCCTGACACCTTCCAGGGTCCAGAGAGGCTGCAGAGTTGGCTTCTCGGGGGCAAGGGCTACCCACACAGGACGTGGTCTCAGACGGTACAATGAGGCTCATGCTGTGATTCAGACTTTGGTGGAGCAAACAATAGGCATTTTGAAAATGAGGTTCCGGTGCCTTGACAGGTCTGGTGGAGCACTGCAATACAGTCCCCAGAGGGTGTCGCACATCATCGTCACTTGCTGTGTTCTCCATAACCTGGTGCTGCAACAGTGGGAGGGCCCGGCTGAGGAGGAGATGGAGGAGCTGCAGGTCTCCTCCGATGAGGAGGACGTTAAAGGGGATGATGATGATGATGTTCTCGAAGTCGAGGATGCCAGCAATGAGGCCAAACCACTGACCACATGAGTCAGGTGCACTTGGGAGCCCTCGTAGCTACAAGGTTTGTGGAGGATGATGACAAGGTGCAGTGAGGACAGTCCAGACATCCTCACCTTGCACCTGTGAACATTTGACTCCTGTGTGGCTGACGGCAGCACACACACCCTCAGTGCCCAGGATCATGTCATGGAGATGCAGCAGAGGCCCTAATAGTCAGTAAGTTCCAGGAGAATGATAACGACATGCAGTGAGGACACTCCATAGATCTTCACACAGCCTCTGTGAATGTCTGACTCCTGCCTGGCCGAGGGCAGCTCACTTGTGCTCTGTGATCTGGGTCATATCATAGAGATGCAGCTGTGAAACTTTAAATGCACCTGATCCTTTGTCAGCCTTCAGCACCTGACCCCTTCAGGAGCACAATGTCACCGGACGCAGATGCTGAAGAGATGGGGGCCAGCCCCATCTTAAAGGTGCTGAGAGCCACACAGAGAGAATGACAGAACTCTGTGACACTCCTGACACCTGGCAGCAATGATCAGCATCAGCGAGATGCAGGTATCACTAATGTCCAGTGAATGTGAAGCTGGACCCTCACTTTGGTCTGAACGTTACACATTGCACAGGGAAGAGGCCCTGGACTGAGACATCTGCCTTTATCTTGTGCAGGAGCCAAGGTTTCACATCTGAGTGACATGATCACTGTTGCACAGCTGCATCTTGACTTGGTTGAGCAGTGCTGACCTCACTGTCAGCACAGGACCAGTCCAGATCCTCACCAGCCAGCTGGATGACTCTGTTTTCAAAGTCTGTGAGGACCTTGATGTCAGACATTCCTCCACCAGTCTGCGACCTCTCCCTTTTGTTGTGTGCCAGCTTGTCCTGCATGAATACAGATGGAGAGAATATAAGCAGGATGCCTGCCAGGTCAGATGAGAAGAATGCCTGGCATGTGTGGGTGGTGAGTGGTGCCATGGATCAGATGAGGACACAATCCACAAGGTAGATGAAGGTGTGTGAGAGAGTGAATGGTGATGTCCCTTGAACTGGCAGTGAGTGAGGGCCCTGTGGGTGTGTGATGGGCTTGTGAGTGTGTGAGTTGAGAGTGATGAGTAGAGTGACTTACCCTGGCAAAATGGAGATCACCATTCATTCTTCTGGCACTGGGTGGCTGACCTCTTTTGCAGGGTGTTGGCACTGACCACTGCTGCCACCACAACCCATGCTGGATTGTCACCTTGCTCGCTGGTTTTCACCCAGAGCAGGGCTAGAGGACTTCAAGGCAGGCCTCCATTGCATCCAGTAGGCAACCGAGGGTTGGGGGGGGGATCACTAAATTTGGGGGCAGCATGTTTCCTCCTTTTGGCAGCCATGACTTTCTAGCAGCTTCTGATCCCTTAGAGAGAGCTAGCTCTGTGCATGGACGCCCTTTAAATATGGCGCCTGGATTACTGAAGGCCTGAGGTGACGGTGGGGCAGGTGAATCAGAAGCTGCCCCACCAGTAATCCGGTGGGTTCCCGGGAATGCAATGTTAATGAGGCATCCTGTTGGGAATGGGACCATATGGCACAAAAACTGCCATTGTGGCTATCGGGTAAAATGTCCTTCTTCTCACCCGCTGCCACACTTAGTACAAATCTGGGACAATTCCACCCAGAGTCTCATGTGGGAAGACCAGGTTGGAACAGAACACTACCCTCCTTTCCAGACGTTTGTTACTCATTCGGGTTTTTACAACAATCTTCCATTTTTCATTGGAGCCCACAATTACCAGACTTATCGAATTACATTTCATATTATTACCATTTTACCAAGTTTCTAAGTTGCTCGTCCAGTATCATAACCACCAAACTCCAGTATCTGTTTAAAACAAGAGGTCTGATTGCCTGTGTTTACATAGTGAGCAGGGGAATGCTATACGAGTGGGTTGAATGTTTTTTCATGAATAAATGTCACCCATAAATTCTAGCTTGGGAGAAGATGAAGTTAGGAAGTAATGGATGAATGACCCAACAAAGGCCATTAAAAGCCTCCAGGATGAGAGGAAGGCTGAAAGAGAGGTGAGAGGTGTCACAGTTTTGGAGGTCCTGGGAAAGAAATAAATAGGAGTCGAGACAGTTCAATTAGTGTGTGTGGAACTGGCTTGGGAACAAGTTGGAAGAGAAATTGCCCCATTTATAAGCATGCTGCCTCTGTATTTATTTCTTTAGCTTCAGCAGGTCCTTCCCTAACTCAACGATCCAAATCTAAACCAGGTCCATACACAGTGAATGACAACACAACATCTCTAGCTAGCTTACTGAGCTGGATATTAATGCAACTAAATAATGTAAACCAAGACGTTACTGTTGATGATATTAGCTGACGAAGCTTAATGTGTTCTTGTGACATCCGTCTGTCTGATGTTTTGGCAAAGGTGTTAATCCACTTAAATTGAATTGCCTGTGTTACAAAAACAGACACAAGAATGTTATTCTATCACCCTAAGTGCACATTTGGTAATATTGACGACTGTAATTTCAGAGCTAAATTATTAAACTGTCCACCAACACGTCTCATTTTCAATATAGTGAAGATACCACTGTGCTAAATGGGATAGATTTGGAACAGATCTAGCAAGTCAAGACTGGGCAGCCATGAGGCACTGTGGGCCAACAGCAGTAGCAGAATTGTACTCAACTGCAATCTGTAACCTCATGGCCCAGCATATCCCCCAAGCCAGGGAATCAATCCTGGTTCAATGAAGAGTGCAGGAGGGCATGCCAGGAGCAGCACCAGGCATACCTAAAAATGAGGTGGCAACCTGGTGAAGCTATAACACAGGACTACTTGTGTGCCAAACAACATAAGCAGCAAGTGATAGACAGAGCTAAGCGATTCCACATCCAACAGCTCAGATCTAAGCTCTGCAGTCCTGCCACATCCAGTCATGAATGGTGGTGGACAATTGAACAACTCACTGGAGGAGGAGGCTCCACAAATACTCCCATCCTCAATGATGGAGGAGCCCAGCACATCAGTGCAAAATATAAGGCTGAAGCATTTAGAACAATCTTCAGCTAGAAGTGCCAAGTATATGATCCATCTCAGCCACCTCTGGAGGTCCCCAGCATTACAGATGCCAGTGTTCAGCAAATTTGATTCATTCCACATGACGTCAAGAAACAGCCAAGGACACTGGACAGTGCAAAGGCTATGGGCCCTGATAATATTCCGACAATAGTACTGAAGACTTCAGCTCCACAACTTGCCGTGACCCTAGCCAAGCTGTTCCAGTATAGCTACAACCCTGGCATCTACCCAGCTATGTCTTGTATGCAAAAAGCAGGACAACTCCATCCCAGCCAATTACCACCTCATCAGTCCACTCTTGATCAGCAGTAAAGTGATGGAAAAGGTCATCAACTGTGCTATCAAGTGGCAATTGCTTAGCAATAACCAGCTCACTGACACTCAGTTTGGGTTCCGCTAGGGTCACTCAGCTTCTGACCTCGTTGCAGCCCTGGCTCAAACATAGACAGAAGAGCTGAATTCCAGAGGTGAGGTGAGAGTGACTGCCCTTGACATCAAGGCAGCATTTGACAATGTTTGGCATCAAGGAACCCTAGCAAACTGGAGTCAATGGGAATCAGGGGAAAAGCTCTCTGCTAGCTGGAGCCATACCTAGCACAGAGGAAGATGGTTGTGATTGTTGTAAATCAGTCATCTCAGTTGCAGGACATCACTGCAGGAATTCCTCAGGGTAGTGTCTTAGGCCCAACCACCTTCAGCTGCTTCATCAATGACCTTCCTTCCATCATAAGGTCAAAAATGGGGATGTTCACGACGATAACACAATGTTCAGCTCCATTCACAACTCCTCAGATACTGAAGCTGTCCATTCCAAATGCAGCATGATCTGGACAATATCCAGGCTTGGGCTGACAAGGGGCAAGTGACATTCACACCACACAAGTGCTAGGCAATGATCATCTCCAGCAAGAGAGAATCTAACCATCACCCCTTGACATTCAACGATATTACCATCACTAAATCCCCCACTATCAACATCCTGGGGGTTACCATTGACCAGAAACTGAACTGGACTAGCCATATAAATACTGTGGCTACAAGAGCAGGTCAGACGTTATAGATCCAGTAGCAATTAACTCACCTCCTGACTCCCCAAAGTCTGTCCACCATCTACAAAGCACAAGTCTGGAGTGTGATCAAATTCTCTGCACTTGCCTGGATGAGTACAGCTCCTGCAACACTCAAGAAGCTCGACATTGTCTAGGACAAAGCAGCCCACTTGATTGTTTGTGGAAGGGGTGCCATTCACTCCCTCCACCACCAATAAACAGTGGCAGCAGTGTGTATGATCTACAAGATGCACTGCAGAAACCCAAACTTCCTTAGACAGCACCTTCCAAACCCAAGGACACTACCGTCTAGAAGGACAAAGGCAACAGATACATGGGAACACCACCACTTGCAAGTTCCCCTCCAAGTCACTCACCATTCTGACTTTGAACTATATCACTATTCCTTTACTGTCATTGGGTCAAAATCCTGGAACTCCCTCCCTAACAGCACTGTAGGTGTACCTATGCCACAGGGACTGCAGTGATTCAAGAAAGCAGCTCACCACCACCTACTCAAGGGCAATTAGGGATGGGCAATAAATGGCCTACCCATCCTGTACATTAATAAAATCAACAAGTCTCATTTTTAGTACAGTAAAGATATAGAACAGAAGATGACCTTACAGGTAAGCAGTAAAGGAGAAGGAGGAATGACAGCAACGCACCTTTAACTCCTTAAACAAAGGAACTTACAAAAGCACTTCACAAATAGATAAGGAAATTGGTTCAAAGTCAAGAAATGTAGACCATCCAACCATCCATGATCCCTGCACACCCCTAATCATAGCCTCTTGCACATCCCTGACTCTCATCACTCCACCATTGGCAGCCATGTCTTCAGCTGCCCAGATCCTAAGCTCTGAAATTCCCTTACTAAACCTCTCCACCGTTATAATTTATTGCTCTTTCACTGAGTAAAAGAGGAATCTGGAGCCAATCTTTCCTTAACATAGGTTCATTGACATAACCCAGAGAACACAAACTCCCTTTCCCTCTCCCAACACAGGTGGAAGCTAGTTCTTAAATATACTTAAGAATAATACCCTAACCTTTCCCTAGTTAGTAACAGGTGCTCTCACTTACAACCAGAGCATGCACTTCATTGTGACAGGATTACATCTACCTTTCTCTCCCCTTTTAAGACACTAATGCTTTGACCAAGCTTTTGGTCACCTATCCTAAAATCTCCTTATGTGGCAAATTTTATTTGATAAAATTCCTGTGAAGTGCCTTGGATGTTTTAACTTTGTTAAAGGTGTTACACAAAAGCATGTTGTTGTTGTTGAAAGCCTAGAGGAAGAGATGGTCTTTGAGGAGATTGTATAAGGGCAAAGGCAGCATGGCAATTCGAGGGAGCAGGCTGAAGGTGGTTAAAGTCTATTAGCGGAATATTTGCATTAAGTGTGGTAGTGGGCGGGAAAAAGAACGTTTTACCAGCCAGCCGCAATGATGGCTTTTCATGCCATGTTGTCCCAATCCCCCGTCATTAATCATGCATTCCCGGGAAACACGCTGTTTCACTGGCCGGTGGCCTCAGATTCGCCCAGCATGCCATCACCTCGCTGCTTCCTCACACTGGGAGCCAGGTTTAAAGTGCAGCCGTGCGCACACCTCTCAGTGCTCCCAGCCCACGACTGCTGCACTGAAGACATGGCCCCGAAAGGCAAGAGGACTGCAGGCCCTGCTTCAATGATGCATCCCTGGGACGCCTTCTGGACACCATTGGAGCCCACCGTGATGTGCGCTACCCCACCCTGGTCACAGGAGGCCCATCAGTGTCACCACTCCAACTTGGGAGGCGGTGGTGGTGGTGGTTAGGGCCAACGCTGCACGGAAAGTGTAGAAAGAGGATGAATGATCTCATCCATGTCACCAGGGTAAGGCAACCATCTCATCCCTCTAAACTCACACACTCACAAGCCCATCACACATTCACTGGCATCTCACTCACTGCCAGCTCAAGGGACATCACCACGCACTCTCTCACACACACACCCTCACATCTCCATCTGGCCTCATCTTCCCTGGAGGCTGCCTCCTCAGCCCTCACCCTCTTGAGGCCATTTGCACAGATCAACATGTGCCCCCCACACACACCCTGAGATTCCCACCACCTCCCCCACCCCAGCAATGCATTAGCTCTGCAGCCTCTCCCCTTGCCTGACGCCACTTAACCCTCTTCCCCAAGCAAGCCCTAGCCCTGCAGCCGTTGAAAAGGCACCCCACCCCCGCCTCACAGCTGGTCTGGTAGGTAGAGACCTGCCCGCGAGCTCCTCCAAACGAGATGTGGTGCTGCCTGCGAAGCCTGGCGCTGGTGGCTGCAAGTGCTGCCCGAAGTAAAGTGGGCAAACAAGCTTGCCCAGTGCACGCCACTTATATTCAGTTGTGAAACACATTGGTGTGCAATCATGCCAACATGCTCGGACGATCCAGCGTGGGGGGGCTGATTCCGACCAACAGGTCTTATAACAATGTGCAGGTGCATGTTCCCAACCTGCAGCGATAGGAAATGTGGCCTGTCATTGACGGGTGCAGCAGACGATCACAAATGTGTTTTACGACGGCGTGAAACCTCTTTTTGGCCTTCCTGCCATATTGTCCGCTCACACCCGCCAAGGTGCCCGACGCCAATGGGCAGGGAGAATTCCGCCGTCTGCCACCGAGCTTGTGGCAGAGGGAGGAAGGATGCACGGGAGGCTGGGATCAGAGGGGCAAACTGTTCAGAATCTTTTATAGAGCTGGAGGAGGTTAAAGAAATTGGGATAGCTGTGGGGGAATGAAAGGATTTAATGATTAGAATAAGGATTTTAAACTTAATCCATGAGGACGCTAGGAGCCAATGTAGGTCAATATGAATAGGGCTGATGATGAGGAAGGTTGGAGAAGAAATATCTACATAATGTTTTTATTGTGTCCTGCCCAAGAGGTTTGGTGAGATGCTCGAAGAGTTCCCCGGATGCAGGAGCTTATCCCGGCTTTGGACAAGATGAATTGATTTAGACGCTGTTTGCTGTGTAAAAGAAAGAACTTGGAGTCCAGAACCAGGGGTCACAGTCTCAAAATAAGGGGTCAGCATGAGGGACGGAACTGAGGAAACATTTCTTAACTCAGAGGGCTGTGAAACTTTGATATTCTCCACTACAGAGAGCAATGGAATCCGCAGTCATTGACCATTCACAATGCAGAGACTGATAGACTTTTGGATACTAAAGGAATCAGGGGAAATGAGAATAGGGTGGAAAGTTGGAGTTAAGGTAAAAGATCAGCCATGATCTTAATGAATGGGAAACAGGCTTGAAGGTCCGAATAGTCGACTTCTGCTCCTATTTCTTATGTTCTTATGCAACTTTTATTTGTATAGCGCCTTTCACAACCCCTGGATGGTCCAACGTGCTTTAAACCAATTAAGTATTACGAAGTGTGCAGTATAGGAAACATGGCAGCTAATTTGTGCACAGTAAGATTCCACAATCAGCAATGACCAAAATGCAAGAGAAAGAACAAGGAGAATCCCCCAGGAATAGCAGCAGCACTGAAAATGATGTTGGTTGGGGGATAAATATTGGCCAGAACACTGGGGAGGACTCTCCTGCTCTACTTCAAAATAATGACATGGAAAGTTTCATGCCCATCTGAGAGTGCGAACAGGACATCGGTTTAACACCTCATCCATAGGGTGACACCTCCAACAGTGCGGCTCTCCCTCAGGTACTGCACTGGGACAGTCAGGCTGGATGCAAGGAAATAAGCTAGGGAAGGGGATATTGTTAGTTCGGAACACAAGTTGCAAAATGTGTTTGTGATGTTAACAGTAACATGCTACGCTGTGCTTGTGATTTTTAGCCAGGATTATAATCACATTGACTGCTTCCATTCTACAACACAATCTATTCCTTAATCCATGCACACCAAACCGCTTTCTATCCAATTTTATCTAATTCAATCAAAGCTCTCTTCATTCTTTGCTGGTTTATTGATATCATACAGCCTCAGACATCTCTGACCATTGTGACGAATTGGTTAGCAAGTGGTAGCAATAAATATACCAAGTGATAATTCAATCAGACAGAGTGGCAATCTCATCCCTGCAAATGCAAAGGTCAAGCATGCAAGAACAGCAGTAGATCCAACAACCTGGATCCTTCAGAACACTGCTGAACATTGATTTTAGCCTTAATAAACACGGCATCTCTCTCTTACTGTTCACAGTTAGTCGCAAGATAAACTGTTTGATCGCAGTGAGAGAATTATACCGTGGAAAGAGCCATGTCTTATTCTGCTGCTGAGATGGAACCATATAACTTGGCCCGTGCTTTAAAGGCCACAAAGCCTAATTACTGCAAATAAGCAGAAAACTTGAGGTCACTCAGAGATTAATTGCTGCATTGTGAGGGGTGTTTGCAGATTGGAAGGTGCTTGTAAATTTCCAGCTCTGGCAAGAAATCACTGCCATTCTCAATGTTTGTAGGTTTTCAACTGTGGAGGGCTTCATAGCGAATTCCAGCTCTGTCCTCAAGGACATTAACACTCCTGCATTTTCCAATGGAGTTACAGGTTTAGTGACCCAAGGAAACTGGTTGATTCATTTTTCGAAAAAAAAACTTCCTCCTTAACCCAGGAGCATTGAGTTCAATGGGAGCCCTCTCCTTCTCTACTCCAGCTAAACTTAAAAACAACAACTATCACCTTTAAACAGGGTGAACTCCTTTTCCATTCAAACATTGCAGATTGGGGGAAAATCCAGCAATGAATCTCGTTGCTCAAACTCTTAACTCTCGATAGAAAAAGGTTTGCATTTATAAGGCACTTTTCATGGCCACCAGACCTCAAAAGCACTTTACAGCCAATGAAGTACTTTTTGAAGTGTAGTCACTGTTGTAATGCAGGAAACGCAGCAGCCAATCTGCACACAGCAAACAGCTTTTTGTGCTGTTGCTTGGGGGGTAAATACTGACCAGGACACTGGGGAATGACTCACCTGCTCTTCCTTGAAATACTGCCATGCAATCTTTTACACCCAACCAAGCAGGCAGACGGGGCCTCGCTTTAACATCTCATCCAGAAGATGGCGCCTCCCACAATGCAATATCCCCTCAGTGCTGTACTGGAGTGTCAGCCTTGATTTTTGTGCCTTAAGGCCTGGAGTGGGACTGAAACCCAGAACTTTGTCATTCAGAGGCAACTGAGCCACAGCTGACACAAGAAGCCTGAGACAATGCAAGACTTTGAGCACTGCTGAACACAGCTCCCTTTCCTGGGAGATTCTTCTAGGGCCTTCCTTTCGGCAGAAGTGTAGATAAGACAGGTTCACACTCATACCATCCTGGCCTTGAAATATATCAGCTGAACCTTCAGCATTGCTGAGTCAGAAATTCTCTTACTTCCTGCCTAACAGCACTGTGTGAGTACCTTCACCATATGGACTACTCATCCTCACTTCACAAGGGCATGGGGGAAATGGGCTATAAATGCTTGCCAGTGACATTTGTAATGGTGACCATGAAACCATTGTCGATTGTCGTAAAGACCCATCTGGTTCACTAATGTCCTTTAGGGAAGGAAATCTGCCACCCTTATCTGGTCTGGCCTACATTTGACTCCAGACATGCAGCAATGTGGTTGACTCTTAACTGCCCTCCGAAATGGTGGGCAAGCCACTCAGTTTGTGGGCAGCTGCTGCATGTCGAATATAATACAAGGGTCATTACGTTATAGGAACTTTTTATGGATACAGGGAAAAGCTAAACTTACAATTACTATTTAACAATATTTATAAGGCTAACATAGGCTAACTTCTGCCAATGAGTTAACAAAGAATCTTTATGCTGTGTTCATGGTTTTGTGCTAATATTAGGAAGATGACTTGTTAAAGGTCAGGCAACAAATGGTTGAAGGCCAGGCAACAGTTGTTTTTTTCCCAGTTTGTGACCTTTTTGATTACAAATATCGCGTAAAGTTTTTTGCTTAAAACTCAAAGCATAATGTAATGCAACTGGTATTTGTTGTTTGTTTAGAATATCATTGAATACGTTGAAATTTGGCAGCTTGTAATCAACCAGCGTTAGGGATGGGGTTAGGGTTAGGGTTGCTTGGTGGAACCGGGGACGATTGGGGAGGTGCTGAAGCAAGCAGATCTAGGAAAAGATTGATCAAACTTCTGTCAGGATCTTCTTGCTCTAGGGAGGATTGCCAGGGGTGAAAATAAGCCAATCGTGGACCGTAGCTATCAGAGAAAGGAGCCAATCATGGACTGTCGCTATCAGAGAAAGGAGCCAATCATGGACTGTCGCTATCAGAGAAAGGAGCCAGTCATGGACCATCGCTATTGGTGTTCATTAAGCTCAAAGCCATCGCTGCAGCTGGACAAGGAAGGAGGATATCCTGGTCAGCTTCTGAACAGAGAATGGACAAGGATGGATGGACCAAGTGATCCTGTCTGTTTCTTGGGGGAAACCAAGCAATCAAAGCACGGGGTGAGTAGTCATTGGTGTAAGTATTATTGAGCTGTTTGTGCCAGAAATCAAATAATAAAGTGTAGTTGTTCTGGGTGAAGTCTCGAGTTTTAGGCCATTGATATCCAGAGTAAACCTCTGAACCTGGTGGTAGGAATAGCCTACAAGTTCAAGGGCAATTGGACTAGGCAACAAATGCTAGCCTTGTCAGCGAGGCCCACATCCCATGAAAGAATTTTAAAAATCATATGTAATGGGCAATTTCTAAACTGAGTGGTCATTTCATTTCCATTTCCAGCCTCCAATCCCCTTCTCTCCATTGTAACCTTTCTATTCTTTCCCTGCATTTGCAATACTACAATTGTTCATCTGAACTTTTCTCTCTTGTTCATCTTGCTTTAAATTTGCCTGCACCTCCCTGTATCCTCTGGCCTGGATCCTCCCCATGTTGAAAAGAAGGCTCTTTCTCTGGCTCTGTTCATTCTTTCAAACCTCAAACCCCTCACCTCCTTCATCTTTCCTCTTACAATCTGCAGTTTTTTTAAAAAAACCCATTCCTGGAACGCCTGAAGCTCTGTTTCTTCACCTGACCCCTCTCCCATCCTTTTTATACCTGGCAGCAAGATTTACTTTGGATTGGGTCCTTTGCTTTGGGGTCTCAACAGGGAGAAAGAGAAACAACAAATTGACATACTCTTGTTCTGTGGAATGTTCCGCAATATGTTCAGGATGGTTTCCACTTGTAGAAGTGGTTATGGGTTGCACAACATAGTAATTAGTCAAATAATGGTAGGATATGGAAGCAGATGGAAATTGTGCAATGTGATAATTAGGGAAATAGTTTTTCTGGTTTAGCAAATGGAACTGTTATTGAGTAATAAGTTCACTGAAATCTCTGCCCAGAATAGCAGCAAAGAAACTCTACACATCTGTTTTCCTTTGTGTGGAACCATCTCTCAAATATTATCCCCTGCCTTTTACAGAGACTTCCAAATGCAGATTCCAATTACTGACCCCTACAGTTGTTAAAGCATAAATCACATGGAATAGCATAGAGTTTACCAGCACAGAAACAGGCCATTCAGCACAAGAGGCCCAAGCTGGTGTCTATGCTCCACATGAGCCTCCATGCATCTTGGTCTCACTCAATCAACATATTCTTCTATTCCTTTCTCCCCCATGTTATTTATCCAGCTTCCCCTTAAATGTTTCTATGCTATTCGCCTCAGCTACTCCTTGCAGCAGCAAGTTCCACATTCTAACCACTCTTTGAGTGAAGTGGTTAAATGCCACATGAGGTTGGAGGACAGGCTAATGGTTCCCCAGTAAAAATTGTGTCCTTGCTCTAATGTAACGTGACCGGGTGTAAGACAGCACACAGACGGGAGTGTGGTACAAGGCAGTAACACATTGAGCAATTAGAACAACAGAACATTTAGGGCCAGGGAAACACTCTAATGCCCCCTGAAACCTGTCGCTTTTTGATTGTTTTCAAACCCACCTCTTGGCCCATATCCATCAATCTCTCCTGCAAAAACAATTCTATGTCCTTCCCTAGTCACTTCATCGATAACTGGTGTAGCCTTCCTCAATCTAAACAACAGCAGAGCCTGTGAGTGTGTCTGGAATATGGGTCTTCAGTGAGAATATCAAGCATCCTGCTGTATTGGGCCTGGTTTGATGGAGTTGCTGCTACAGGGAGTTTGAGACAAGCTTCCCATCAAAAGTGAAAACCATTTTAGAGAATAATCTGGTGGGCACCTGTATCGCAGCAGCTTAATAAGAAACACCCAACATGGATTTAGACTGGGAAGATACTGCCTGATAAACCTCTTTGATTTTGTTGAGGATTTACAGATTTATAGGGGAACTTCCTGTGGGAAAGTTTACTTAGAGTTTCAGACAAGGTCTTGCATGAAAGGGTTGCAATAAAACTGAAAACTCTGGAAATCCAGGATAGAATGCTGGATTAGATAAGACATTGGATAAGGAGACAAGGAAATAAAGAGTGCTTGTAAAAGGAGCGGTGAGAGACTGGGATTGGGTTGCAGGGATATTGGGATGGAGCTTTTCTTTGATGGCAGCAATGTAAAATGGCTGAGACTGAATTGGCAGCCTGTTTCCCATCTCTCCCGATCGATATTTCTTTTGAAGTCAATGTGAGAACGACTGTTGAGTCGCTGTCATCCACTCTGTAATATCACACAAAGTCACTGTCTCCCCCCATTGAGGAGGAACGACAGGGGCACGCTCCTGCTACGGCTTATCTAAGTAAGTGGGCACAGAATGGTCAGCTTATTAACTTTGCAGATGAGGCTGAAAAGTTATTTTCTCTTCACAGGTGAGCTGGATTGAATTGCAGGAGAGTCGTGTACATGGTGGCTCCTCTTTTTTAAAGGAGCTCTGCGCACAACGAATGTGTTGAACTGGCTCGCTGTGTTTACATTATCAAAACTGTCTGCCTCCGCCTGGCACAGGCACTGCAGATAATACAGATAATTGTGTTTTTGTAGCAGTACTGCAGACTCACGTTCCCATGCGTCCATGATACCATCAGAGTAAGGAATCTGTATGTTTTTTCTCCAAGGACCAGTGATGAAGGGAAACTGTTGGCTGCACTTGCTCATATTAGGATCAAACATTAGTCTTGTACAAATGTTTAACACGCTCCTTTTACATTCCCTCTCTCCGCTATTTAACATAATGGAGCAGGTTAGCGCCTCTGTTAAAGGAGTAGAAGAAGAACTTTGATCTCAGTGCATCAAATGTTTGTCAAAATCACAGACTGTAAATTATACCCAAAAGTGTAGAAGTACCAAGAGACAGCAAGCAAATGATGCTCTGTGTTTAGCTGAGGTGCAAATCTATAATTTGACAAATTGCCACTGAAAACACTGAATGAACCCATATTGTTTCAAAACCAGTGGAATTATTCACCCTCAGTCTCTGGACAAAGAATAACAGAAGCATATACAACAATAACTTGCATTTCTATAGCACATTTCACATAGTGAAACATCCCAAGGCGCTGCAGAACAGTGTCATCAAACGAGCCTTGACCTGGAGCCACACAAGTTAATATTAAGGCAAGTGACCAAAAGCTTGATCAAAGAGGTAGATTTTAAGTGACGCCTTAAAGGAGGTAGAGAAATAGAGAGAGAGAGAGAGTGTAACACGATAAATTATATCTTTGATCACCCTGTAAACCTGTTTGTAGGGGGTCTTGCGGCATAGGAGAGCTTGCTGTGCACTCTATGGTTGCTGCATTGCCTACACTAAAACAGTGACTACACTTCAACAGCGCTTATTTGGCTGTAGAGCACCTTGGAACATCCTGAATTTGTGAAAGGCGCTATATAAATGCAAGCCTTTCTTTTTCCCTGGCATGGGGAGGTGGTGGCATCATGGTAATCTCTGCCCTCTGCCGCCACCACAGTAACCCATGGCCCCCGAGTCCCAGGGGTTTCATTCCCACAAGGTGCAGACAGCCACAAAAGTTCACCTATATATATATAAATATGTACACAATACACAACTTCACACTGAGAGGTGAGCCTGGAGTTTAAGAGCACATTGTATATGGTGACCCATCCAAGTTCCCACTGTGGGATCTTGCAATGCAGTGGCCTAGGCTGATATCCTACCTCTGAGCAGGAAGCTCCGGATTCAAGTCGCGCTCTGGGTTCAAGTCCCACTCCAGGACTTGATGGCCAAGGAAAGTGCATTCATAATGCGGCCAAACAGCTGGAGTATGGACCTGCATATCCTTCTAACGCACACTGGTGGCAAGCGGTAAGAGCAGGAGAAATTTCTGTTTTACCTCCACCTTTTAGCCCATTTCGATCCCTTCCCCCCACCCCACCCCACTAGAGCCATCTGCCACTAGCTTATCCTGCTTTCTACCCTCAATGTCCCCATTAGCACATTCCTTAGATAATATCACCACCGTCAACACCCCTTTGTCCTTTTGTCTATGACATTTTTGGCAATCTCTTCTTTGTCTCTACCTATCACTGGCCCCCCATCCAGCTCTACTTGTCCCACCCCCCTCTACCAGCTTATATTTCACCTCATTTCTCTATTTCCTTAGTTCTGATGAAGAGTCATACGGACTCGAAACGTCAACCATGTTCCCCTCCGCAGATGCTGTCAGACCTGCTGAGTTTTTCCAGGTATTTTTGTTTTCGTTTGAGATTTCTGATCAGTCTGGTGATGAAAAGAATGCGGGAGCCTCTACCATCACTGTCCATAGCTCCTGACTACAACATGGATGTAAAGTGCATGCTGACACCGCAGCTCAGATTCAATAAGTGACCTGTAACACGCCGCCACCACCACCAAGCCTGTTTGTACAGGCAGAGCATGTGCTCTGTAGCTTGCTGGAAGGTTGGCTGTACCCCCTGAGTGATTTACTGCTGTACAAAATATGTACATAGAAGTGAATCTGCTGGCAATTTGTTGTCAAAAACAGCCTAATAAAGTGAAAGGTCACCAGCCCAATCTGCTGAAGCTCTATATCATAAAGGTTCTCCACCATTGGTTCCCAGTCTTCTAGGCGTCAGTGAGAGGTTTTTGAATGTTCCGCTAAATCAGCCTCTTTCAAGAATAAAATCTTCTTATGCGATTAAAAATTCCACTGCGCTATTCCCGGCTTGCACCAATTCATGAATTTTCAGGCTCCCAATAGAGAGAGAAGTAGAAAGTGACAGAGAAAAGTTAAAAACAACCGTGACCTCCTACGGGCATTGCCACGCACACTGAGAGAGAGGAAACCGTGTCCCCCTCCATTTGTTTGGGAGCGGCAACTTTTCCCAGAAGGATGTGCAGCGCACGCTTCCCTGCCTGCCATGTTTAATCAGGTAAGCGATGTCCGTTTACTGGCTTAACAGACCAAGAAGTAACCAAGGAGTGGCGCTGAATATTCGGTTGACTTCACCCTTCGCTCACTGTGCGGCTGACTGATGCTTGTCCATGGCAGCTGTTACAGAGCCGAGTATGGGACAGGTGACAGAGCAAACTGCCCCTCTGCCACTACCAGAGGAACCCGTACCCACCCCCCCCACCACCACCCCAACTCCTAGGCGTTTCATTCCCATGAGGTGCAGACAGCCACCAAAGCTGACTTCTATATATATAAATATGTACACAGTACACAATTTCACACTGAGAGCTGAGCCTGGAGTTTAAGTGCACATTGTATATGGTGACCCATCCAAGTTCCCACTGTGGGATCTTACTGTGCGCAAATTTGTTGCTAGATTTTACCCACATGGCATGACCCACCCAGTACGAGCAACAGATTTCACATTAAGAAAAACAAAGATAATAATGCAAATATGTTTAAATGTTTTTTTTTATACAGAATAATACTCCTGTTGTATTATTGGGTGTTTGTGGAATTTTTATAACATGAGAGGCGAGGTGCCTCAGAGGCAGAAAAGATTGAGAATTCTGCTATATGACATATGACATTCATTCAGTTAGTTCCTACATCATGTGATTTCTTGAAATGGAAACATGCCTTTACAGTAAAAAGAAAAACAATCCCATCAAATGCTTATATTTTCCTCAACTTCGGCTTTTACCTCCTACATATGCAAAGACATTTTTTTGTTCTTCCACAGCACCAGGGCATCATTGGCAAGACCAGCATTTGTTGCCATCCCTAATTGCTCTTGAACTGAGTGGCTTGCTAAACCATTTCAGAGGGCAATTAAGAGTCAACCACATTGCTGTGGGACTATAGTACATGTAGGCCAGACCAGTTAAGGACAGCGGATTTCCTTCTCTAACGGGTATTAGTGAACCATCTGGGTTTTTAAACAGCAATTGATGATATCTGCCATGGTCACCATTACTGAGACTAACTTTCAATTACAGATTTTCAGTAATTAATTGAACTGAATTTACAGAGCACCTTTCACAACCTCAGAATGTTCCAAAGTGCTTTGCAGCCAATGAAGTATTTTTGAAGTGTAGTCACTGTTGCAAAGTAGGAAACGCAGCAGCCAATGCGCGCATAGGAAGCCCTCACAAACAACAATGTGATTGCCTGTTTTTAGGTGTTGGTTGAGGGATAAATATTGACCCAGGATGCCGGAGGGACCTTCCCTGCTCTTTTCTGAATAGTGCCGCTGGATCTTTAACGCCCATCCGCGAGAACAGATGAGGTCCTATCCTGAGATCTACACATACACAGCCCTGCTTGGTCATTCCCTGGTGTCTAGGAACGTGGGCTTGTTCTGTAGCCCAAGGCTCCTGAGACAGTGTAGTCTTCTAATCCTTGTTATAAATCCATCTTATATTAACATAAACCTCCCCTACAAACCCTAAACATTGCTTTATGTTAGGAACAAATCTTTATTTTAGACCTTATTGAACTCAAATTGAAAATATTCCACCAGACAGTATTACATGTGTGCATACGGAAACTGCACACTATTACACTTATCCCTTTTAAAAATTTCCCACTACCCTCTGCTTCACCATGTCGCAGTGACTAAAGCTTTTTTAAAAAAATACAAATTCATTCAGAGGATGTGGCTGCACTGGCAAGGCCAGCATTTAATGCACATCCCTAACGGCCCGTGAGAAGGCAGTGGTGAGCCACCTTAGTGGCTTAAAATAAAAACAAAAAACTGCGGATGCTGGAAATCCAAAACAAAAACAGAATTACCTGGAAAAACTCAGCAGGTCTGGCAGCATCGGCGGAGAAGAAAAGAGTTGACGTTTCGAGTCCTCATGACCCTTCGAAGGGTCATGAGGACTCGAAACGTCAACTCTTTTCTTCTCCGCCGATGCTGCCAGACCTGCTGAGTTTTTCCAGGTAATTCTGTTTTTGTTTCACCTTAGTGGCTTGTTAGGTCATTTCACAGGGCAGTTAAGAGTCAGCAACATTGCTGAGGGTCTGGGGTCGCATATAGACCAAACATGGTCAGGTAGGCAGATTTCCTTCCCTAAAGGATGATAGGGAACCAGATGGGTTTTTAACAACAAATCAATTCCTTCATGGTCACCATTTCTGAGACTAGCATTTTATTCCAGATTAATTTAATTAACTAAATTCAATCGACAAACTGCCATGATGGGATTTAAATTCACGTCTCCAGTCCAGTAACGTATGCTGGTACCTACGTACCCTCTTTGCTCATTGTTGCACACATCCTTTGTGTGAATAATACGCTGAACACAACTACACCAGCCTCCTTGTCTTAATCATTAAGTACATACTCTCTGCACACAGTCCGATGTTATAAAATTGAGGAACAAAATTACTGCAGTGTGCTATTCCTTTGGGGTTCCAGCAGATTACAGGAAAAAACCTTAAGCCAAACCCAAGGTCTGCTCTTAGTCTCACAACGGTGTAGAGTGCAACAAGCTATTAGCACATGCCACAGGTAATAAATCAGAATGAGATGACTGCACTGAATATGGCCGTGTATGCTTCCATACTGAGCAAAGAGCTGAAAAAATTCCTTGCAGTATGGAAAAAAAATGTTAATAAATGTGATTTGAGGGACTAGGATTGTTTTGGGGAACAAAAGGGTTTTAACTTTCAGCGCAAACTTTTGAGCCCCAGGATTTAAGTTTGCATTACCACAGAGAGACTTCAGCCAGCTCTGCCCCACTCGCATTCCTGTTCAGTGCGGCTTGAGAACTCACTATCAGCTTTTACATATTTCTTAAAACTAAAATGTTTCTTTCAGTTGGCGTTTTTGAAAAGGGGACAAGTAAAAGTTGTTTTATGAGTTTTGTTTTTACCTTTATGAGTTTTGTTTTACCTTTTGTTTGTGGACTGGGAGGCAGAGGGTAAACAATTGTAAAATAGATAAAGGCAAACACTCCAGGCAATTAAGCTTGATGTGAGGAGTCCAAGCTCTGCTGAGTTACAATGGGCAGGAGGCAACAAAAGTTGACAGAATTTCCATTTCAGGTCATTGCCCAATGACATCTCCCACTGGAAATGTGTGTGCATTATCATCAGGGTGAGGAGCAAGAAGTGTGTGATGCCCCACAAAGTTGAATAGCCTGTCGACTCTCACTCTCAATAGGCATTCGTTTGAGGGGGGGGTTGGTGGTGGTGGTGGTGGTGAGAGGTGACTGATGGAACTATGCACTAGCTTGAACAAATGCCTTTGGGAGAGGGGAGGAGAAAATCAGAATGGGGAAACGAGCGGGTTTTGACTGAAAAGAAACTGTAGAAGGAACGCCCATGCCAGATTTTAGATTTATTTTCTAAAGTCAGGGTTTTGACTTGGCATGTAATAAATATTTGCCCTGTAAACTGGGTGACAATTATCAGTCACATGTTTTACTAACAGTGAGCTGCCTGAATATTTGTGTGTGTGTGTGTGTGTGTGTGTGTGTGTGTGTCTGTCTGTCTACACTACATCCATTTTTACCTATTCATTACCTGATGAAAGGTTACTGGTACTGAGTACAAACACTGGAATAAATCCCTCTTTGTAACCTTTCGACATTACCTCATGCATCAGGCTTAAAAAAAACTATTAATTCTTTATATTCTCCTACCATTGGCTCAGAAATGTCATATTGAAAAAGTGACATTGTCCCAGGGTGCACTGCTGTACAGAAATACAACTCAATTTGCATCCGGCACAATTGCAGCCTTACCCCCCACACCAATTTTTTTTGCAACTTTAGATGAGACGAGAGGAACTGCATTGCTGAGCCCTTAGTAATATCCTTCAGTAAACCTGTAATTAGATAGTGAATGGTATTAATCTTCTCTCCACTGCCTGTAGAGGCCTGTTGGCAAACTGCAAGATGCCTATTGATAGAGTAGGATTCCAGGAATACCTATCTAAGAATTAAAATAATGTTTTTTTTTAATGCTTTTATTTTCTAATCAACCTGTTTTTTTTTCTGGAAAATGGAAATCTGTAAAAATTAAGCCGGTGTTTGATGCTTATGTTTCTGTTCCTGTACGTCTGTGTCATTATCTTCTCCCCTCCCCCTCCCCAACTCTCCTGAAGGTGTTACCTCATAGAATCCTACAGGAGAGAGCCATTTGGCCCATCATGCCTGTACTGGCTTGCAGTCCCACGACTACTTGCTGGCTTTCCTGTACCTGGGCCAACAAACCATCCTTCAGGTATCAGGCCCAGACAGCACTGTTATTAGCAAGCTATTTGACTGTACGTTGCACCACAGTCAAGACCGATCTTGACTGACTCAGCTATGTGCAGTTTCTGACAGAGTTCACTGAACAGCGATCAGGTGTAGGAATCCGGGCTGATTTTCCTCTTTGCGCCTCCAGAGGATGCCTGGAGGTGCGTCGGAGACATCGGAACAAGCTGAGAATCAAAGCTCCCACCTTTCTGGTATGGATGGGAATGCTTCATTAATGGTAGCATGCCACTGTACAGATGTGACAAGTCCAAACACTTGCAACTGAAGTCAGCTGAACTCACTAGGATAAATCTAACCATTCCCTCTGACTATTTCCATGAAGTCTTTCTGAACTGTGGAATTACAGAGGGGCTGTATCACACTCATTTATTACATGCTTTGTGTCTGACACTCCAAGCATTAGAAGCCAGATGTGTGATTGTGAGCTGCAGGCTCTGGTTAACACAGGCCGTACTATAGAAAATGGTGCTCAAAGGTTTTTGAACTGTTTTCAGCTGTGCAAACCCTAACCTGTAGATGAACAAACCATTTAATGTTGCAATGGCCAAAGTTAATAATTGTTCACCCATTATCCCTTGTGCTCCTGGACCTGCATTGGCTCCCTTTCCAGCAATGCTTTGATAAAAAGATCCCATGGTACTATTTTGAAGAATAGCAGAGTGGATTTCTCCCTGGTGTCCTGGGCAATATTAATTGTTCAATTAACAGACTAAAATAGATGATCACTTTGCTGTTTGTGGGAGCTTGCTGTGTGCAAATTGACTGCCACATTTCCTACGTTACAACAGTGACTACACTTCAAAAAGTGCTTCATTGTCTGGAAAGTGCTTTAGAACATCCTGAGGTCATGAAAGATGCTATATAAATGCAAATTCTTTCTTTTCTTCAATGCTGTTTGGGAGATTCCTCTGTGTGCAACCTGTAATACCACAGTGACTGCTCACCATGTAATTCATTGTTGAGATCTTTCTGAACCATGCGAAAAGCTAAAGGTGAGTGCTTTTGAACATTCCTTACCCTGGAATCTTCCTGGACAAATGGTGAAGTGTTTCACTGGTACGAGCTAAATCATTGGGAACTGTCATCTGAAAGAGAACGGAGGAGCTTGCATTTCTGTACCTTTCACGGCATACTTCAGGACATCCCACAGTGCTTTATGAAGCACTTTTGAAGTGCGGTCACTGTTGTAATGTTAGGGAATGCAGCAGTAAATTTACACACAGCAAGATCCCACAGAGAACAATGAAACAATGTTTTTAACGGGGAGTTAGATAACTACATAAAGGAGAAGGATGTGTTGATTGGGTGGGATGCAGGAAATAGAGTGGGAGGAGGCTGGAATGGAGAGTTGGGATGAATGGTCCATTCCGGTGTTATACACTCTGGCCTGGAATGACTCTGGTGGGGAGATGTATCAGCTGTAAATAATTGAAAATGGTGTAAGTATTACATATGGTAAAACAACACTCTGTGTCCACTTGTGAAGTGCAAATGCAATTCAACACATAGAGCAATGATTAATTGTCTGAAAAACAGAAAATACTGGAAATACTCAGCAGGTCTGGCAGCAACTGTAGAGAGAGAAACAGAGTTAACATTTCTGGTCGATGACCATTCATCGGATCTCTGCGTTTACTTTTGTGTTAGTCATCCTATCTCATGATTACATGGTAATCTGTTCATGTCAATATTGTGGGATTAAATTTTGCATTGTCATAGTTAAAAAAAATGATAAATTACCTAATGCAAATCAGTAGAGGAGGCATTGATCACTTTAACAGGTACAGAGAGATAGACTGCCTGAGCTGGTGTTTGCTCAGTGCATTCTGCTCATGTTTATATGGACTTGGTGGTTAATAGGTTTGAGAACATCCTGAGGTTGTGAGAGGCGCTATCTAACTGCAATCCTTTCTTTCTTTTAACTAAGCTTACAGATTCAGGTTCAGCTCCACCTGAGGGGAACCAAAGAGACCAATACCCAGGGCTGTTGAAAAGGCATTTGTGGAGAAAAGAATCAGGCAAGAGAAGAGTTGGCCTCAGCTGTGATGCCTGCTTAGTTGAATTGCATGCCAACACTCACCATCTGAGATGAGTTGATAAGAATTGGGTGGAGAGAGGGAGGGTTTGGTGGTACTGGTGGAATCATTCAGCAGCAGGAGTTGGAAGTGGGGGGGGGGGAGCAAATATCTGGAGTAAAAGTTACTTAGGGATTATTAATCCATAGTGACATCTTTCATCTGATTCCTAGCAGGAAATTATATCATTAGCAAATGCAAGAGACCTGAATAGGCGAGCAAAGAACACCCCGATCAGAGCAAGAAGGAAAAGTTGAGAAAAGGCCAAAGTAACTCAAATGGAGGAAAGAAGTTGAGTAATTTCCCCCCTCCCTCTCTCCTCTCCTTGCAAGGAATGACTTCACCACAGGTGTATTTTCCTTTCACAAATAGAGTCTGTGTAAAGTTGCGGAGCAGACGCTAGTGTTTGTCTGGAATGGATCAGCTAAGTTTTATCCACACCTTTATTATAATGTTCATGAGAGGTAGATTAGTGTGTGACAAATGGACTGTTGATTTTTTTGGGAATTTCGCCTGTGCAGGCCATGGAATAGGTTACAGTGTCTGGATGGTTTAGCAGCTTGTAAAAATGTTAATGATTTCCTTTCTCATGTTTTTTTTTCTCTCTCTGGGCAACGTGACGCTAACTTTTATTCTTCCTCTCTGCGTTGCTCACGCTCTGTGCTTTGTTTGTAAATAGTCCTCAAGTCACTCGCCCTTTTTTCAGCCAACTTCTGGTGTCCCTGAAGTATTCACCTCCAGACATGCCAACACACAAGCCTTAACTGTAGTAAAAGGGACTTGGATTTAAGGTTATGGAAAGTCTGAGGCTGTGAAGTTTCCTTCAGTCTATATCGTGTTAGGACACATTCAGTGTTGAAGAATGCTGAGGTAAATTAGGCAGCAGTTGGTGTAAGGCTGAGCTTCAGCAGGAGATTGAGTCCAGTATCCAGAAGGTTTATATATTACCTGGTCCAGTCCGTGTGTAGTCTCCTTTATATGGTCCTATGGATTACTGCCATGTCTATATATCAAGTTCTCTTTGAGCCTTGAGCTCTCCTGGTCGCTACCAAACATAACTTTGAAGTTTGTGCTCACACTGAGGCCTTTGCTGAGGGTAAAGGAATGCTTCAGAGAAAATTGTTTACTAACTGTGTCAGTAGGGTGTGAAGAGAAGCCTGGCTTGGCCATCTTTTATGCGCTCCTTGACGGTTGGTCACACAGTGTATGCTTTCTTAACTCCCAGCTGCCCGCTAGTTTAGACTCCCTGGGTGTGCTGCGCAGACACACACTTTGATTCCCTGAGCTCCTCCTTAGTTCCAGACACGGCTACAACTCACTGGCGACAGAATATTTCAGGCGAGGAACATTCTTCCATCCCCTCCTTCAAAGCGAGCTGACAGTGAGAGCAGAAACTCTCTCCAGGATGCTTTGCTTTCCTCATGATATCTTACATCTTGCAGAGAATTTTCCTATTTTTCTTTTCACCGGCTCACATTCCTGACTAATGACCTCAATGGTCTCATAGTTAATAGAACAAGAAAAGTGGGAGGGCATCGTCGATGGTAAGTTTGTCTCAGCGCGAGCCAGCCAGGCAACCGAGTTGCAGCCTGATGGAGATGGGGCTTTGTCTTTTTCCTCTCTGCCTAGCTCGGGTCACACTTTGGCATCACCTTGTTCTTTTACCATTAACAGAACAAAATGAGCAGGTGTTTAGTGGTTGGATGTGAAGGTCAAAATTGACAGGCAGTTGTTCCATCAAGCCTGACCCATGCCAAGGCAGCAGGGTCACCAAGGCGAGACACTCCCAACCTCCCGCCACCATCCCCCTTCCCCTGGCCCCCGGCCATTGCATTCCCCTGGGAGGGGCTGAAAATCAAAGAAAATCCCCAGGCCACGAAGGGAAAAATTACTCGGGAAAAGTTCTCCCCGACTCCTTCGGGCAATTGAACCAAATTCAGGAGATCGCACAGATCAAATTTTATCTATAAAGAGACTTTCTTTTTATATGATGGGATCTCTGCTCCAATCTGGAACTGCCCCAGCTCCCCCTTGGAGGCAGGGAGAGAGTCAGCAATGGTCACACCAGCCAGTGAAGCTTCATGCTTCCTATCTCTGCCATCAAAATGTAACATAAGAAATCAGAGCAGCAGTAGGCCCCTAAGCCTGCTCTGCTATTCAATAAGATGGTGGCTGACCTAATTAACTCCACTTTCCTGTCTGTTCCCCACAACCCCTTGTCAATCAAAAATCTGTTTAACTCGGCCTTGAATCTATTCAATGATCCAGCCTTTGCTTCTCTCAGGAGGAGAGAAGTCCAAACACTGATGGCCCTCTGAGAGCAGAAATTCCTCCTCACCTTTGTCTTAACTGGGCAATCCCTTATTTTGAAACTGTGCCCTCTAGTTCTTGATTCCCTCACAAGGGAAAACATCATCTCAGTATCTACCTGTTAAGCCCTGCAAAATCTTATATTTTTCAATATGATCATCTCTCATTCTTCTAAACTCCAATGAGTACAGGCCCAACCTGCTCAACCTTTCTTCAAAAGACCACATCTTCATCCCAAGAATCAGCTGAGTCAACCTCCTCTGAACTGGTTCCAATGTAAGTGCGTCCCTCCTTAAGTAAGGTGATAAAACTGGCCATAAGACCATAAGACGTAGGAGCAGAAGTAGGCCATTCAGCCCATTGAGTCTACTCTGCCATTCAATGAAGGTTATAGCTGATCTGATAATCCTCAACTCCACTTTCCTGCCTTTTCCCCATAACCTTTACTGATTAAAAGTCTGTCTATCTCAGCCTTGAATATCCTTAACCACCCAGCCTCTACAGCCCTCTGCAGTAAAGAATTCCACAGGTTGACTACCCTCTGAGAGAAGAAATTCCACCTCATCTCTGTTTTAAATTGGTGCCCCCTTATTCTGAGATTATGCTCTCTGGTCCTAGACTCACCCACAAGAGGAAACAGCCTCTCAGCATCTACTGTGTCAAGTTGCCTAAGAATCTTATATGTTTCAATAAGGTCTCCGCTCATTTTTCTAAACTCCAATGAGTTCAGGCCCAACCTTCTCAACCTCTCCTCATAAGAAAATCCCTCCATTCCCGGGATCAACGTAGTGAACCTTCTCTGGACTGCCTCCAGTGCCGGTATATCTTTCCTTAGATAAGGGGACCAAAACTGTTCATAGTATTCTAGGTGTGGTCTAACTAGTGCCTTGTATAGTTTTAGAAAGACTTCCCTGTTTTTATGCTCCATTCCCTTTGAAATAAAGGCCAACATTCCATTTGCCTTACCTATTACCTGCTGAACTTGTATGCTAGCTTTTTGGGATTCATGCACTTGGACCCCCAAATCCCTCTGTGCTGCAGCTTTCTTCAGTCTTTCCCTATTTAAATAATATTCATCTCCAGTCCCTGTGGCACTCCACTAGTTACAGGTTGCCATCCTGAAAATGCCCCTCGTATCCCAACTCTCTGTCTTCTATTAGTTATCCAGTCCTCTATCCATCCTAAAAGCAAAATACTGCGGATGCTGGAAATCTAGAACAAAAACAAAAATACCTGGAAAAACTCAGCAGGTCTGACAGCATCTGCGGAGAGGGATACAGTTGACATTTCAAGTCCGTAAGACCCTTCATCAGAACTAAGACATATAGAAACGAGATGAAATATATGCTGGTAGAAGGGGGTGGGACAGGAGAGCTTGATAGAGGGCCAGTGATAGGTGGAGGCCAAGAAGAGACTGCCAAAGATGTCATAGACAAAAGGACAAAGGGGTGTTGACGGTGGTGATATTATCTAAAGGATGTGCTAATGGGGACATTAAGGAAAGCAAGCTAGTGGCAGATGGCCCTAGTGCGGGTGGGGTGGGGGGGAAGGGATCAAAAGGTAGAGATGAAACAATAGATCGAAATAAATTTAAAAATAGGGAGGAAGAGAAAAATATAGTTCTAAAAAAAATTATAAATTATTGTAATAAGGGAGATCGGAAAGGGGGTGGGGATGGAGGAGAGAGCTCATGATCTGAAATTGTTGAACTCAATATTCAGTCCGGAAGGCTGTAAAGTGCCTAGTCAGAAGATGAGGTGCTGTTCCTCCTTTGCATTAAGCTTCACTGGAAAATTGCAGCAGGCCAAGGACGGACATGTGGGCATGAGAGCAGGGTGGTGTGTTGAAATGGCAAGCAACAGGGAGGTCTGGGTCGTGCTTGCAGACAGGTCGAAGGTGTTCTGCAAAGCAGTCACCCAGTCTGCATTTGGTCTCTCCAATGTAGAGATCTATTCAAGCTAATATACTATCCCCAACACCATGGGCTCTTATCTTATCTTATCTTATGTGTGGTACCTTATTGAGTGCCTTTTGGCAATCCAAATATATTACATCTACTGGCTTCCCTTTATCTATCCTACTTGTTACCTTCTCAAAGAATTCTAATAAACTTGTTAGACATGATTTCCCCATCATGAAGCCATGCTGACTCTGCTTGATTATATTATGTAATTCTAAATGCTCTGCTATTACATCCTTTATAATAAACTCCAACATTTTCCCAATGACAGATGTTAAGCTAACTGGCCTATAGTTACCTGTTTTTGTCCCCTTCCCTTTCTGAATAAGAGAACACCCTGCTTTTGCAGGGCTTAACAGGTAGATACATTGGCAGTTTTCCAATCCTCTGGGACTTTTCCAAATTCTAAGGATTCTTGGAAGATTACTACCAGTGCATCCACTATCTCTGCAGCTATTTCCTTTAATATCCTAGGATGCAACCCATCAGGTCCAGGGGACTCATCGGCCTTTAGCCCCATTAGTTTCCCTAGTACTTTTTCTCTAGTGATAGTTATTGTATTTATTTCCTCCTTCCCCCTCCGCCCCCACTTTTGCCCCTTGATTATTTAGTATCTTTGGTATTTTTATTTTTAGTATTTTTCTGAACACAGTATTTTAGCTAATGCCCTGCACATTTGTAGCGA
The DNA here is from genome assembly GCF_017639515.1 of Carcharodon carcharias. Taxonomy (NCBI): domain Eukaryota; kingdom Metazoa; phylum Chordata; class Chondrichthyes; order Lamniformes; family Lamnidae; genus Carcharodon; species Carcharodon carcharias. The sequence continues at coordinate 26,872,706 of NC_054492.1, read as the reverse complement.
GACTTCCTACTTTTATACTCTATCACCCTTGCAGTAAAGTGTTTGTCTTCCTAATTACTTGCTGTACCTGGATGCTAACTTTTTTGTGATTGATGTACAAGAACACCTGGGTCCCCTTTATACCGCAGGATTCTCTCTCTATTTAAATAATATTCTGCTTTTCAGTTCTTCCTGCCGAAGTGGGAAACTTCACACTTTCCGATATCAAGACCTCTCTAAGGCATCCGCATAAGTACAATGGGGTAGATTTTCCTGTGGTTTGACGGGCTGAATGGCCTCCTTCTGGGCTGTAAGATTCTATGAAATGACAATGAAAATTGGATAGTTTCAATATCGGCCAGATGATCAATTTCATGCCCGAGCAGCAAGTTGCGAAACTATCCCAATGTCCGAAAGGCCTTACATAATTATTACAAAAGTGTTTATGTCACAAAGAAACAGGACATTCATCCCAATTACAAGTCCATGCCAGTGTTTATGGCCCTTAAATGAATATATGCTATCCCCCTCAACTACTCCAATGTGATAGCGAGTTCCGCATTCTGACCATTCTCTCGATAATGAGATTTCACCTGAATTCTCTTTTGGATTCATTAGTGATTATTTAATATTTATGGCCTCTAGTTCTGGACTTGCCGGAAAGTGGGAACATCTTCTCTACATGTAACCTATCAAAGCTTTTCATAATCTTCAAGACCTCTTTTCCAGAGAGAAGAGCCACAGTCAGCTTAATATTTTCCGATAGTTCTAACCGTTGTAATATTCCTTTAAGGGGTAGCAGCATGCCATTCACTAGAAAGGAAGTGTGTCACACAATCCTGTTTTAGTTTCACTTTTGATTTTAAGCAGAACACACACACACAACTCTGCAGTTCTGAAGTCTTCAAGCTTTCTATCCATGTATATCTATCTGTTTGTATGTGCCTGGTCTTAATAAGTGAACCCACAACGATGAGTGATTTGTGCTTTTATATCATGATAAAAACGCAGCAATAACTCCTCACTTCTGATTTAATTTCTTCTCCAAAAATTCCTAGATAGACTTGCATTTATATAGTGCCTTTCATAACTTCAAGCTGCCCCCAAGTACTTTTTCAGCCAACAAAGTACTTTTGAAATAAAAACAGAAAATGCTGGAAAATCTCAGCAGGTCTGGTGACATCTGTGGAGAGAGAAACAGAGTTAATGTTTTGAGTCCGAAATGGAATATTGACCTTTATTTCAAAGGGAATGGAGTATAAAAATAGGGAAATCTTGCTAAAACTGCACAAGGCACTAGTTAGACCACACCTTGAATACTGTGAACAGTTTTGGTCTCCTTATCTAAGGAAAGATATACTGGCATTGGAGGCAGTCCAGAGAAGGTTCACTAGGTTGATCCCGGGGATAGAGGGATTTTCTTATGAGGAGAGGTTGAGTAGGTTGGGTCTGTACTCATTGGAATTTAGGAGAATGAGAGGCGACCTTTTTGATACATAAGATTCTTAGGAGGCTTGATGGGTTAGATGCTGAGAGGTTGTTTCCCCTTGTGGGAGAGTCTAGGACCAGAAGGCATAACCTCAGAGTAAGGGGTCACTCATTTAAGACAGAGATGAGGAGGAAATTCTTCTCTCAGAGGGTAGTGCATCTGTGGAATTCTTTACTGCAGAGGGCTGTGGAGGTTGGGTGGTTAAGGATGTTCAAGGCTGAGATGGACAGGTCTTTAATCAGTAAGGGAAATAAGGGTTATGGGGACAAGGTAGGAAAGTGGAGTTGAGGATTATCAGGTCAGCCATGATCTCATTGAATGGCAGGGCAGACTTGATGGGCCGAATAGCCTACTTCTGCTCCTACTTCTTATGATCTTTCCACAGATGCTGCCAACCCTGCTGAGGTTTTCCAGCATTTTCTGTCTTTATTTCAGATTTCCAGCAGGCGCAGTATTTTGCTTTTATCAAAGTACTTTTGAAAGTTAGTTGCTGATGTAATGTAAACATTACACTTTAGCTGCTTAAGGGAAAGTCAAATACAGTCACGGTTGAATGAGGCCCAAGCATCACCTGAGCTGTGGTTATTCAAATCTTAACTGAAACATCACAAGGAAATCAGCTGAAAGTCACTAACCTCTTTTATACCTTTAGCACCCCCATTCACCAAAACATTAGCAAATAATGAATGTTTCTGACTCTTAGGTGTAAAATGTGGGCCACAGCATGGCCATATACAGAGGAAGGAAAGACTTGCAGTTCTGTTGTGTCTTTCACCAGCTCTGGATGTCCAAAAACACTTTACAGCCAATGAAATACTTAAGTGGAGTCACTGTTGTAGGAAACGCAGCAGCCAATTTGCACACAGCAAGCTCCCACAAAAAACAATGTGATAATGACCAGATAATCTGTGTTTATGATCTTGGTTGAGGGATAAATATTGGCCAGGACATCGGGGAGAACTCCCCTGCTCTTTGAAATTGTGTCATGGGATCTTTTACATCCACCTGAGAGGGCAGACAGTGCCTCAGTTTAACACCCCTCATCTGAAATTTCCTCTCTGCCATCCCAACAATCCTCACTGCACCAGTGTGATTTATCTATTGGTTTTTTTGTACCACCTCCTCACGGTCAGTGACATTGATGAAAGCAAAATGGCGCAGAGGGGTTCAGGAAGGTGTGTAGGACTCGGAGGAGCTGATATTGCCCACCTCATGCCCTCCCACTGTGGTTGAATTTATCACCCTTGTTTTCCTGGCATTTCAGTTCTTGTAGTAGAATTACAAATGTAGCCCCAATCTGTCTAAGATGTCAATACCATTTCCATTGAGGGGAGGTTCTTCAACTATTCTCTCCTGTTCCTGGTCAGGGTGACTGCAGCTCCCACAACACTCAAGAAACTTGACACCATCCAGAACAAAGCAGCCTGCTTGATTGGCACCCCTCCAACAATCATTCACTCTCCCCACCACCGAATAACAGTGGCAGCAGTGGGTACCACTAGAAGATGCACTTCAGGAACTCACCAAGGCTCCTTAGAGAGCACCTTCCAAACCCATGACCACTACCATCCAGAAGGACAAGGGCAGCAGATAGATGGAAACACCACCAACTGAAAGTTCCCCTCCAAGCCATTCACCATAATGACTTGGAAATATATCTCCGTTCCTTCACTGTTGCTTGGAACTCCCTCCCTAACAGCACTGTGGGTGTACCTACACCACAGAGACTGCAGTGGTTCAAGAAGGCAGCTCACCACCTTCTCAAAGGCAATTAGGGATGAGCAATAAATGTTGGCATAGCCAGCGACGTCCACATCCCAAGAATGAATGAAAGAAAAAGGTTTGCCATGTGCTCAGTCCCTAGTTTCCCACAGCCTGGTTTAAAATCAGCCCTAGACCCATTTTTTGTTTCTTTATTTGTACCATTACCAGCACACATTTTGCCTTTCATCACCATCATTTCTGTCATTTAATCTCTCCTGTCCAGGCCTGGGAGAGGAGGGGTGCAGATGACACCAAACACCATTGCCTGGGTGCTAGAGGGCCCAGGCTCATTGCTCTAAACAGCATTTCTTGTGTCCCAAGCTGAGCTACCAGAGATAGAGCTACAGACCTGAAAGGCCAACTTTAAAACACGTTGGAACGTTCAGGCTGCGAGTTCCGATCTTTTCATGGTCGGTCTCTCTCATGCCAGTTTCACTGAGTTGCTGCTCTGCTGTTTCCAACCTTCGGGCAGCTTTGTATTTCCAATTTTTTTTTTGAAAAGCCCACCCAAAAAAAACACAAAGCTGCCCAAAGGTCAGCAGCCACGCAGCAACTGAGAAATTTCTTGCTTGAAAAATGGCAAGTGTAATCTCTGTTTTAGAGCCAATTCAATGCTGTCAGAGGGATGGGGGGAGGGGGGAGCTGCTGGAGGGGTAGGGGGAGGGTGGAGCTGTTGGAGGGGTGAGCGGAGGGTGGAGCTGTTGGAGGGGTGGGGGAGGGTGGAGCTGTCGGAGGGATGGGGGGAGGGTGGAGCTGTTGGAGGGGTGGAGGGAAGTTGGGGACTGTTGGAAGGATGGGGAGAGGCGGTGCTGCTGGAGGGGTTGGGGGTGGGAGGGTGGCGGCTGTTGGAGGGGTGGGGGTGGTTGGGGGCTGTTGGAGGGTTGGGAGGAGGTTGGGGGCTGTTGGAGGGGTGGGGCAGAGGTTGGGGGCTGTTGGAGGGATGGGGGGAGGTTGGGGGCTGTTGGAGGGGTGGGGGGAGGTTGGGGGCTGTTGGAGTGGTCAGGGGAGGTTGAGGGCTGTTGGAGGGGCAGGGGGCTGTTGGGGGCTGGTGGAAAGGCAGGGAGAGGTTGGGGGCTGGTGGAAAGGCAGGGAGAGGTTGGGGGCTGTTGGAGGGGTGGTGTGGTGTTGGGGAGGTGGAGTTACAGGGGTGGCATGGGGGAGATTGGGAGTGGGGTTGGATGAGGGTGTGGCAATGGGGGGGTGTCACTCTTTTTTGCTCTTGGAGTTTCTTATTTATTAATTACATTTTTCCTTTTTAGGCTGTACAACACAATTTGTAATACAGTATCTGAGGGATGCAAAAATAATCCAGTTTCTGAGTTAAGGCTGGATTGAATTTATGTACCTTTATCATTCTTCTCTGAAAATTCAGATCAACAATCCAATCTACATATTTCCTAAGCTTCTGGTAGATGTCTGACTGACAAATACTGGGGATAGTATCATTAGTGTAAAAGGGGAAGATGTAATTTATGGTATATTGTGCATTGGCGCCAGAGAAGTCAGAATGGTAAGGTTGTATTAGCTATAGAGTTGAATTGTTTTGTAAATGAAGTGATTTATTTGTAGCCACTTTCCTAACATCAGTTGATTTTTCTGTGATTAATTATCCTTAGAGAACCAGCATTGGGCCTCCGATTTCACCACTGCTACAGTCACTCTGCCTACTGCCTGCAGATGTTATGATAGAAAGACAAAACCTACATTTATATAGCACCTTGCATGATGTCCCAAATCATTTTACAGCCAATTAAATACTCCTGAGTTGTAGTCACTGGTAAAATGTAGGCAATATTATCAAATGACAGAGCAAGATCTTTTCCAACCTATGGAACAATTACAAGACTTTCTCCTCACTGGGTGCATGATGTTATTCAGTATAATTATTTCATAGAAGGGGTGTTTAATTGGATTCTGTGGAGCAGGCTTGATGGCCTGAATGGCCTACTCCTGCTCCTAATACGTATGTTCCTACGTCATTCTGAATGGATCAGAGAACTGGGCTAGATGGTCTTTGACATCCATAATTATCTTGAAAACAGAGGGTGGAATCATGGCTGGAGTTCTGTTTATTTTTTTTTGATGTTGAAAGTTTACAGTGAGCCAGCTTTGTGGGTGAAATTGTTAGGATAGGAGTGCATAATGGGTTCAAGGTGAGTCAGTAATCAGTTTTATCCTGCAAATGATTCTCAAGAGCCTTTTTCTTTAACTTCAGTCTTGTCATTTATCCCACTCTATTTTGGCGCTTTTATGAGCTTTTTGAGGAACGAAATATCATGATAAAGTTGTACTTCATAGGGAGGGTTGGGGACAGTGGGAGGGGTGGGACGCTATTGGAGGGGTGAGGGGAGCTTGGGGGATGTTGGAGGGGTGAGGGAAGGTTGGGGGATGTTGGAGGGGTGAGGGGAGGTTGGGGGCTGTTGGAGGGGTGAGGGGAGATTACAGCTATTGGAGGGGTGGGGGGAGGTTGGGCGCTGTTGGATGGGTGGGGACTGTTGGATGGGACTGTTCAACATTGAAAATATATTGTAGTGAGAAACAGCAATCAGCAGAGTCTTCAGACTTGCTGATCAAGAAAACACAGATATAATTGTGAATCATTCAGTCTATTTTGTCTGTCCTCTTAAAAGCTGTGTTACACAGAGACACCTGAGGACTCCAATGCTTCTTACTGATGGTGAAAACGTATGTTGTTCAATCAGTCCACTTTGTTGCTCAGGAGTCATTTGATCTTTCTACCCTCTGAAATTATTGCTAAAATAGAATCCAATTAAACACCCCTTCTGTGAAATAATTATATTGAATAATAGCATACACCCAGCGAGGAGAAAGTCTTGTAATTCTTCTGCAGATTGGAAAAGATCTCATGCAGTTTATATGGGTTGCAATTATTGAATCTTTCCTCCAAATATGAATTTACTGTCATCGTGTCCATATGGTGCAATTTGCAGAGCCATGTTAGTGAGGGCTGAGGCAGTGACCAAAATCAGTGTTGTGGTCTGCGCAGTGTAATAAATAACTAATAGGAGATCTTCCTGACAAATTAACAAAATTGCATGATGTTGTGAAAGTAAAATTTGTACTTTCTGTTGTGTTTAACAGGCACAGTGGGATCACCTATAGGACACACACAAACTAACACTGCATTACATCCTTGCTGCTCTTAATATTAATGCATTTATATCAGATGATATTGGTAGCCAGATACCAACAACGGGCGTTATTCTTTTACTAAGACCTTTCTGCGATTGATGAATTGATTGATGAATCTTGAAAGGGGAGAAAGATAACACATGATTGAGGGGGAGGGTTAAGTTGGGGAGGTGTGACAGGTTGCTGTGGGGAATAAAGGGCTTGGAAGAAGGAGCAGCACCGGGCCCATGATTTCTTTTCCTGGCCCAGCTCCAGCCTTCCCTTTTGCTCTTTCCTCATACCCCACCCTTTTTCCCACCTCTGTACTTGTATAAAAACCGCCATGTCCAGTTTTGACAAAATGTCACAGACTCTGTTTCTCTCTCCACAGATGCTGCCTAACCCGCTGAGTATTTCCAGCATTTTCTTTATTTTTTTAAAATCAGCCCTATTGTTTTCCACCTCCTCAAAATTGTGCAACTCCCCACATTCTACCTGCTGCAACCTGCGAGCTTTTAAAATTCAGGCACAGCGTTGCTAACTCCCACCTCTACAACTTTCTCGGCATTTGCCTGGATTTTTCTTTCAATCTTGCTCTTGTCCTGCACTAAGACCCTTGGCCCTTCACCTAGATTTCTGAATGTATAAAAGATCCCCAGTCTCAGCCTAGATTACTGAAAGTAGTATGGGACATGATCAGCTTTCCCTAGAGTTTAAATTATTTCGACTTAAGCTGTATTCAGACAATGCGAATCCTGTACTGCAAATATCATTTGACACCAGTAATTACTGGACATGCAAAACAATTTCCTTAAAGTATTGAAACTCAGTGTTGCAAGTATTTATATGGATTATTTTGGTGAATGTTTCAAGATATTGGAGACAGAGCAGTGTTATTAGTCATAAAACATCAGAATATGGAAGTGTACATTTTGTCAATCATCTAAAAATAAACTTTGGGATCATTTACTTTTAATGTTGCATTAATTAAAAATGAGGCTTTGGACAGGATTTTACATTACCCTGCTGGCGGGTTTGTGGGCAGGGGGCAGACAGTAAAATTTTTTGGAGGGCATTCCCACCAGGTTCCTGCCTGCCTTGACCTCTCTACAATTTTATTCTGGGTCGGGCAAGGACTAGGCCAGCCAGCCACCTCCCCTTGCCCCAATTGAGGCCCTTAAGTGGCCAATTATTGACCACTTAAGGGCTGTTTCCCTTCCCAGCTTCAAGTTTCAGGTGTCCACTCCCCCGGGCCTCACCTACCCTCCCCGACCTGAGACCCCCAAAAAAGGAACATGGTCCTGGACGCCCGGGACTTAGACTCTGGGGGCTGCAGCCCCAGTTCTGTCCACCACAGTTTGTGATGCTGCAGGGACCACAGAGGTGCCAGCCAATCAGGTTGGCCGGCAGCTCTCTGAGGTGGGACTTCTTCCCGACTGAGGGGCAGAAGTCCCACCTCCGGCCAATCAATGCTAATTGAAGCGGGAAATAGCTGCGGGGCAGCTGGTATGGGCGGGGATGTGTTTGCTGCCGACTCCTTTGATAACAGGAAGGGAAACCCGGCCATTCGAAATATCCTGGCCTTTAACCTGTACAGGTGGCTGACAGTACCTCTGAGAAAAATATCAAAATGTTTCGTGGTGAACTACTTTGAAATGAAGTGACTGATGGAACAGCAGGTTTTTTTTTGAGCACAGCAAGATCCCACAAGGAGTGCTGGTCAGTTAATCTACAAAACTGTAAAAAACTGGTGGAAAAAAGATGGGGTGGGCAAAAGAAAACGTAGAATTAGGGATAAATTTTTAACTGGGAACCAAGGTACCTGCTCCTATTGGCTAAAGAGCCACCCTGTTAGTAGGTGTATGTGTGAAGGGTGGGGGGGGGGACATTACTGGGTTCTATTCTGGTGTCCAACTCTCACAAGATTTGATTATGAAATGACCGCTTGGGGAAGGTACTACAGGATGATGAAACTGTACTTCCATAAAGAAGGAGAGAAGGAAATGGAAGAGGATACTTCCTGATGGCTGGATCGAGAGTCACAGACGAAGACTTTTGCTTGGTTTCTGATTGTTTAAGCATTTCCATTGATGGGTGACTGGGTTGACATAATACAATTCTCACAATATCTACAACTCAATGAATAACAGCACCCAGTCCAAGGAAATGATATCTTCTCTAAATAATGATGTTGTTACTTTTCATTCTCCTACTTTTTTCTCTCTCTCCTTCCATAGTTTTTTTTTAATCCACTCTGTGTCACTCCTTTTTCGAGCTCCCATCTCGCCATTAACAATTTCCTCTGTGACTTCCATCTCCAGCTAATATCCTTGACCTCCTCATTCCCAGTCCCAGTCTCAGCCTCTCCCTCTCTTATTCAATGTCACTGTGATCAAAATTCTTCTGAACATGCATCCAAGCTGTGAGCGCACTGCTTTACACTCCCTCTTTATTTAATTCTTTCACAGGATGTGGGCATCGCTGGCTGGCCCAGCATTTATTGCTAATCCCTAATTGCCCCTTGAGAAGGTGGTGGTGAGCTGCCTTCCTGATCCGTTGCAGTCCATGTGGTGTAGGTACACCCACAGTGCTGTTAGGAAGGGAGTTCCAGGATTATGACCCAGTGACAGTGAAGGAACGGCGATATATTTCCAAGTCAGGATGGTGGGCAGCTTGGAAGGGAACTTGCAGTTGATGGTGTTCCCAAGTATCTGCTGCCCTTGTCCTCTTAGGTGGCAGAGGTCACAGGTTTGGAAGGTGCTGTTGATGGAGGCTTGGTGAGTTGTATTCTCCGAATCTTGGCTAGTTTGAAATTGAGATTCATCACCCTCAACCTCAGTCCTCCTCAGGACTCATAACTGGAATTTCTTATCACCCTCACCCAGTGTTCCCTACCTTCTACAATTTTCAAGTCTTAAAAATAATGTATGACTTATAGGGCGGAATTTTATGCTGATTGAGCGGGCCCGCACCTGACCCGATTGGACGTGAAATCACGCAAGACGATGTTGGGTAGCTTTGCCAGTGTGAATAGTGAGGAGTTTTGGAGATAGTCCAATGCTGGTTGCTTATTGGCACTTGACAGCTTCATCTCTGTTTGGGGCTTCATTGTTCGCATTTCCAGGCTTCATTTCAGGACTCATTGGTGTCTTCCAGGTCCCTGGAGGATTCAGACCATGTGGACCCTTCCAGGTATCAGCCAGCCTTCCCTTCCCCTGGTAATGGGGATTGTGGTCTCCACTGGTGACACCTCCTCTGAGGAGGAAGAGAGGGGCAGAAGGGAGAGGAGGCCAGGTGTCCCAGTGCAGCTTCCAGAGGCGCAACCTGTGGGAGGAGAGGCGCAGGCACAAGGGGCGCAGGTCCAGCAGGCAGTCCAAGGCGGAAGGGGCCAAGAAGATTTCACTATCCTGCTGCCAGGGTTTACAGGCAGTGATGCAGCTACCTCAATATGTCTGAGGTGCAATGACGAAGGAGGCTCCGTCTCTCCAGGAAGACTGTGACCTCCATTTGTCAGATGATTGGGCCTGAGATCAGCTCCGACTGTGTGGGGGGACACCCCATACCAGTGGCTCTGAAGGGCACAGTGGCCCTCAACTTCTATGCCTCCAGCTCTTTCCAGGGCTCATTGGAGGATCTTTGTGGAGTCTCCCAATCAGCTGTCCACAGTTGCTTCAAGCTGGTGACAGAGGCTCTGTTCAGGCGGGTACTGACCTTTATTCTTTACCGTATGGATGAGGCCAGCCAGGCTGAGCAAGCCGGAGGCTTTGCAGTGATTGCTGGGTTCGCCTGTGTCCAGGGGGCAATTGACTGCACACATGCAGCCAACAAGGTGCCAGTGGGTCAGCCGGGTGCCTTTGTCAACAAGAAGGGATTCCACTCCATGAACGTGCAGATAGTGTGTGACCACAGGATGCAGATTCTGCAAATCTGTGCAAGGTACCCAGGCAGCTCCCACGAAGCTTACACTCCCAGGTGCCAAGGCTCTTCAGTGCTCCAGCCTGACTGGGTGGATGGTTTCTGGGTGACAAGGGCTATACATTGACTTGTGGCTTGTGACACCTCTTCGCCACCCAAGAACAGAGGCAGAGCAGCGGTACAATAGGAGCCATGCCTCCACAGGGACAGTGATAGAGAGGACCATAGGTCTCCTCACGATGTGCTTCCAATGCCTGGACCATTCAGGGGGCACACTACAATAGCCCCCAGTGCTAGTGGTTGCATGCTGCACTCTCCACAATCTGGCACTGGCAAGGAGGGACCCCACTGGAGGTAGAGGATCTTGACGCTCCACAGCCCACAGAAGGTGAATCCACTAGTGAGTCAGAAGAGTAGCACAGTGAGGAGAACATTGAGGGCATGGAAGCAGACCTCTGTATCTTTCAGGGATGCAGGGACAGCAGGGAGGCCTTGATCCAGTGCTTCTTCAGCTAGGCTGCCAAATAACCGCTCCCACCTCATGCCAGGGCTGCCGCCTCCATCCTGGGTGTCCGAAATGCCCCTGTCATATGAACCCAAGGTCCACTCAATGCCTGTGCTATAAAGTTTAGAGCCACTCACATCCAGCATTACATAATGGCGTGCCCTGCACCAAAAATAAAAGGCGAGGCATACTCAGGCCATCACAACAAAAGCAACTTTAATGTTATTGTCACATTGGAATCACATTGACATGACTATTACTGGTGTGGATGTCCACTCCAGTACACATGTAAACCAAACATAACTGAACAGAAGATCAACCATGAGCAGTCCCTCTTGTGCTCATGGTGCCTTAAACTTATGTTTGTGAGCGCTGAGTCTTAGTGTACCCCCCTCGCTGGCAGCGGCATTGCAGACAGCCTGCTGACCCTGCTGTCTTGTTGGCCCTGATGACCTTGGCCATCACCCACTGGCCAGTGAAGCCTGTGCTGGCCCTGCCTGGGAGGGAGCTGCTGCTGTCATCCAGAGCGCCCTGAGAGGAGCTCACACAGATGACAGGCTGCTCGTGTGTCAACGTGAGATCGCTCTGGACCTCCCTACTTGCCAATGATGAACGGGCACCGAGCTGGGATACAGGGTGCCTTGTCCATCTCCCACACTGGCACTGACCACCTGAGCTCAGTGCCTGTGTGAGGGCTTGCAGGTCCGAGAGCAACTCCAGGAACCTCTGATTCTGTCCCTGGAGCTGCCTCTCCATCAGGGTCACCACTCTCAATGGAGGAGGCAGTGCGCTCGGCCATGAGGGTCAACCCAGTGCTTATGATCTGCATGAACTCCTCCACAACAGGGACCATGGCACTCAGACTCTCATGGATCTCCGCCAGATCCTCCCACACATCCTGCTGGACATCCAGCACCTGCCGCCTAATGGACGACTCCAGAGGCAAAAACAAAAAAAACAAAAAAACCCAAAAAAAACAAAAAACAAAAAAAACAAACAAAAAAAAACAAACAAAAAAAAAACTGCGGATGCTAGAAATCCAAAACAAAAACAGAATTACCTGGAAAAACTCAGCAGGTCTGGCAGCATCGGCGGAGAAGAAAAGAGTTGATGTTTCGAGTCCTCATGACCCTTCGACAGAACTTGGACTCCAGAGGCTCAACATCTGCCTTCGACTCAGCATCATCTTGATCTCCAGCAGTCCCTCCGACTGCCGGTGTCCTGGGCATTCACTGCCTCCGCCTGCTCCTCAAGCGTATGTGAAGTGCCCTCACCGAAGTGCATCAACAATGTAGCTGATAATCTAACACCCACTGAGGTGCTGGTATCTGTGCTGGTGCCTGCTTCAGAGAACGGGTGCAGCTGAAGCCCGGCAGTTTTCTGATGTCAGGAGTGACTCTTCGGGGTCCTGCGATTGAGTGTGTGCTGAAGAATTTAAGGGAGAACAACGACACGTCATTAGTTTAAGTCATCACACTGTCACTGTGCATACCAGGCACCCTGGTGAGACAATGGAGATCTACATCAAGGCTGTTGTCTCTCAATGATCAATGGGGAATCCAGGTTTCAGGCTCCCATCAATGAAGGGACTACACTAGAATGACTGCACAGTCCAAAACTCTCACCTCTAGGCACTGCACTCTTGCCTTTATCTGAAACCCCAGCCTCTCCTCGATAGGTTGCACGGGGAGTATGCCAGGTCTCCAGCTCAAGGATCTCCTGCTTGAATTTGGTCAGCAGAAGCAGGTGGGGAGGGTCTCCACTTGTCCGTGATCCCTCCAATTGGTGTTGGGTCATTTTCTCCTGAAAGGACGGAGGAGCATTGGTTAATCCGCTCTCTACCTGGAGCGCCATTACAGCCTGGCCAACCCCACCCGAGGAACACCTTGTAGGGCACATTCGAGTCATGGCCCTCGAGCTGCAAGGCACTCAGTCCAACCAGCCAGGGCTCACCCCCTTGGGCAGCTCTGGCATCATTGACAGTTGGCACTTAGACTCTAACACCCCTGAGCTCCACGGGCGATGGCCAGCCTTTAACACTTCAACACACTGATCTATGCCAACATGGTACTCACTCTTCCTGAGCGCAGCAGGTCATTGAACCTCTTGCGCACTGCACCCATGTGCACCACACCACATCATGGCCGCTGCCCTGGGCTGCCACCTCCTCCCAGGCTTTCTTCGTCAGGTGTGGTGGCCTTCTCCTTCCGTCCCTTGCTACAAGGGTGACCCTCCTGGCAACCACCTTCTCCAGGAGCATGGCGAGGCACTCATCTGAAAAGCGGGGGGAGAGCGCCAAGCGCCCACTCGATCTGCCCTCCCACCTGACCTCTCCAGCCGCTGCTGAGACCATAGATACCATCTCCCGCAATGCGGACTGTTTGCTTCTTCACCGGCAGCCTTCAAGGGGCTGCCTGTGCCGTTTTGAAATTCCCGCTGGGTTGCCATTGGACCCAGCCCACGATGGGGCCCTGCCCCGCCCGGCCTTTCCCAACCATTGGGAAGCCGCGTTTTACTCTGGGCAGGCTTTAATTGGCCAACCAGCTTGAAGTTGTGGTCGTGGGCTGCTAGCGGACTGTGGCCCATTTCCCCGCTGACCCCAAGCCCACTGATGGCGCCGGCCGCCGGCCTGAAAATTCAGTCCATGAAGCATTTCACTCTTGTCAACCGCACTGCTGTATACTATGATGCTTGGGTCTCTCAATTCCCCCAAACTGCCAGGCATATGAACGTGGTAGCACTAGGTACTCATTTGTCAATAATATTTATTCAAGGTAACCGTACTCCTTTAGAATAGCTTTCAACTGCCTTCACTTGTTACCATAGCTCGTGCAGTTAACACTCACATTCCAAGACTATGAATATCTCACACCTACACAAGAAATGCATTGGCAACTAAAGCTGTATATGTTATGCCTGTGGGCATTAACACCTGACAGATTGAAGAATTACCTTTAAGGTGATTGCAGCTCAACAGACAACAAAGGGCCTATGAAACATTAAGAGTGCACATGGCAGCTTTCTTGCATCACAGGACAATATCCACACTGATCTGGGAAACTAGCAAAATCTAAACAACAGTTTCAAATAGACAAACAAATCAAAAACTGTCCTGAGTTATATATCAATAGCACAGAAGAACAAGTAATTACGCTGAGAGTGCAGTTGGACACAAGCTTGTTCATTATAAAAACAGAATTACCTGGAAAAACATCTTCAATGCTGCCAGACCTGCTGAGTTTTTCCAGGTAATTCTGTTTTTGTTTTGGATTTCCAGCATCCGCAGTTTTTTTGTTTTTATCGGCTTGTTCATTATGTTGTACTCTGCTGCCCAGACCTACATCGGCCCATGACTATTTTCCATTAAAGAGCCAAAATTTACTTCAAATGTGCTTGACTAATGGAAGTTGTTGTTTTTTGACAGAAGCTGACTGATTAATGGTGGGAAAGGTAATGACAGTTATTTCCCAGTTCTGGTAATGAATCAGCCCGAGAATGGGCCACAGCAGGCACCAACCACAAATTGTTCTCATTATCTTTTAACAACTTCACTCAATGCTCTTCTGTTTTCGAGCAGCATTTAATTTTGCCTGAATTCTACTGTCCCACCACTCTGGGCCAGTTGGACCTTCCCAATCCCACCAGGAAAGCTTGTCTCCATCTTGGGTATCCAGGGACAGAGAGAGTTTTCTGCTTCTTCCCATCATCTGAGCTGGGAAGCCAGAGAAGGAGAGAAAAGCCAAGGAATGTTTTCTTATTGTTGATGGCTAAGGTGGCAGGTAACCAGTTTTCCAGTCAATGAGCTACTCCAATTGGGAAGGGTTGGCCTGGGGTGGCACCCAGTTAACTTTTTGGTGGAAAGCTACTGTGTGCAATACTGTGTACAACACTGTGTATAGTCCTGGCTTACACATTACTGGAAGGATGTGATCACACTTAGAGAGAGTCTAGAGGAGACTAGCAAGAATGTTACCAGAATTGGAGAATTTTAACAATGCGGAAAGACTGGATTGACTGAGGTTATTTTCTTTGGAATAAAGGGAGCTGAGGGGAGATTTAACTGAGAGTATAAAATTATTGAGGGTCTAGGTAAAGTGGATAGGAAGGATCTATTTTCTTTAGAAGAAATGGCAATATCCAGGAAGCATAGATTTAAAGTCATTGGTAGAAGCATTGAGGGGAGTTAAGGTATAACTTCTTTTCATTCAGAGGGTAGTGGGGGTCTGGAACTCACTGCCTGAAAGGGTGGTTGAGCCATAAAACCCTCAAGGCATTAAAAAACACTTGGATAAGCACTTGAGGTGCTACAACTTACAGGGCTATGGATCCAGATCTGGAAGGTGGGATTAAGCTGGATAGCTCTTTGGCAGCTGGCATGGACACGATGGGCTGAACGGTCCTCTTCCGTGCCAAAAATCTTTCTATGTTTCTATGTTTCTGTGACACTCCCAAACACAAAGTGCCTCCCACTGCAGCTTCGTGGCACTCTAGCTCACTGTGAAACCTTTCTGTTTTGCAATGCACGGGCAGACATATGGCTGGATCAGGGAAAACTAAGGTCTTTGGATTTGTTGGCAGATTGAGAGGTAACTGCTGAAATTTGAAGTGAAACATCCCGGGGCAAAGAATTCTCCCAGTTGCGACGCGTTTTGAAGGTGTTTGCATGCTCGCGAAGGTTTCTTCCTTTGTGGTATTTGTAGAGAAAGCACAAACATTCTCTTGGAGTATGATCACACTGTCATTACACACAGCAATGAAAGGAATTTGCACCCCTCACCTACTCGTTCACCAAGATGTTTTATTTTAAATCACACCTTTTATGGAAATCAGGTGACAAGGTGCATTGGACCGACACAGGCTTAAAATATTGATTTTAACTTTCACTTCACTGAGGGGTGAACTTGGTCCCAATGGGGAAAGTACTGGATCCGTTGTCCATGGGAAAAGTGTTCAAGGGATATTAGTGGGTGCATGCCCTTGATCAGTATAAAAATACAGGATAGGTTGGGTTATTGGAGGTGAATCCTTTGTGGCGATTGGCTACACAAATGGAAAATTCTGGAATTCCCTCCCTAAACTTCTCTGCCTCTTTTTATTCATTTGTAGGATGTGAGCATCACTGGCAAGACCAGCGTTTATCGCCCATCCCTAATTCTACATCTCTCTGTACCTTTAAGATGCTCCTTAAAACTTACGTCTTTGAACACCTTTCCTAATATCTCTTTATGTGGCTCGATGTCAAATTTGTTCCAGTGAAATGCCTTGCCATCTTTTGCTACATTAAAGGTGCTATACAAATAACAACAACTACTTGCATTTATGTATCACCTTTAATGTAATAAAACATCCCAGGGCACTTCACAGGAACATTACAAAGCAAAATATAACACTAAGCCATATAAAGATATATTAGGGCAGGTGATCCAAAGTTTGCTCAAATATGTAGGTCTAAACAAGCGTCATAAAGGAGGAAAGTGTGGTAGAGAGGCAGAGAAGTATAAGGAGTAAATTCCATAAGGACCAGGCAGCTGAAGGCACAGCTGCCAATGGCACAGTGATTAAAATCAGGGATGTTCAAGAGGCCAGAATTGGAAGGGTGCAGGTATCTCATAGAGTTGTGCCGCTGGGGGAGATTACAGAGATCGGGAGGGGTGAGGCCAGGAAGGATCTGCAAACAAGGATGAGGATTTGAAAATCAGCGCATTGTTTAACTGGAAGCCAATGTAGGTCAGTGAGCATTGCGGGGGTGGGGGGAATAGGTTTAAAGCCCTCCCTTACAAGAATTCAAAATGTGGCAGATTTCTCAATTTTGGCATGCTCAAAATTTGTCCTTCTGCAGTGCCAGGAATTTCTAGCCTCAGTTTCTCCCTGGTGAAATGAACGATTCCATTGACATCTGTATAATATTCAATGGATGGCCTCTGCTGGAAAGATTATCCAATTAGCCAGCTAATTAGCTTTTGTGAAGACTTTTGGATCATTTGTAGTGTTTCCACATGGGAGTTTATTTGTAATAAGTGAAACTTATACAAGAAAATAACCATTCGGAGATTGTGGAGACTAATGGGTTTTCCCTGATCCATATAAAGACAGGAAAAGGTCCTCATGGCCTGGGGTAAGGCTTGTGGTGGTGCTATATACATTCCAGGAAAGCCCCAGGTTTGATCCCTAGTCTTCACTGAATTAACCAGTTGTGTATAGTACTAAGGAGTACTGCACTGTCAGAGATACTGTCTTTTGGATGAGATATTAAACCAAGGCCCCATCTGTCAGCTCAGGTGGATGTAAAAGATCCCATGGCACTATTTTGAAGAAGAGCAGGGGATTTCTCCCCGGTTGTCCTGGTCAATATTCATCCCTCAAATCAACACCAGAAAAACAGATTATCTGGTCATTACCTGTGGGAGTTTGCTGTGTGCTAATTGGCTGCCTTATTTCCTACAATAAAAGAGTGGCCACACTTCAAAAGTACTTCATTAGCTGTACAGTGCTTTGAGATGTCTAACGATCATGAAAGGTGCTATATAAATGCAAGTCTTTATTTTTTTGAATGTGGAACAGGCTGGAGGGGCTGAAGGGCCTCCTTGCGTTCCTATGTTAAGGAGAGGCGGTGGGAGCTTGGTGGGGAGCGGGAGAAACAAACTTTCTTCTAAGTTGAATGTCCTGCTTTACCTTTTCTTTGCGCCCACATTTCATCCTTGGCCATGTCCTGCTGAAGGAACGTTGGCTCATTAGGAAAACACTCCATCCTTTACACTAACATCCTTCACTCAAAGAGTGTTAAGTTCACCAGAGAAATAAAAGATTCCATCCCTTGCACTGACACTGTGGTGAACAAGCCCCACTGACAGGAGAAATTCCTCTAAAAAAAGAATTCTGTCATCACCTCTAGATCCTTGATTGTTCTGAAGTCACAAATTGAAAGAACGCTCTCTAAGCCTTTAGTTTGCTCCGACAGGCAGACTAGTGAGCTATGCAACAACAATAACCCACATTTACTAAGCTCCTGGCAGGTAATTAGCTCAGTGTTGACATATTAGGATACCCTGGCTCCATCTCAGTTAACAACAAACGGGAGAATCTCATACCTCCCCGGGAGGCAATGTGAACCAATACAGCCAAGCTGCTGGCAAAGTTACCTGACAGGTTTTCAAACGCAAACCCTCCATTTGTAAATGAAGCAACATTTAATTGGTTTTACCCTTTGGTGGCCATATAGTTGTTGCTGTTCAGCAATAATACTGAAGACATGTGCTCCAGAACTTGCTGTGCCCCTAGCCAAGCTGTTTCAGTACAGCTACAACACTGGCATCTACCCGGCAAAATGGAAAGTTGCCTAGGTATGTCCTGTCCACAAAAAACAGGACAAATCCAACCCAGCCAATTACCGCCCCATCAGTCGACTCTCCATCATCAGTCAAGTAATGGAAGGGCTCATCAACAGTGCTATCAAGCAGTACTTGTTTAGCAATAACCTGCTCACTGATGCTCAGTTTGGGTTCCGCCAGGGCCACTCAGCTCCTGACCTCATTACAGCCTTGGTTGAAACATGAACAAAGGAACTGAACTCCCAAGGTGAGGTGTGAGTGACTGCCCTTGACATTAAGCCAGCATTTGACCAAGTGTGGCATCAAGGAGCCCTAGCAAAACTGGAGTCAATGGGAATCAGGGGGAAAACTCTCTGCTGGTTGGAGTCATACCTAGCACAAGGGAAGATGGTTGTGGTTTTTGGAGGTCAGTAATCTCAGTTCCAGGACATCACTGCAAGAGTTCCTCAGGGTAGTGTCCCAGACCCAACCACCTTCAGCTGCTTCATCAATGACTTTCCTTCCATCATGAGGTCAGAAGTGGGGATGTTCAATGATTGCAGAATGTTCAGCACCATTCACAATTCCTCAGATACTGAAGCAGTCCATGTTCAAGACCTGGACAATATCCAGGCTTGGGCTGACAAGTGGCATGTAACATTCATGGCACACAAGTGTCAGGCAAAGACCATCTCCAACAAGAGAGAATCCAGTCATCACCCCTTGGTGTTCAATGGCATTACCATCACTGAATCCCCTACTATCAGCATCCTGGGAGTTACCATTGCCCAGAAACTGAACTGGACTAGCCATATAAATACTGTGGCTACAAGAGTAGGTCAGAGGCTAGGAATCGTGCAACGAGTAACTCACCTTCTGACTTCCCAAAGTCCACCATCTACAAGGCAAAAGTCAGGAGTGTGATGGAATACTGCACACTTGCCTGGATGAGTGCAGCTCTTACAACACTGAAGAAGCTGGACATCATCCAAGACAAAGCAGCCCGCTTGATTGGCACCACATCTACAAACATTCACTCCCTCCACCACCAACGCACAGTGGCAGCAGTGTGTACCATCTACAAGATGCACTGCAGGAACTCACCAAGACTCCTTAGACAGCACCTTCCAAACCCACGACCACTACCATCTAGAAGGACAAGGGCAGCAGGTAGATGGGAACACCACCACCTGGAAGTTCCCCTCAAAGTCACTCACCATCCTGACTTGGAAATATATCACCGTTCCTTCACTGTCACTGGGTCAAAATCCTGGAACTCCCTCCCTAACAGCACTGTGGATGTACTTTCACCACATGGACTGCAGCGGTTCAAGAAGGCAGCTCACCACCACCTTCTCAAGGGCAACTAGGGACGGGCAATAAATGCTGGCTCAGCCAGCGAAGCCCACATCCCATGAATGAATAAAAAAATAAGTATCCTCAATCATAGAACAGTGCAGCACAGAAGGAGGCTGTTTGGCCCGTCAAGTTTGTGCTGGCTGACAAAGGTTAGGGTTACTTGCTCCCCTCTGCCTTGGACTCAAAGTGCTACCGTTCAGCAGGGGTGCAGAGGACCTGTTCCGGTTTCTCTGACAGAGCGAGTGAGCGCAAAAATACCCATGTTCCTCTCTGAGCAGATCTCTGGTTTAATGTTATAGGGTCTTAGGTCTAATCTCCACTGAGAAACAGTGCCTAAACTGTTTGCAACCTGAGAAACCAGGGCCTGTGATTTCCTAGAATGTAGCCCCAGTGAATTGAGCTTCCTTCTCAGAACACCAGGTAACAGATTTCCCCACCTGTTGTTTTTATTCCATTGCCCCAGCCACCACTTTCTCCACCTCTGTCTTTGTCAGATTATAGTTAAGGAAAGACTTACATTTATATCACCTTTCATGGTCTCAGGACACCCTTTTGAAGTGTGGTCACTTGGATAATGTAGGAAATGCAGCAACCAATTTGCAGGCAGCAAGCTCCCACAAACAGCAATGTGATAATGACAAGTTGATCCGCATTAATGAAATTGGTTGAAAGGTAAATATTGGCCAGAAAACCAGGGATAATTAACTTGCCTGCTCTTCTTCAAACTAGTGCCTCTTACAACCATCTGAGAGAATAGATCAGCTCTTGGTTTAATGTTTCAACCAAGAGACAGTACCTTTGACAATGAAGCACTCCCTCAATATTGCTCTGGAGTGTCAGTGTAGATATTTCTGCTTAAGTTTCTGCAATGGGACATGAACCCACAACCTATTAGCTCAGAGGCAAGAGTGCTGCCTACTGAGTCACAGCTTTCACTGACTTCCACTATTGATGCTAAACAACAGTCTATTTATCCAGCTAACAGAGTTTACTTAAAAAGAGTCTCAATGAACTACAGCAACAAAGATTATGACCAATACTACAGCAAAGTCTCCTGATAAAAGCAGGAATATTGCACCAGAAAAATGCAGTCAGTGGAGGATGGTTACATAGTACAAATTATCTCTGGTCTCTAAGCCTGATTGACAGGGAAATTATTCAATCATCTCCGTTCTGACAGATGTCATTAAATGTAGCTGAGTAAGCTACCAATTTAGTGCCACTCGGCCTGGAGGACATTGACCCAGAGCTGGGTGGTTTCTAATTGTATTTTGGGTCAGGCCAGACTAGGACTCAGCCCCAATTAACTCAATGGAAAGGTTTTGGGATTAAAAACAGAAAATGCTGGAAAAACTCAGCAGGTTTAGCAGCATCTATGGAGACAGAAACAGAGTTAACATTTCAAGTTTGTATGAATTTTCTTCAGGGATGAAGAGAAATAGAAATGTGACGGGTTTCATACTGTTGATGTGTTTGGTGGTGGCATCATGCTGGAGTTGGCAGAAATGGAGGAGGATGATCCCCAGTGTGTCATGAAGAGAATGGTCCATCCAGTATGATTCCACCACCAAACACATCTTCCCCTTACCCCCCCGTCAGCATTCCATTGGGACCATTCTCTCTGTGACACCCTGGTCAACTCCTCCATCACCCCAAGACCTCATCTCCTTCCCACGGCACCTTCCCATGCAACTGCAGAAGGTGTAACACCTACCCCTTTACCTCTCCCTCCTCACTGTCCAAGGCCCCAAACACTCCTACCAGGTGAAGCAGTGATTTATTTGTACTTCTTTCAATTTAGTCTAATGCATTTGCTGCTCACAATGCTGTCTCCCATGCATTGACACAGACAGCTGACCGCTTTATGGAACCCCTTCGCTCAGTCCGCAAACATGATCCCCACCTTCCTGTTGCTTGCCATTTCAATTCACCATCAACGCACCACCCTGCTCTCATGCCCACATGTTCGTCCTTGGCCTGCTGCAATGTTCCAGTGAAGCCCAACGCAAACTGGAGGAACATCACCTCACCTTCTGATTAGGCACCTTACAGCCTTCCGGACTTAACATTGAGTTCAACAACATCAGATCATCAACTCTCTCCTCCATTTTGATATTTTTTTCTCAACTCCCGCTCCCACCACAGGGCTTGTCTGGAACGTGTTCTTACGTTTTGCTTTCAGAGATCACTGACCCTTGTTCCGCTATTAACACGTCCTGTGATCTGACCTTTATGCTACTATTAGCACCTTCCTTAGGCTTTAACGCTATCATTAACATTCCCTTTGTCTTGTGTCCATGACATCTTGTCAAATCTCTCCTGAGCTCCTGCCTATCCCTGACCATCTATTTTGCTCCACCTGCTCCCTGCCTTTGCAACCCTCCCCACCTCAACCCTTCAACAGTATAAATCCCATCGCATGTCTACCTCTCTTCAGCTCTGGAGAAGAGTCATACGGACTCGAAACGTTAGCTCTGTTTCTCTCTCCATAGACGCTGCCGGGCCAGCTGAGTTTTCCCAGCATTTTCTGTTTTGATTTCAGATTTCTAGCATCCGCAGTATTTAGCTTCTATTTTAGGTTTGGGGAATAATTGGGTTTCTGCTGCCCAGTGACCACACTGGGGATGGATTTGTGCCGGACGGCACAATCACACTTTGAAAAGTAGTAAGACTGGGGGAAGTTTGTTGACTTGGGTGGTTTGAGGAAGGAGGCACAGAGAGTAGACAGAGAGCAAGTACTTCGAACATAATTACAATGTAAATAGTGACTCTTTGCAATCTTCTTTTCTTTCTTCCTACGCTAAAAGTACTTTGTTGGCTGGAAAGCACAAAAGGCGCTATGGAAATGCAAGTTCCTGCCTTCTTTCTTTCCATCAGCAGCTCCCTCCACTCCCGCCCCAGCTTTTCCTTATCCTTTAATGAATGGCATGTCTGAAATGACACAGAACCAGAACAATGGTCCTCAAAGGGCTCCTGTAATAAATAAAGTCTGCCAGTAACTTGCTCTATGTCTGCAGATTGCCATCGTCTTCAGAGTTTAATTAAAATATCTTCTTGGAATTGTAAGGCTTGGCATGTATATGTGAAAGTGGGGAGGGGGGAGGGGGGGGAGGCGGGGCTGAGCGAAGGGGTTGAGTAATAAAGGTCTCAAGGCCCCTGTAAAACAGCCTTTGAAAACAAACAAAAAAGAGGGCCGGGGAGCTTTTACATGGGCCTGGAGATGTGGAAGAATGTGCAAAATATGATAACAACAGATGAAACGTGGGCTAGGGGGCCAAGAAGGGAGTGCTGTAACTATAGCAACGAGGCTCTTGTTTCAATGGGAAGCTGTATTTGTTTGCTTTGCATTACCATCCAGTAAATGCTGCCTTTTCACATTAACATTATCCTAATGAGTTCCACAAGCTGGGGGAAGTTTGCATATCAACCGTGACTTGGGTGGTTTGTTGTAGGTGATCAGGAAGGAAGGAGGCAGAAAGAGAGAGAGAGAGAGAGGGAGAGAAGGGGAAAGCGAGAGAATAAGGAAAGAGCCACCAGAAGTTAATCTGTGACACATAATACTGCACTGTAGCTAAAATGCACAATCATGTCACTCCTCACTGTAATAAGCTTTGTTGTGTAATCCTGCTTGTTACAAGTACGCAGATAACTAGCAGATGGGGTCATCTAATCACACTGGAAGAGAAAGAATCCTTCTCGTTTTCTGGTTGCAAGGGCTTTAGGAAAGCAACAAGCAGCTCCTGTGTGTTTTCCCACCACAGACGCACCCCCCGCCCTCTCCCCCCCGTCATTCCTCGATTGTGTGGCTGATTTAAGATGCTCCTACAAAGCATATATATGTTGCACACCACAAACTTTGAAGAAACTAAAACACAGGCTACTCTCTTAAAGGGGCAGTGCTTACCTCCGAAATAAAAGCCCAAGTTTTTTTTCTTTTACCTTGTCCAGAGGAAGGGAGAGTTTAAAAAAAACAAAATAGCTTGCGTTTAAATAATGCCTTTCATGGCCTCAGGATGACCCAAAATGCTTGTCATCCAAAACTCTGTTAGTCACGTCCTAACTCACAACAAGTCCTGACCACCCAACACCCTCAATTTTACAATTCACGTCCTTGTCTTCAAACCCGTCCACGGTCTTGACCCTCCCTGTAACCTCCTCTAGACCTACAACCCTCTGGGATCTTTGCGATATCTGGCAGTTCTGGTCTCTTGTACAGCTCTAATTTTTAATCACTTCACCAATGCTCACCATGCCTTCAGCTACCTACGTCTTAAGTTCTGGAATTCCTTTCCGAAATCTCCCAGTCTCGTTTGCTCAGTCTGCAGCAGCCCTTTCAAAGGCCAATCCCAGTTAGCCTCACACCCCTGTTCTTTTCCCATATCCCTGAAATTTTTCTCATTCAAGTAGTTATCCAATTCCCTTTTTAAGAGTCTAATTGATTCTGTATCCACCGCCCTCTCAGGCTGTGCATTCCAAATCATAACATGCTACGTGAAATATGCTGCCTCTGGTTCTTTCACCAATCACCTTCAATCTGTGCCCTCTGGTTATTCATGCTTCATTTATTGAAAACAGTTTCTGTTTGAACCCTTCACAATCTTAAACGTCTCCATCAAATCTCCCTAGCTTTCTCTGTTCCAAGGAAAACAATCTGGCCTGTCTATCGACATATCTGTAATCCCTGGAAAAATCTAGCAAAAATCATCTGTAATCCTCTCCGAAGCCTAAAGTGCGGTGCCCAGAATTGGACATGATACTGCAGCTGGGGCCAACTAGCTTTAAGATATCACTGTTTAGCTTGTTATACCTCTTTGCATTCCTGCTGCCAAAATGCAATCCCTCATACTTTTCTGCATTAAATTTAATCTGCCATTTTTCATTTCTCTTCTTTTTTTGGAGACTTGCCTCTTTGACTGAGTTTTTGGCTACCTATCCTAATGTCTCTTTATGTGGCTCAGTGTCATGTTTTGTTTGATAACATTCCTGTGAAGCACCTTCGGACATTTCACTATTTTAATAAGTGCCAAATAAATCCAAGTTGTTGTTGTTTACAACTAATGAAGTAAGCAGAATTGCTTGATCACTCACTTGACTGTTGGCTAACTTGACCACATGCCTCATGATGGTCCTGTGCCACTTTTCAAGAATGTCAATCCCTTTAGGTGATGCCCAACTTTTCATTTATCGCATCACTCCCCATTGGGGGCAGCAATGGTCATGAACTCTTTTTTTCATTCATGGGATGTAGGCTTCGTTGGCTGGGCCAGCATTTATTGCCCATCCCTACTTGCCCTTGAGAAGGTGGTGGTGAGCTGCCTTCTTGAATTGCTGCAGTCCATGCGGTGTAGGTACAAAAGTCAGTCATCTCAGCTGTTAGGGAGGGAGTTCCAGGATTTTGACCCAATGACAGTGATGGAATGGCAATATATTTCCAAGTCAGGATGGTGAGTTGCTTGAAGGGGAACATCAAGGTGGTCGTGTCCCCATCTGTCGGCTGCCCTTGACCTTGTGGTTGTGGGTTTGGAAGATGCTGTACAAGGAGCCTTGGTGAATTCTTGCAGTGCATCTTGTAGGTAGTGCACACTGCTGCTACTGTGCGTCAGTGGTGGAGGGAGTGTATGTTTGTGGATGGGGTGACAATCAAGCGGGTTGCTTTGTCCTGGACAGTGTCAAGCTTCTTGAGTGTTGTGGGAGCTGCAAACAAGTGGGGAGTATTCCATCATACTCCTGACTTGTGCCTTGTAGATGGTGGACAGTCTTTGGGGAGTCAGGAGGTGAGTTACTCATCTCAGGATTCCTAGCCATCAACCTGCTCTTGTAGCCACAGTATTTATATGGCTATTTATGTGACAATTTCTGGTCAATGGTAATGCCCAGGATGTTGATAGTAGGGGGTTCAGTGATGGTAATGCCATTGAACATCAAGGGGCGATGGTTAGATTCTCTCTTGTTGGAGATGGTCATTACCTGGCACTTGTGTGGCACGAATGTTACTTTCCACTTGTCAGCCCAAGCCTGGGTATTGTCCAGGTCTTACTGCATTTGGACATGGACTGCTTCAGTGTTTGAGGAGTCACAAATGGTGCTGAACATTGTGCAATCATCAGCGAACATCCCCACTTCTGACCTTTTGATGGAAGGAAAGTAATTGATGAAGCAACTGAAGATGGTTGGGCCTTGAACACTAACCTGAGGAAATCCTGCAGTGATGTTCTGGAACTGAGATGACTGACTTCCAACAACCACAACCATCTCCCTTTGTGCTAGGTAAGACTCCAACCAGCAGAGAATTTTCCCCCGATTCCCATTGACTCCAGTTTTGCTCGGGTTCTTTGATGCCACACTCGGTCAAATGCGGCCTTGATGTCAAGGGCAGTCAGTCTCACCTCACCCCTGGAGTTCAGCTCTTTTGTCCATATTTGAACCAAGGCTGTAATGAGGTCAGGAGCTGAGTGAACCTGGCGGAACTGAAACTGGGCATAAGTGAACAGGTTATTGCTAAGCAAGTGCTGCTTGGTAGCACTGTTGATGACCCTTTCCATCACTTTACTGATGATGGAGAGTAGGCTGATGGGGCGGTAATTGGCCCAGTTGGATTTGTTCTGTTTTTTGTGTACAGGACATACCTGGGCAATTTTCCACATAGCCAGGTAGATGCCAGTGTTGTAGCTGTGCTGGAACAGCTTGGCTAGGGGCGCAGCAAGTTCTGGAGCACAGGTCTTCACTGCTATTGCTGGAATATTATCAGGGCCCATAGTCTTTGTAGTATCCAGTGCCCTCAGCTGTTTCTTGATATTGCTTGGAGTGAATTGGATTGGCTGATATCTGGCATCTGTGATGCTGGGCATCTCCAGAGGAGGCTAAGATGGATCATCCGCTTGGCACTTCTGGCTGAAGGCTGTTGCAAATGCTTCAGCCTTATCTTTTGTGCTGATATGCTGGGCTCCTCCATCATTAAAGATGGGGATATTTGTGGAGTCTCATCCACTAGTGAGTTGTTTAATTGCCCACCACCATTTATGACTGGATGTGGCAGGACTGCAGAGCTTAGATCTGATCCATTGGTTGTGGGATCACTTAGTTCTGTCTATTGCTTGCTGTTTATGCTGTTTGGCACATAAGTAGTCCTGTGTTGTAGCTTCAACAGGTTGACACATTTTTAGGTATGCCTGGTGCTGCTCCTGGCATGCCCTCCTGCACTCTTCATTGAACCAGGGTTGATTCCCAGGCTTGGTGGTAATGGTAGAGTGGGGGACATGCTGGGCCGTGAGGTTACAGATTGTGGTTGAGTACAATTCTGCTGCTGCTGATGGCCCACAGCGCCTCATGGTTACCTAGTCTTGAGCTGCTAGATCTGTTTGAAATCTATCCCAGTTAGCATGTTGGTAGTGCCACACAACACGATGGAGGGATCTTCAATGTGAAGGGGGACTTGGGGGGCGGAATTGTCCTAGATTTGCACAAAGTCTACAGAAAAGAAAACAGTTGTTTTACCCGCCAACTGCAATGGTGAGTTTTCACGCCCTATCACCCCATTCCCACCTAATTAATTATGCAGCCACAGGAAACACACTGTCTCACTGGCAGGCAGCCTCCAATTTGCCCTCCATGCCTTTACCTTGCCACTTCCTCACACAGGGTGCCGTATTACATGGCCCCAAAAATCAAGTAGAGTGAAGCGCCCGACTCAGTGCCATGCCCCCAGGACACCGTCTGGACACCATGGAGGCCCATTGCAATGTCCTCTAACCCCATTCTAGCCGCAGGAGGCCCATCAGTCTCACCACTCCAGTTTGGGAGGCAGTGGCGGAGGTGGTCAGTGCCAATGCTGCACACAAGCAGTCAGCCATCCTGTGTAGAAAAGAGATGAATGATCTCATCTGCGTAGTCAGGGTATGGCAACCACTCTAAACTCACACCCTCAAGCCCATCACACATTCACTGGCATCTCACTCACTGCCAGCTCATGGGACGTCACTACTTACTCTCTCACACACACACCCTCACATCTCCCTCTGGCTTAATTTCCTCTGGAGAAAAATAGGTGGGAAGGCAATTGGTGAGGATGACACAAGGAATCTACAGAGGGATATAGACAGGTTAAGTGAGTGGGCAAAAACTTGTAAAATGGAATATAATGTGGGAGAATGTGAGGTTATGCACTTTGGCAGTAAGAAGAGAAGCTGAATATTATTTAAATGGAGAAAGACTGCAGAAAGCTGCAGCACAGATGGATTTGGGGGACCTTGTGCATGAATCCCAAAAAGCTAACATACAAGTTAGCAAGTAATAGGGGAGGCAAATGGAATGTTGGCCTTTAGTTCAAAGGGAATGGAGTATAAAAATAGGGAAGTCTTGCTAAAACTATACAAGGCATTAGTTAGACCACAACAAAAACAGAATTACCTGGAAAAACTCAGCAGGTCTGGCAGGATCGGCGGAGAAGAAAAGAGTTGACGTTTCGAGTCCTCATGACCCTTCGACAGAACTGTTCTGTCGAAGGGTCATGAGGACTCGAAACGCCAACTCTTTTCTTCTCCGCCGATGCTGCCAGACCTGCTGTTTTTCCAGGTAATTCTGTTTTTGTTTTGGATTTCCAGCATCCGCAGTTTTTTTGTTTTTATATTAGTTAGACCACACGTTGAATACTGTGAACAATTTTGGTCCCCTTATCTAGGGGAAGATGTAATAGCACTGGAGGCAGTCCGGACAAAGTTCACTAACTTGACCCTGGGTATGGAGGGATTTTCTTATGAAGATAGATTGAGTAGGTTGGACCTGTACTCTTTGGAGTTTAGAAGAATGAGAGGCGACCTTACTGAAACATATAAGATTCTCAGGGGGCTTGATGGGTTAGATGCTGAGAGGTTGTTTTCCCTTGTGGGAGAGTCTAGGCCCAGAGGGCATAATCTCAGAGTAAGGGGTCACCCATTTAAGGCAGAGAAGAGAAGGAATTTCTTCTCTCAGAGGGTAGTGAATCTGTGGAATTCTTCACCAGAGAGGGCTGTGGAGGCTGGGTTGTTAAGTATATTCAAGGTTGAGATAGACAGATTTTTAATCAGTAAGGGAATGAAGGGTTATGGGGAAAAGGCAGGAAAGTGGAGCTGAGGATTATCAGATCAGCCATGAACTCATTGAATGGCAGAGCAGACTCAATGGGCCGAATCTGGTTCTACGTCTTATGGTCTTATGGATCTCTTCAGCCCTCACCATCTTGAGGCCACTTGCATAGATCAACATGTGTCCCCAGACACACCCTGGGATACCGCCCACTTCTCCAGTACAGTCCTTGCCCTGCAGCATTTGCCCTTGCCTGAGGCCACTTTTCCCCCTTCCCCAAGCAAGACTGCTCTACTGCTGTTAAACAGCCCTCCTTCCGGCTGGTCTGTTAGGGAGAGATTTGCCCATGAGCTCCCTTAAAAGTGATGTGGTGCTGTCTGCGAAGCCTGGCACCTGATACAACTTTCTGAACACAGTGCCCGAAGCACGGTCGGCAAACAAACCTCGAAGTCCCGAGCATAGTGCTGCTTGGCAGGTTCCCTTCGTCAGGTACAGTTGTGAAACACGTTGGCGTGATGCCCAGACGATCCAGCGAGGGAGGATGATTCCCTTCGTCTCCTCAAGTATTGTGTGGTGGTCACACGTACCGACACTGTCATTGATGGGGAATTGTGAGGGAGGTGGTGTGGGTGGGTTCACAATGAACCAGCCTGTTATTCCAAGACATCTTGCTTTGGAATAGCTGTGTTCAGAATGTTCCAACCCCGCTATTGTGCTCCTTTCATAATTGAATTGTTTTTCAACAACTTTCATGACTGGTTGTAGTGCATCATGGCATGTCTTGCTCATCTGGGTCAATTAAATCTACAATTATGTGATTAATTCCTTTTGCAAGGATAAGCGCTGGGGCCAGTAAATTCTTGCTTCAAGAGGAATGAGTTTGGGCAGCCTCAAAGCAGCCCCTGGGAGCAAAGTTGCCAACACTTCCAATTTACGCACGAGTTCCGGGATCTGCAGGAGCATTTTAATGAAAAGTGAACATGTAACAAGCGCTACTTAAATTTCCCACACATGGAGTGTGTGTCTTAACATTAGTGTCACGGGGGGAATTAAGCTTCTTTAATTTTTCCCCATGGATTTGACCAGTTTCTAATCGATTCTCTGATTTGTTTCCTTCCCTTCGCCTACGCTCATGGTCTTCCTTTCCACCTCCATCTCAATTCTCATTGCAGGCAGCCAAGTGTGGTTTGAAACAATAACTTATTTTCCACTGAGGTAGTGTAACTGAGTTGGTGAGCCTATAATTTTCCAACAAGCAGACTGTTACAAAATAGGCATTTTCTCAGTGAATCAATATATCAAATCCAACTCCTCCCACAATGCCCTGATTGTTGGAGCTACAAAATACAACTTTCTGAACACAGTTAACATGAATTATAATCCATTTCCAATGGAGAAATCAATCCAGGGCCCTCACCCAAAATCATCAAATAAATTGACTCTTCCAGCTGGGGAGAAGGTGGGGTTTTAATCCTGAGAATCAAAGACTTCATACTTAACAAAAATACGAAACCGACTGCATATAACTAACTCTCTTTGCCTGTTGTTTCATGGTGCATGGGGGAGGGGCAGCAATCATGGCTGGAATGGTTGGAGTGGGGGAGGGGGAAGCGTCGAGAGGGTAGGGGGTGGTGGAGCAATGGATTGAGGCCGTGATATGCAATTTAAGGAATGACATACATGCCCTAGAGGGAGTGCAACAAAGGTTTGCTGGGGTGAAGGGATCGTCCTTTGAGGAGAGACTGAGTACCCCAGGCCCATATTTCCTAAAGTTTAGAAGAATGACAGATGATCAAACTGGGGAAATCTAAAACATGGGATCATAATCTCGGAATATGGGACCTGCCATTCAGGAGAAATTTCTTCATTCAAAGGATTGTAAATTTTTGGAATTCTCTACCCCAGGAATCTGTAGCTGTTGAGTATCTGCAAGACAGAATTGATAGATTTCTGGGCAATAAAGGAAACAAAGGATAAGGGGAGAGCTGGGGAAAGTTGAGTTGAGATAGAAGATTGGCTATGATATTACTGATTGGTGCAGCAGGATCAAGGGGCCAAATGGCCTACTCCAGCTCCTATTTGTTTTGTTTATGTGTATTCTTCTAATATGGAGTGGAATCTTCTGTTCTCACTGGTGGCAAGCTAGGTGGCAGGAAGGGTATGTAATAAGATGGATTGCTGGCGCACCGGAACCCTATCACCTTCCTGCCTCTGCAAGCATTAAGTTGGACATGGACTGCTTCAGTATCTCAGGAGTCGCAAATGGTGCTGAACATCGTGCAGACATCTCCACTTCTGACCTTATGATGGAAGGAAAGTCATTGATGAAGCAGCTGAAGATGGTTGGGCTGAGGACACTACCCTGAGGAACTCCTGCAGTGATGTTCTGGAGCTGAGATGACTGACCTCCAACAACCACGACCATCTTCCTTTGTGCTAGGTATGACTCCAACCAGTGGAGAGTTTTCCCCCTTTATCCCTTTGACTCCAATTTGCTCGGGTTCCTTGATGCCACACTCAGTCAAATGCGGCCTTAATGTCAAGGGCAGTCACTCTCACCTCGCCTCAGGAGCTCAGTTCTTTTGTCTATGTTTGAACCAAGGCTGTAATGAGATCAGGAGCTGAGTGGCCCTGGCGGAACCCAAACTGGGCATCAGTGAGCAGCTTATTGTTAAACAAGTGCCTCTTGATAGCACTGTTGATGACCTCTTCCATTACTTTACTGATGATGGAGAGTAGACTGATGGGGTGGTAATTGGCCCAGTTGGATTTGTCCTGCTTTTTGTGTACAGGACACACCTGGGCAATTTTTCACATTGCCGGGTATGCAAGTGTTGTAGCTGTACTGGGACAGCTTGGCTAGGGGCACGGCAAGTTCTGGAGCTTCATGTGGATCCTTTATGGGGATTTATGTGGATCCTCCTCCTCTAGTGAGTTGTTTAATTGTCCACCACCATTCACAACTGGATGTGGCAGGACTGCAGAGCTTAGATATGATCCATTGGTTGTGGGATCGCTTAGTTCTGTCTATCACTTGCTGCTTATGCTGTTTGGCACATAAGTAGTCCTGTGTTATAGCTTCACCAGGTTGACACCTCATTTTTAGATATGCCTGGTGCTGCTCCTGGCATACCCTCCTGCACATTTCATTGAAGCAGGGTTGATCCCCTGGCTTGATGATAATGGTAGAGTGGGGGTATGCTGGGCCACGAGGCTACAGATTGTGTTCGAGTACAATTCTGCTGCTGCTGATAGCCCACAGCACCTCATGGATGCCCAGTCTTGAGTTGCTAGATCTGTCCGAAATCTAATCCATTTAGTATGGTGGTAGTGCCACACAACACGATGGAGGGTATCCTCAATGTGAAGGTGGGTCTTTGTCTCCATAATGACCGTGCGGTTATTACTCACACTGATACTGTTATGGACAGACATATTTGGAACAGACAGGTTGGTGAGGACGAGGCCAAGTATGTTTTTCCCTCTTGTTTGTTCCCTCACTACCTGTCGTATATCCAGTCTAGCAGCTATGTCCTTTAGGTTTCAGCCAGCTCGGTCAGTGGTGGTGCTATTGAGCCACTCTTGCTGATGGACATTGAAGTCCCCCACCCAGAGCACATTCTGCGCCCTTGTCATCTTCAGTGCTTCCTCCAAGTGATGTTTAACATGGAGCAGTACTGATTCATTAGCTGAGGAAGAGCGGTACGTGGTAATCAGCAGGACGTTTCCTTGCCCATGTTTGACTTGACGCCACGAGACTTCATGGGGTCTGGAGTCGATGTTGAGGATGCCCAGGGCAACAGCCTACCAACTGAATACCACAGTGCCGCCACCTCTGCCGGGTCTGTCCTTCTGGTGGGACAGGACATACCCAGAGATGGTGATGCTGGTGTCTAGGATATTATCTGTAAGATATGATTCCGTAAGGATGACTCTGTCAGACTGTTGCTTTTCTACTCTGTGAGACAGCTCTCCCAATTTTGGCACTAGCCCCCAGATGTTAGTGAGGAGGATTTTGCAGGGCCGACAGGGCTGAGTTTGCCGTTGTCGTTTCCGGTGCCTAGGCCGATACTGGGTGGTACGTCTGGTTTCATTCCTTTTTTGAGGCTTTGTTGCAGTTTTGTACAACTGAGTGGCTTGCTCGGCCATTTCAGAGGGCAGTTAAGAATCAACCACACTGTAATCGGCCTGGAGTCACATGTAGGCCAGAACTGGTAAGGATGGCAGATTTCCTCCCCTAAAGGACATTAGTGAACCAGATGGGTTTTTAAAACAAATCAGCAATGGTTTCATGGTCATCATTAGGCTTTGCATTCCAGATTTTTATTGAATTCAAATTCCACCATCTGCTGTGTGAGATTCGACCCCTGGTCCCCAGAGCATTACCCGGGGTCTCTGCATTACTAGTCCAGTGACAATACCACTGCGCCATCACCTCCCCTTATCTGATTGGTGGGCAGTTCTAGCTAGATGAGACTTCTGCCCCCAGGGTCTTGATTCCAGGGGAAGGGGCGCCGCTGGCCTCGCCACTGCCTGATTGGCTTGTGGTTCAGCTTTCCCAAAAAATGGCAGCGCGGGTTTCTCACAGGCAGGTGAGACCCCAGATGCCTCATCAAGATTTCCCTCCTGGTCAGGAGGAGCACACTGGCTTGGATTGAGCAAGTGATTGTTGCCTGTCCCATTGCTGGTTTAGGTGGCCATTTATACCGCCTGTAAAATGGGAGCCGCGTGGCTAAATTTCTCGGCCTATGTGCCTTCCAAAAATAATATCTGGTAAATAAAGCTTCTACATTATTGAGTGATAACATGAAATGACTGGCAGTTTGTATTCTTTCCTAACCACTACCTCTTGATTTATCCCATCTTGTCTGTTCATCTTAGAATCTTGGCAGTGTTCTGCATTATGAGTCTTGGCCCCTCACCAAGGGTTCTCAGTAAAAATGCACAACCATGATCTGCACTGGTGCAATCTGCTTTCCAGTTTAGTAGACACATCAGAAATGTGAAACCTTGATAAAATTACAATGCACAACCTCGGAGTAAAATGAGAACACACTCTGTAGCACATTGCAATAGAACAATAATAATCCATTCAGTTTGTTTTTATCCATTTATCCTCCTTTTTTCTCCTTCTCTTCCTTGGTCTTTTACTCTTCTAACAATACAAGGGTCCCATTTTGTTCCAAAGCCCACCACAGCTTGTGAGGTTTAACCCATTTTTTTTAACATTTCTATTTCTGGCAGTTCTTCTCCTTATTCTAGGTGGGTGTTGGACCTGCATCTCGTTCTGGCCTTAACTCTTTGCTTCTTGAAGCTCTGAAGACCATCCTGGATCAGGAATGCTATCACAGGAACAATCAAGGGCTAGATCAGAGAAGGTTAAGAGGAAATTGAATCAATGTATTCAAAATCATGAGGGGTTTTGATAGAGTAAATAAAAGGAAACTGTTTCCACAGACAGGAGGGTTGGAAACAGAAGACACTGATTTAAGAAACTTAGGAAAAGAACCAGAGGAGGGGTTAAGGAGAATTTTTTTTAATGTATTAAGTTGTTATGATCTGGAATGCATTACCTGGAAGGGCAATGAAGGCAGATTCAGTTGTATCTTTCACAAGAAAACTGGATGAATACTTGAAACTGAAAAATTTACAGGGTTGTGGGGAAAAAGCAGGGGAGCAGGACTATATAGATGGCTTGTTCAAAGAGTCAGCACAGGTACAGGGATGAATGGCCCCCTTCTATGCTGTACAGTTCCATGATTCTATGTCAGTGGAGGAGAGGGGGAGGTACCCTAATACTAGCAAAAGCTTTGAGAAGATATGAGCCCTCATTCCTCCCCTGGAATCTCACCTATGTCATGGATTCACCTTGGACAGCCATTGCTGCTGCCTATTCCTCTGGCCTTGCAAAGCTTGGATAGCAATCAAATTGACCTTGCTTGCTCTTTGAACATTCTCATTCAGAATTAGATTCTTATCCTACTTGGGAATTCTTTAGCCTGGATATCGGTTCCATTTGACCTGTAACTCTGATGGCCTCTGCATCCCACTCACCGTAATTGTATTATTGCACTTGAAGTTTAAAAGCAAAGCATTCAGTCAGTAAGCATCTCCTACAAAAAGAAAGGAAGTGGAAAATCTCTCCAAACCAAATCATACAGATTACCTGACACAAAAAATTGATGGAGCGTAAAAAATGTTTAGATCTATTTTCCAAGTTACCTAGTCGTAGCATGTTGCAGATAATTAAACTGCAAACTAGTGTGAATGCAAAGAAAAATATTGACTCAAGTGAGAGTTCAGTTATTACTAATTATGTAATTGCTGTTGGGTCATTCAATATTAAAGGTCTATGCAGACAAAGCCTTCTGAAACCTCACACACAGGAGAAATTTAGTATACCCTGAAGATTGTTTGTTGACAAAGAACTTGCATTTTTATAATAACTTCCACAACCTCATGACATCCCAAAATATTTTAGTCACCAAATTACTTTTGAAGTAATAGCTACTGTTGTGATGTAGGGGGCACAGCAGCCAATTTGTGCACAGCAGACTCCCACGCAAACAGCTATGCATGTCACGCAAAAAAGGAAAACACTATTAAACAAGCAAGTTTTAGATTCAACACCAACATTGGCTTCGGTGCCCCTAGGTTCGTTGGGTTTTCAGTCTATCATCACTGTTTAGTGATCTCTGCTGGATGACTCGTGAGCTTGTACATAAGAACATAAGAAATTGGAGCAGGAGTAGGTCATTCAGCCCTTTGAGTCCACTCCACTATTCAAGGAGACCATGGTTGATCTTCTACTCCAACGCCATTTTCCTGCATTACCCCCATATCCCTTGATGTTTTTAATTTGTAGAAATCTATTGATATCAGTCTTGAGCATACCAAAGACTGAGCCTCCACAGCTTTCTGGGGTAGAGAATTCCAAAGATTCACCACCCGCTGAGTGAAGAAATTCTTCCTCATCTCAGTCCTAAGTGGCCTGCCCCTTATTCTGAGACTGGGTACCCTGGTTCTAGAGCCCCTGCCCCCCACCGGGCCAGGGGAAACATCCTTCCTGCACCTACCCTGTCGAGTCCTGTAAGAACTTTGTATGTTTGAATGAGATCCCTCTCATTCTTCTAAACTCCAGAGAATAAAGGCCCAGTCTGTTTAATCTTTCCTCATAGGACAATCCCTCCATCCCGGGTAATAGTTTAGCTTGGTAAACCTTTGAGCATCAGTTACGTGTGTCAGGTGAAGAAAGGGCTCAGCTGGCAGCCCGCCTCCCTCCATGTTTGAACCTCCTGCCAACACACAATGCCTTCTTTCACACTAGAATTGCCAACGGGCTAAGGTTCTAGAGGTGCTGCCCATCTGTGTGGAACCATTCCCACCATGAGACAGCACCTGCAGGAATGGAGGGGAGAAAATAACAGGGAAAGGAGCAGCTTTCCTTCCTGTTATTGTTTTGACAATTTGGTAGGTATATTATCATAAAACAAATGTTCCCTCTTATTGAAATGGTAATTCAGTTGCATAAGGTTCAAACTTAACAATAATAGCATATGTGAATGCAAGTGGCGATCGTAGAAACGTTTGGCACTGTAAAAGTCTATTCAGCCCATTGTGTCTGTGCTGGCCCCTTAAAAGAGCTCTTACTCATCCCACTCCTGCTAATTTTTCCCCATAGCCCTGTAATTTTTTTTCAAGTACTTATCCAATTTCCCTTTTGAACATAACTATTAAATCTGAACGTAATTATTGAATCTGCTTCCACCACCCTTTCAGACAATGCGTTCCAGATCATAGCAACTCGCTGAGCAAAAACATTCTGCTCTTATTCCCTCTGGTTCTTTTGCCAATGGCTTTAAACCTGGGTCCTCTGACTAATGCTCCACCTGCCACTGAAAACTATTTATCCTTACTTACTTTATCAAAACCTAAATAATTTTGAAAACCCCTATTAAATCTCCCCTTAACCTTCACTGTTCTAAGGAGAACAAGCCCAGCTTCTCTAGTCTCTTCAGGTAGCTGAAGTCCCTCATCTCTGGTACCGTTCCAGTAAATCTCCTCTGCACCCTCTCTGGCCTGGGCATCCTTGCTAAAGCGTGCTGCCCAAATCTGGACACAACACTCCAGCTGAGGCCTATCTAGTAATTTATAAAGGTTTAGCTTAACTTAATTGCTTTTGTACTCATCCTATTCCTGACATTGTGACTAGCAGTCTAGCCCATGCGGCAGCATTATGGCCTATGAGTCAGAAGATGGTTGGTTCAAATCCCATTTCAAAACCGCATCCAGTAGAATATTCTGTAAGCTTTTTTAACAGCCTTACCAACTTGTCCTAACACCTTCAAGGATCTGTGGCCCCCACAGGTCTCTCTGTTGCTGCACCTATGGCTAAGAGCCTGAAGACTAGCCGGGGGAATGTCCTCCAGTATGTCATCCAAATACGAATCCCCTCATACGAATGCAGATAAGCATGGTCAGTGGGCCATTCAACCATGAGAGCAACATAGTTGGTGCTAGCCTCCACACAGGCAAGCTTTCCAGACGGAGTCACTGGATAGTGACCAGGAGCAGGAACGCTGGTCAATATTTTTTCCTTGCCCTCCATTGCCCAGGAACACTGGCATCGTTTTAAAACATCACAGATTCAGTCCAGCTGAGGTGAATAAATGGGGAATTAAGTTGGACTATGGCTCCATGTCTCTGTGTATTTATCCTCTGAGCCATTGGAGGAGCTGGGCGAATGAGGTTTAACTTTAGCGTGCATTGTGCAGTTCAGCATTATTAGTGAAAATAGACTGTAAGGGACTTTGATTTAATCATTGCTCATACCATCTGATACTGGTATTCACAATCCACACCTGGGCTTGCATCCAGGACTGACATTAATTCCTAGACTTCTTATTAACTAAAGTGTTGAACAAACCAGAGCCACAAGGATGTAATGAGAAATTTTAATCTGGCGCCACTGCTGGAATGCAATCAAATTCTGCAGCTTGTTGTTGCAGTTATTATAAAAATTATAGTGCGGAGAATTAGTTTACTGGCATGTGGTGTTTAATTAAAATATCAACACACACTTTGATCTGAGTGACTTTTGACATCCTATGTTTAGGAAACTCCCTGAGCTGATTTGCAAAGTCTGTAACTGTTAACATTATGACAGGCAGTGAGTAATTCATTCAGCCATCAGCTCCATTATGACAGGCAGTGAGTAATTCATTCAGCCATCAGCTCCAGCTAATGTTGATTCCTAGTCTCCTTAAAGCCCTAACTTGAGCTGGGATTTATGGGTATGTGGGTACTCACTGGCACCTCTGACCCCTCGCCCAAGTGCCCGTTCTTCATGTGTGTGCTTGGACTGTGAATATCGGCAGATTTTTGACCCAGGAAGGCATTGCAGCTGAACCTGATCCTACCCTGATTCAATACCCAAATGCACGCACTTACCCGATGGGATCACTGCATAGCGACGGAGAATGGAGGGCCCTGGATGATTTCATTTTCTTGCAAATCTAAGAGCACCAGGGTCAACAGCATTGCCCCCAACAGTCCCTGCTCTTGTTGCGTTCAATTCCTTCCTATGGGTACAGCTCACTAACGGAGCATTCATTGCATTAATGGCAGATGTGTGATGTAATTAGCTGAAAATTATTGATTGTAAAACATTGTTTCAATGAATTACAACAGTAAATATAACTGCTGAGAATAATTACACAGATGTCTCACACTGGGAGGCAGCCTTTTAAACAAGTGAAATAAATTGGTATCACTTTTCCAAAATAAAGGCAGTGGACATACAGACTAGGAAGCTTACAAGTTTTGATTTCTAGTTTTTGTTTAGTTAGCTGTACTTAGAGGATAATTAAATGACTTACTCTACTGCTGAAGTAGTGCTAAAGGTCTCCTTAGTGCAAATACAGATTGTCTCCCCTTGGCTACTTGTAGAAGATTGTGAGTTACCATTGATTGGCATTGGCAGCATCGAGGACTGTGGCCACTTTTAACACAATCTACCTGTACAGGCCTCTAACTGAACTACAGAGCTTCTGCACAAGCCTTTCCCATACAAAACAGTTGTGAAATGAGGAAAGCAAATGCTGGACATACGCGGCAGGTCTGGCATCATCTGTGACGAGAGAAACCGAGTTCATGGCCAGGATTCTCCGCACCCGTTCACGTTGGGAGTCATGGTGGGTGGGAGCAGGAAATGTTGCAAAGAGGCCAAAAGTTGGTTCTGTGGCTTCGTAGAACCAGTTTGCCGTTGCGTGCTGCAGCTATCAATGGCGGGCTGCATTTCCTGCCACATCACATCGGGACGCAATTTCAAAATATTTACATCTCATTGTGAGGAATCATTCCCCCCCCCACCCCTCCCACAACACTGGTTCAATCAGGGGCACGTCAGGGCTGCAGTTAGAATGACGCGTGTCACAACGGTGTGCACCTGGCGAGCTTGCGCTTCACTCCTGACCTCGAGCTTCGTTTGTCTTCCTCGCATCGGGCAGCACTCATGGTCATCAGCGCCAGGCTTCGCTGGCAGCGCCACATCACTTTCAGGGGGGCATCAGAGGCAAGTGTCTACCTACCAGACCAGCGGGAAGGTGGGGGGTGGCTTTTAATGGGTCGCAGGATGAGGGCTGCATGGGTGAGAGCGGGGAGATTGGCTCGAGGCATTGGAAGGGGCTGCAGAACTAGAGCTTATTGGGGAGGTAAGAGTGAGGAAGGTTGGTGGAGGGTGGTGGTGGTGCACTGGGTTAGCATCCTCAGTGCCAGGATGGGGAGAGAGTATGTTACAGAATGACATAAGCCTCTTGGGGCCAGAATGGGAGGAGCGCTGAGTGAAGAAACGCTTCAGTTTACATTGCTGAGCTTGCAAGGACTGTCCTTTTCCCAGTCCAGGGACGGGGAGGACCTGTCAGTCCAGTCTCGGTCGTGCCCAGCATGTTGTGCACAGGGCATTACCGTAACATCACGCGTCTCGGCCTGTGGGGTTTCTGGCATCACACTGGGCTGCAGATGGCACACTCAGTCAGGGGGGGCATCTGCAGCCTACAGATGGGGAAAAGGCATAGTGGGGGTAGCTAAGGTTGTGTGTGTGTGTGGGGAGGGGCACGGGGGGCAGTGGTTATATGTTTAACTGTGCAAGTGGCCTCAAGATGGTGAAGTGTGAGGCCTCAGTGGAATATAGGCACATCCACCTCGAAAGGTTTAGGGGCAAACGAACAGATATCCACCACAATCACGATGGGATCAAGGAATACAGCGGGAGGATTG
Source organism: Carcharodon carcharias (assembly GCF_017639515.1). NCBI lineage: Eukaryota > Metazoa > Chordata > Chondrichthyes > Lamniformes > Lamnidae > Carcharodon > Carcharodon carcharias. Next base: position 26,832,919 of record NC_054492.1, on the reverse strand, counting down.
AGAGGTTCCTCAACGGAGGGAAACGTGAGCATTAAGCTCCTCTGGGATGATGGGAGGGGTTCCCATGCTCACATAGGGAGGGTCCAAGTTGCTCTGGCAGCGAGATCTCAGCATCTTCCAATCTGCAGCGATGGCGCAGTACAAAATTAACATGTGGAGACGCTCTGCTGGTGAGGGATCTGCGGGCGGAACGGAGGGCAGGTGGGTGCATTGGGGGGACTGATTCAAGGGGCACCCAGATGAGGAGCGGGGCACAGTGGAGACATGTTAGGAGCCTTTCAATGACCGTGCAGGCAATCAGGAAATTGAAGCAATGATGCACATTCATGTGAGACTAATCCTGCAAAGTGGCACTAATCAATTTCATTGTTTTAACCTCTTGTACACAGTGTGGAAATTACCCAGAGCAGTAACAAACTCCAGTGCAATTGGGTGACTGGACGAGCTTCAGAAACATGTTAGAATTGTCGGATGGTTCACGGAAGAGAAGCATCAGGCCTCCCTCAAATAATCTCATTTCCTGACTAAACAGTTACCCTCATGTTTATTCCAAAGTGTGTAGTGTTAGAGTGCAGTGAATGAGAATTCCAGTGCCTGGGCTGAAAGCAGAACATCCAAGCACCTGGCCAAAGCAATGTCTTAGCAGTCGGTCAGGTAAAGGTGGGGAGAGGGACATTGATATGCACCCGCATTGGCCATCATTTCAGGGGCGAGTAGTTGCCAGCATGGGAACAAAGCCCTTGAACCCACATTCACTAGCGAGTCATTGACTGAAAGAGGACGTTTGGAGAATAATGCTGACTCTTGTCTGTTTCTCACTGATGTTGCAGAAAGGAGACCATGAGGAGGATGGAGCCTGATTTCTTGCTGCTGCATAATCGCATACAGGCAGGAGAGAAGAAGGAGAAGATTGCGATGGAGGCACCTGGATCGCCAAAAGGAGGAGCTAAATCCTCAAGACCAAGGATTAGCAGGGTCCCCTCCAGACACAGAGGATGAAGCTCATAGAAACCTCATGCAGAGGCGGCTCACGCCTATGTACAAGGGGTTCATCCCTGCGTACAAGGGGTTAAAACAAAGACCATGTCTTATCTGGAGATAAGTGAGAACCATGGTCGCTGACACCTCCGCATGTCCAGGATCTGGTGACTCACATTTGCCACAATCTCCAGGAATTGGCGCCACAGAGACTGAGAGGTTGTCCGTTACCAATGGCTCTGAATGTAACAGCCACACTCAACCTCAACACCAGCGGCTCCTTCCAGGGCTCCACTGGGTACCTCTCTGGGATATCTCAAGCATCCACGCACAAATGCATTCTTGAGGTCACAGATGCCCTTTTTGCCAACACCCACAATTGCATCAACTTCGACAGAGATCACTGGGCTCTGCTGAGATTTTTGGATTCCCACCGGTGTAGGGTACCATTGCCTGTACTCATGTGGCTATAAAAGCTCCTTGGCAACAGGCACTCCAAAGAGGAAAGGCCACCACTTACTCAACATAGAGCTGGTCTGCGACCATAAGAAACTTATCATGCAGGTTTGTGTTAGATACCCAGGAATCGTCAACGACTCACATATCTTGAGTAGATCGCAGATGTTGGACAACTTCGAGGGACCACACAGGATCCAGGCTTGGCTCCTCGGTGACACTGAGTACTCGCAAAGAACGTGGCTGATGATGCCTGTGCGGCCGCCTGTACAGAGAAGGTACAATGAGGCTCATGCCACCAGCTGAACATTGGTGGAGCACACCGTAGGGATTTTAAAGATGTGTGTGCGATGCCTGGACAGATCTGGTGGAGGACTCCAGTACAGTCCTCAGAGGGTCTCACAGATCATCGGAGCTCACAGTGCACTGCACAACCTGGAAATGCAAAGGGGGGAAGGGCTTGCCAGATGCTGACATGGAGGAGCTGCACATCTCCTCCAATGGGGAGGTCACTGAAGAGATAAAGGCATTGAGTTGGAGGAAGACAAAGCTGCAGGGAAAGAGGCCATTGCACAGGCCAGATGACACAGGCATGTGAGGGTCTCATAGCCGCCAGATTCCACGAGATGCAGAACAAGTTGCAGTGAATACCCTCTTGGACAAGTGCCCGTGACTCCTCCATTGTTTGTTACAATTTGTGGAATACAGCTGATGTTCCTTCCTGATGTCCCCGCGATTGTCACTGCAGCTCCACCAACTGATTTAGGATTGAGTCCGGAGGCTCGTCATCTGACTCGGACGCAGCAGACCCCTGGCCTCCAGCAGTCCTCTGAGTGCCGGCGACCTTGGATGTCCCAGCCTCCGCCTGCTGTGGTCACCAGATTGTGATCCCGAGATTGTGCTCTAGAACTAGGTCCCGCTGAGGCGTGTGTCTCTGTGTTGCAGGAGCGTGGGGGTGAGCACTGCGATGGGTCTTCTATGGTGCTCTCCTCTGATTCCTCATCCGAGGTGTCAACAGGGCTGGAGCCGCAGGCCTGGCTTGAGGATGCCCTTGGACGTTTTCCAGAGGTGCTTATGAAAGAAAGCAGAGATAATTAGTGCATGGCAGATGACTCTAAAAAAGGACAACGCACTCCTAGTATGGTTGCCTAAGGGATGAGTTGGCGCAGGATCCTCATTTGGGTGTGTGCCACCCACCTCACCATCGGCGCAGGCACAGTCCATGTCCTCTCCGGCCATTCGACGGCTCGGTTCTTGTAGGGAGTGAGGACCTTGATTTCAGCCACCCCACACCCAGTCTGAGACCTCTCCCTTCGATCGTGTGCAGACTTGTCCTGCATAAAGACAGATGGAGGGTGCGAGCAGGACAAAAGCCTGCCATGTGTGGGTGGTGAGTGCAGCCATGGATGGGATCAGGACACAAGCTGCAGAGGAGATGAGGCCAGATGGAGATGTGAGGGTGTGTGTGTGAGAGAGTGAGTGGTGATGTCCCTTGAGCTGGCAGTGAGTGAGATGCCAGTGATTGTGTGATGGGCTTGTGAGTGTGTGAGTTTAGAGGGATGAGATGGTTCATGATGAAGTTTGATACCTTTATCTTTTAGCAGATAACTGCCCTCTTTTGCTTAATATGTCTTCTTATTGCCTATTTTATTTCTTCATTTGCTCGTTTACCTACATTGGTTCCCGGTCTGACAGAGCCATGAATTTAAAATTGTCGTTTCTTGTTTTCAAATTCCTCCATGGTCTCGCTCATCCCTATCTTTTCAGCCTCCTTCCACCCTACAACCCTCCAAAATCTCTGTGTTCCTACAGTTCTGGTCTCTTGCGCACCCCCAATTTGAATCACTCCATTGCTATTGTTAATGCCTTCAGCTGCCTAGGCCCTAAACTCTGGAATTCCCTACTTTAGGTCTCTATACCTCTCTCATCCTTTAAGATATTTATTAAAACCTATCTCTTTGATCAAGATTTTAATCACCTGTCCTAATATTTCCTGAAGAAGCTCAATATCAAATTTTGTTTGATTAAAGCTTGGGACATTTTACTACATTGAAGGCACCATGTAGATGCAAGTTGTTGTTGTTACAATGGTATAAATTTATTTGGGACAGAATTGGCGCCACACAGTCAGTATTCCAACTGGGAGGCCCAAGGTTGGCCCTAAATTGGGTCTCAGGCCCAATTGCAATCATTCAGGTGAGCCTGGTGCCCACTATTTATTTTGCTAAGAGTTATATTGGATGTCGTGAGATGGAATTTGAACAAGTTATGTGTGCAAGGAGCTCAGTGCTAAGTGTAATCTGATTAATCTTTCTGACACATCATCAAAATATGACAAAGGATTTATATGAAGGAGGAAAGAAAAGGAAAAACTTGCATTTCTATAGCGCCTTTCATAACCTCAGGACGCCCTGAAGCATTTTACAGCGAATGAAGGAGACGTGTAATCACCATCGTAATGTAAGGATTAAAGGCTTCTAACCTCAAACATAGAAAACATTATTTGGGGAAACTTATTGAAACCTGTTTCTGAAGTTTTCTCTGTAATATTTCCACTAGCATTCCTTTGTGAAGAAGTGATCCATTCCAGTGGCTCCTGAATTTTTTTTTGTCATGTGTCCACACTCCCACGGGAGCAAGGAATATGATCCTGGATAACAGGAAATCATGTTGTGAGGAAAGATTAAGGAGTTTGGGCTTGTTTTTTGGGAAACAGGAAACTTTGAAGCAACCTCAATGAAGCTTTCGAGATTATAAGGGGAACTGATAAAACTGATTTGTTTAATTGTTCACTACAATGAAGAAATCAAATATAGCAAAGACATAGGTTAAAAGTTAGGAGTAAGACAGACAGTAAAATGAAATCTTATCAACCAAAGGGTAAAGGATTGTAAAGTAAGTTTCTGGGACAGGAAGTTGCAGCAGTCAGGGTTCAAGAGACAAGAATATGTATATTTTCGGGAGAGAAAGATCTTACAGTGCCTTTTATGGCCTCAGAATGTTCCAAAGTGCTTTACGTACATTGAAGTACTTTTTGAAGTGTAGTTACTGCTGTAATATAGGAAACACAGCAGCCAATTTGTACACCGCAGGATCCCCCATGATAATGTCTCTTTTACAGTGAAGCTGCCTGAGAGATAAATACTAACAAGGACATTGGAGTGATTTGCCCATCTCTTCTTCAAAATAATGCCATGGAATCTTTTACACCCATTGTCTCACCTGAAAGACTGCACCTCCGGCAAACCTGTACTCCTTCGGTATTGTGCCATCTTAAATTTTAGGTTCAAGGCTAGAGTGGGGGTTCAGAGGCAAGAGTGACCATAGTGACCTCTACCACAGTGACCTCTACCATGGTGACCACTATCACAGCGACCATGAATACAGTGATCTCTACCACAATGATCGCTACCATTGTGACCACTAATGCAGTACCACAGTGACCTCAACCACACTGGCCACAACTACTGACTCACGCCTAACACCACGGGATGTGATAAGAAGCCAGGATGATGTTTGAAAAAGAAATGGGCTTGTTGGGTCTATTGAGCACTTCCTGATTGCAACAATTCTCTGATCCTCAGTCAATGATGTCCATACTGCGCACACTACCACATGGGAGAGTTTAAAACGTGAATCCTCTAAAGGAAAACAGAGTAAAAGCAGGCATTCCACAGTCCCAACACTGCAAAAGATTGCGCCAGGTCCAATAAACGTCATAGCGATCATTTTGAGAGAATGAATATGTGTACCGTAAATAGCTTTGTGGAGATGCAACTGTTTTGAAATTCATCCATAGTGTTTTGGACACACTTCAGCAATGTTCTGCCAAATTCCTTTATATTTAATGCCTAGAATATTGAGTTTCCAGTTCTTGGTTCTTATCCAAAATATGTTGGGCCCAAATCACTGGCGCAACGAAATGTGATTAACAATGGGTTTGCTTGTCAGGGAAATTGTGAAGAAATTGTAAACACAAAGAATGATCTTCGAATAATGATCTTCAGAGTATGACCTTATAGTTTGGCATTTCTAGATGTTGAATACTTGGCTGGGTTTTTTAGTTTATAAAGGAAACTCCTAAGAGATTGGGTGGTGCTGTCGGTTAAATTTTGACTTTTCACCTCCAGGGTTTTTGACCAAATGAAGCTCAGACTGATAGGGTACAAGTTTCCTATGTCTGCTGGATGAAGTGTGAAATGAGTTTGGATGGTCTCATTCCTGTTCCTAATAGTCATGGGCCTGAATTATACCCTTGGTGTGTGCATGTAATCGGCAGGCTCAGGACCGGTCGGGAAATGGGCCCCCACCCGCAATCGGCTCCTGACCATGATTTCAAGCTGCCTTGCCAATAAAGGCCTACCCAGCGTGAAACGTGTCTCCCCAATGGTCAGGAAGGGCCAGGTGGGGGTGGGGGTCTCTTGGGCACCAGGTCCAACAGCGACCCAGCGGGCAATTTATAAGCTGCATAGGCAGCTCCTTGAAGGCTACCAAGGAAGAACATATCTCCTGCATGCTGAAGGCCGAAGCTATGGCCTCACCTGCGCCTGGAGGTGCCAGGCGGGAGGCCCCTGGCCTGCCCTGGTTTTCAGACGAGTGCCTCGTGGTCCTCCTGGAGGAAGTGGCTGCCAGGAGGGATACCCTCAAACCCAGGGATGGAAGGAGGAGGCCACTGCACCTGATGAAAAAAGCTTGGGAAGAGGTGGGAGCCCAGGGCAGCAGCCATGACGTTGTGCTGCACACATGGGTGCAGTACCGCAAAAGGCTTAATGACCTGCTGTACTCAGGAAGTGAGCCCCATGTTGGCATGGATCAGTCTGGCCAGCCCCCTGTGGAGCTCAGAGATGTTAGAGTCTGAGTGCCAACTGGTAATGATGCTGGAGCTGGCGAAGGGGGTGAGCGCTGGCTGCTTGGACTGAGTGCCCTGTGGCTCGAGGGCCATGACTTGGATGTGCCCTGCCAGGTGTTCCTCAGGTGGGGTTGGCCAGGCTGCAATGATGCTGCAGGTAGAGAGCAGACTAATCAATGCACGTCTGTTGTTTCGGGGCAGGCCACCTATAACAACATTGAAAGGTCACAGACAGGCAGAGGCCCCCCAAACCTCCTAACCCTAACCAGATTCGAGCAGGACACCTTGGAGCTGGTGAGCCACCATGCACCTCAGTCAACTGGTCATGGAGAGGCTGGGGTGCCAGATCAAGGTAAGAGTGCAGTGCACAGAGGTGAGAGTTTCCGATGGTGCAAACATTCTCGTGCAGTCTCATTATTGATGGGAGCCTCAAAACTGGAGTCCCCATTGATCATTGAAAGACAATGTCACCGTGATGTAGATCTCCATTGTCTCACCAGGGTGCCTGGCATGCACAGTGACAGTGTGATGACTTAAACTAATGACATGTCGTTGTTCTCCCTTAAATTCTACAGCACGCATTCAATCGCAGGACCCCGAAGAGTCACTCCTGACATCAGAGAATCGCTGGGCTTCAGCTGCCCCCGCTCTCTGAAGCAGGCACCAGCACAGATACCAGCACCTCAGTGGGCATTAGATCTTTGGCCAGAATGTTGGTGCACAGCAGTGAGGGCACTTCACACTTGCTTGAGGTGTAGGTGGAGGCAGAGAGTGCCCAGAGCGCTGGCAGTCAGAGGACTGCTGGAGACCAGGACAATGCTCAGTCAAAGGCAGATGATGAGCCTCTGGAGTCGTCCATTAGGAATCAAATGATGTCCAGCAGGATGTGTGGGAGGATCTGGTGGAGATCCATGAGAGTCTGCGTGCCATGGTCTCTGTTGTGGTGAAGTCTATGCGAAGCATAAGCACTGCTTTGACCCTCATGGCTGAGCGCAATGCCTCCTCCATTGAGAGAGTGGCAATTCTCATGGAGAGGCAGCTCCACGGACAGAATCAGGGATTCCTGGGGTTGCGCTTGGACCTGCAAATCCTCACACAGGCACTAACCTCAGGTGGTTAGTGCCAGTGTGGGAGATGGATGAGGCACCCTTTATCCCAACCTGGTGCCTGTCCATCAATGGTGAGCAGGGAGGTCCAGAGCGACCTCATGTTGGCACACGAGCTGCTTGTCATCTCTGCAGCCTCCTCTCAGGTCGCTCTGGATGACAACAACAGCTCCTCCGCCCCTCTGCCAGTGATTGTGACATCTGATGAGGCTGCGGCGACTGGGGAGATGCCAGCCTTGGCACTGGCCACTCCTTCCCAGGCAGGGCCAGCACAGGCTCCACAGGCCAGAGGACAACTGCCAAGGTCATCAGGGCGAAAAAGACAGCAGGGTCAGCAGGCTACCTCCAATGCCGCTGCCAGCGAGGGCGTTCACCAAGATGTAGCACCCGCAAATGTAAGTTTATGGCACCATGAGCACAAGAGGGACTGGACACGGGTGATCTTCTGTTCTGTAATGTTTTGTTTATATTTACTAGTCTGGGAATGAAGACCGGGGAAGGTTATGTTAATTTGTTTGGATTGTGAAAATGAGATAAATTTTGTTTTTGTCATAATGGCCCGAGTATATTTCACTTTTTAATTTTTTTTTGGTGCAGGGTACGCTGGTATGTAATGCTGGACGTGAGCGCCTCTAAACTTTATTGCACGGGCACTGAGTGAACTTTGGGTTCAAATGAAAGGGTCATTTCAGACACCCTGCAGCCCTGGCATGCGGTTAAAGCTGATCAGGTGGAAGCAGCTCAGGGCTGCCAAACCACCCTGGATCGAGGCGTCCCTGCAGTCCCAGCCTCCCTGAAGGATACAGAGGTTTGCCTCCATGCCCTCAGTGTCCTTCTCACTGTGCTCCTCTTTTGACTCACTACTGGATTCATCTTCTGTGGGCTGTGGAGCTGCATCAAGATCCTCTTCCTCCAGAGGGTCCCCACTTGCCAGTGCCAGATTGTGGAGGGCACAGCATGCAACCACTATCAGTGACACCCGCTCTGGGGGTATTGTAGTGCGCCCCCTGAACAGTCCAGGCATTGGAAGTGCATCCTCAGGAGACTTTTGGTCCACTCTATCATCACCCTTGTGGAGGCATGATTCCTATTGTAACGCTGCTCTGCCTCTGTTCTTGGGTGGTGAAGAGGTGTCATGAGCCACCTTTTCAATGTATAGCACTTGTCACCCAGCAGCCATCCATCCAGCCGGGCTGGAGCACTGAACAGCCTCGACACCTGGGAGTGCCTGAGGATATAAGTGTCATGGGAGCTGCCTGGGTACCTCGCACAGACTTGTAGAATCTGCATCCTGTGGTCACACACTATCTGGAAGTTCATGGAGTGGAAGCCCTTCCTGTTAATCCGCTGGTGCCTTGATGGCCACATGTGTGCAGTCGATTGCACCCTGGACGCGGGGGAACCCAACAATCGCTGCAAAGCCTCTGGCTCGCTCAGCCTGGCTGGCTTCATCCGTCCGGTAATGAATAAGTGTCAGGACTCACCTGAACAGAGCGTCAGTCACCAGCTTGATGCAACTGAGGACAGCTGATTGGGAGAATCCACAAAGATCCCCCGTTAACCCCCGGAAAGAGCCGGAGGCTTAGAGGATTAGGGCCACCGTGACCTTCAGAGACACTGGCCAGGGGGGTCCACCCACACAGTCGGAGCTGATCTCAGGGCTGATCCTTTGACAAGCAGAGGTCACTGTCTCCGTTGAGAGACTCCTTCGGCATTGCACCTCGGACGTATTGAGGTAGCTGCATCGCTGCCTGTAAACCTTGGCAGCAGATAGTAGCGTCTTCTGTGGCCTCTTCCGCCTTGGCCTTCCTGCTGGCCGTGCGCCCCTTGTGCCTGCACCTCTCCTCCCACAGGTCCCTCCCCTGGAAGCTGCATTGGGACATCTGGCCTCCTCCCCCTCCTGCCCCTCTCTTCCTCCTCAGAGGAGGTGCCAGCGGCGGAGACCACAATCCCCATTACCAGGGTCACAGGAGGCTGTCTGATACCTGGAAGGGTCCACCCGGTCAAAATCTTCCTGGGGCCTTGGAGTCACCAATGAGTCCTGAAATGAAGCCTGGAAATGCTAAGACTGAAGCTCAGAATGCAGGTGAAGCTGTCAAGTTCAAATAAGTACCCAGCAGCAAACTATCTCCTAAGCTCCTCACCACACACACTGGCAATGCTGCTGACCCTTTTTATCCCGCCCTGGGATGAGGTTTTGCAAAATGTCAGCTGCCCGCCTGCCCGTTTTGCCCATGCGACGAGCACAAAATCACACGGGCAACCTTAAATCGGGTTCAATCGGGGTTTTAATGGCTTTAAGTCGCCTTTTAATTGATTGGCAGATGCAGCTCCGATACCCACACAAGCCCACCGACCTGAAGATTGTGGGTGTGTGGGATAACATTGGGACGCTCACCTGACGCCTCTTCAGGATATTTTACAGCCGATCAGGTCAGGCGCGCACCCACTTGCGAGGTGTAAAATTCTGCCCATGGGGACGTGATTTGGCTCCAAGTTGACAATCTCGCACAGAAGTGGCACAGGGTGCCCAACGTGAAGAATGGAAAAATATCACATTGGCGCAGTAGGAGCGGTGATGAGGCACAGAGATAGAGCTTTACACTGGAATAAGCCAGGGTAGAACTGGCTTGGCAAGACATCGGTGTCCAAATTGGGAAAGTGTTCCATTCATAGAATGAATCTCACTCACCTTGATGAGGCATAAAATTTACAGTAAAGAAGGACAATTTGAGTAAAAACCCTATGTATGAAAAAGTGGCTCCCAAAGCCAGATACTAAAAGTGATCTCGTAAACTTTGTGCCCTTTAAAAGAAAGTTGTGGTGAACTTGAGGTTTCTAATGAGATGGTTGAATGTTGTGTGGTATATGATGGTCCCTGGGCTGGTGAGGACCATGGAAATGTTGTGCCAAGGTAACCAACCATTCGAGGATTTACACTGTAGAGTGTGAGGTTGCAGATTTTGAAGTGTAGCCTGATTGACCTTTAGGGCAAAGAGAAGCTTCATGAATTTTCCTTCAGAAGTCAAACTTGGTTGGGTAGAGTCCATGTGTGGGATTTAATGGAACCCACTGGAATGGGCATGGTAGCAGGAGGCTTTGAGAATCGGGCAGGTGTGCCCACATCTGATTTCTGACGAAGGGAAAACTCCCACGTTTAGTGGGAGCATGGGAAGGGTCTGACGTGAGAATCTCGGCCACTGGCAGAGGGATGTCAATTCCGCTCATTAATGTGCCAATTAAATCCAATTATCCCTGAGCCCACCAAGATTTAACAGTGGCTAATGGACTTAATGGGGCAGATACGAGCCTCCTGTGGCTCCTGAAGGCTGCACAGTAAACCCTTTCAGGTTTGCCAGTGACCTACCAGGGGTCCCTTGCTTTCAGGGACTCAGTGCCCAATTGAGGGACTTGGCATCGAGAAGGGGAGATGGTCTCTGAAAGCCACCCCTCCACCCTTGCAAGTGACCACTCCCCCTGCCATCACTGTTGCCTGCAACCCTTCGCTGTAACCCCTTCACGCCCCACTGACCTTTCTCCAGGGATCCAGTGATGATCCATGGTGAAAGCCTCAGAGCATTAGCAGCAGTAGCCACTGCCTCCTGGTAACACTGCCAACAATGGAGAGCTGGCAGCTTCTGATCGACTGGCTTGTCTCGGACATGGAATTTCTGCCCGACTGCGGCATCTCTGCTATTAACCCAAACCACAGAGAGAAGTGGTGGCATAGTGGTATTGTCATTGGACTAGTACTCCAGACACCCAGGGTAATTCTCTGAGGATAAAAGCAAAATACTGCAGATGCTGGAAATCTGAAACGAAAACAAAAATAGCTGGAAAAGCTCAGCATGTCTGACAGCATCTGTGGAGAGGAAGACAGAGTTAACATTTCGAGTCTGTATGACTCTTCATCAGAACTCTTCATAATTCTCTGGGGACCTGGGTTCAAATCCCACCACGGCAGATGGTGAAATTTGAATTCAATAAAAAAACCTGAAATTAGAAGTCTAATGATGACCATGAAACCCTTGTCAAGCACTAATGTCCTTTAGGGAAGGAAATCTGCTGTCCTTACCTGGTCTGGCCTACATGTGACTTCAGACCCACAGCAATGTGATTGACTCTGAAATGGCCTAGCAGGCCATTCATTTCTCAAGGGCAATTATGCTGGCCTAGCTAGCAACACCCACATCCCATGAACGAATAATATAAAAAGCAAACTCCTTGTGGTAGTGAGTTCTACATTTGAACCACTTTCTGGGTAAAGAGATTTCTCCTGGATTATTGGTGACTATCTCATACATATGGCCCCCTGGTACTGAACTTATGCACAAATTGAAACATCTTCTCTACATTTATCTTATCAAACCCTTTTAAAATCTTTAAGACCTCTATCAGGTCATCCCCTCAGTCTTCTCTTTTCTAGAGAAAAGAGTCCCAGCCTGTTCAATCTTTCCTGAATTTTATTACATTAATAGAAATATAAACAGATTAGGAATTGCTTTTCTTTAACAGAGAGAAGTTTTGAAATAGAGCTCAGATTCTGGGCTTAGTTTCTGATCTTTTTTTTTTGATTGAGTAAATAAAGAGAAATGGTTTCCACTGGCAGAAGGGTCAGTAACTAGAGGACACAGATTTAAGATAATCGGAAAAAGCACCAGAGAAAAGATGAGAAAAAAATTGTAATGATCTGGAATGCACTGCCTGGAAGGGTGGGGAACAGATTGTAAAGTAACTTTCAAAAGGGAATTAGATAAATACTTGAAGAGGAATATATTGCAAAGCTATGGGGAAAGAGCAGGGTGACTGGGACGAGTTGGATAGCTCTTTCAAAGAGCTGGCACAGATTTGATGGGGTGAATGGCCTCCTTTAGAGCAGTAAGGCTTTATAAAAATATTCTTGAAGTTTGGTAATTAATGTTCTTTCTGCATTTTAATTTGGTTTTGAAACCCCTGCCCTTGTAAAAGCTGTCGTGTATTTCATTAGTACATTGCTACCCAGGAGGGAATTCTGATTGCTAGGGGCTTTCAAGAGAAGGTATAATGGGAAGGATGACAATTAGCAGTTGGCAACAGAACAGGATAACCTTTTCCAGATTAAGTCTAATTTTCTCGGAGGGTTGTTGACTGTTATATTTCTACAAGGCTATGCGTGCACAATTATACTCACACATAAAATGGAGTTAGTCGAAAAAGTAATTACAGGTATAACACACACTAAGCAACATAAGACTTTTAAGATATAAAGGATATTATGTGCAGATGTAGTTCTAATTACAGGAGTCCTAAAATTCACTATATCTCATTGCTTCTGCCATAACATGCATTGCTTACGGCTCTCATATTAATAAAGAAGCCTTGTCAAACCCCACAGTTCTAACACTGATATATCTCTACTTGTTACTTATGGTGTCCTTTCTCTTTGCACATTGACGTCTAAGAGTCATCACCTTCTCCACTTGCTTTGCCAAGACTCAAATTTGTTGCACTCTTCTTCTCCCTCAACCTTCCCTTCCTCTCAAGGGCAACAGATTTTCAAAACTTGAATATTGCTTACCTTAACCGGTCTTTCACAGTTTTCGATATCCTGCTCAGTGGACCTTGTAACCCTTGCCTAGTTGTCTCAAGAAAATGACACTAAGAACATAAACACCTACAATGTTTTTACTCCCAGTTCTTGTTTCAATGCTTAATCCTTCTTCCAAACTCCCTCCACTCCAATATTGGCAGCCAGCTTTTCAGTCACTTTCCTTCTCAACCTCTAATGCTTCCTCCTTCTGCACTGATGCCATGCATCTCCCTCACTCGCTTCAGAGACACCCTTAAGACCTTTTTCTGTACATTTTCTCTCGTTCTTTCTTTTCCCCTTGCTGTGAGGGAAGGGAGGGTAGGAGAGGAGAAAGGAGGAGGAGAGAAGAGGAGGTAAGAGGAGATAGAGATAGGAGAGGAGAGGAGGAGAAAGGAAGGGAGAGGAGGGGATGGTAGAAGAGAGGGGGAGGAAGGTTGGGGAGAGGCAAGGAGAGGAGGGGAGAGAATGGGGAGATGGGGAGAAAAGAAGGGACAGGAAAGGAGAACATTTATATTGCACTCATATTTATCAGGTAATTCAGAAACCTCTCAAAGTGCTTCCCAACCATGAATTACTTTGAAGTACATTGACTGTTGTCGCATGGGCAAATACAAGAGCCATTTCGCACACAGCAAGACTCAATGGACAAAATGAGATGAATGACCAGTAAACAGTTAATCCAAATTCTGTGTTATAGCACACTGCCAAACATGGAGATGTGGGGAATGTCTATTCTATTTAACTAGTTTCCTGCTCCTTAACTTTAAAAGCAAAATTGACATTTTAAATAAGCTTTTATGAAGCTTCTTTAAACAATGTAACAGCAGCTGGTGGGTTGGAGGGTAGGGGGTGTTGGTGGTGGGGGGAGAGATGTGGGGCTCTGTGTGGATTAGTGGCCATGAAAGCCAATACCACAATCACACACACACACTGCCAAACAGTGATTATGTTCAACAAGGATTTCTTTAAGCTTAAAATAAGATTTTGTTTTCTCAAGTTTGAGCTCAGTCAAGGCTGATTTGAAGATTTCACTGTATTAATACTGATGTAAGGGGTTATCTAAGAAAGCTGCTTGGTAATGGATTTGGTCTGTGCACCATTGGGGGAATGTGGATGGGGAACGTGACTCCGGTCACTATGGTAGCAGCGCTGTGAACATTAACACTGCTTCAACCTCGTGGAGTATTATGTCCAGTTCTGTGCACCACAATTCAGGAAAGGGGTGAAGACGGTACAAAAAAGATTTACGAGAATGGTTCCAATGTTGAGGGACTTCAGTTATGTGGATAGATTAAAGAAACTGGGGTTCTTTGCCTTCGAGAAGAGAAGGTGAGAGGAGATTTGATAGAGGTGTTCAATATCGTAAGGGGTTTGGACGGAATAGATAAAGAGAAGCTGTTCCCATTGGCAAAAGCATTGAGAACATTGATTTAAAGTGTTTGGCAAAAGAACCAAAGGTAACCTGAGGAAAAGCTTTTTTTTTCATTCTTTCGTGGGATGTGGACTTCGCTGGCTGGGCCAGCATTTATTGTCCATCTCTAATTGCCCTTGAGAAGGTGGTGGTGAGCTGCCTTCTTGAACCTTCTGCAGCCCATATGGTGTAGGTACATCCACAGTGCTGTTAGGGAGGGAGTTCCAGGATTTTGACCCAGTGACAGTGAAGGAACGGCGATATATTTCCAAGTCATGGTGACGAGTGGCTTGGAGGGGAACTTGGTGTTCCCATGCATATGTTGTCTTTGTCCTTCTAGGTGGCAGAGGTCGTGTGTTTGGTAGGTTCTGTCAAAGGAGCCTTGGCGAGTTGCTGCAGTGCATCTTGTACATGGGTGCACACTGCTGCCACTATGTGTCAGTGGTGGAACGAGTGAATGTTTGTGGATGGGGTGCTAATCAAGCGGGCTGCTTTGTCTTAGATGGTGTTGAGCTTCTTGCGTGTTGTGGGAGCTGCACTCATCCAAGCAAAGGGAAAGCATCCCCTCACATTCCTGACTTGTGCCTTGTAGATGGTGGACAGGCTTTGGGGAGTCAGGAGGTGAGTTACTCTCCGCAGAATTCCCAGCTTCTGACCTGTTGTTGTAGCCACAGTTTTTGTATGGCTGGTCTAGGTCAGTATCTGATCAATGGTAATCCCTGGGATTTTGATAGTGGGGAATTCAGCGATGGTAATGCCTTTTGAATGTCAAGGGGAGGTGGTTAGATTCTCTCCTGTTGGAGATGGTCATTGCCTGGCACTTGTATGGCATGAATGTTACTTGCCACTTATCAGCACAAGGATGAATATTGTTCAGGTCTTGCTGCACATGAACATGGACTCCTTCTGTATCTGAGGAGTTGCAATTGGTGCTGAACATTGTGCAATCATCAGAGAACATTCCCACTTCTGACCTTATGATGAAAGGTTGGTCATTGAGGAAACAGCTGAAGATGGTTGTGCCTAGGACACTACCTTGAGGAACTCCTGCAACGATGTCCTGGGGCTGAGGTCAGTGACCTTCAACAACCACAACCATCTTCTTTTGTGCTAGGTATGGCTCCAACCAGCAGAGAGTTTTCTCCCTGATTCCCATTGACTCCAGTTTAACTGGGGCTCCTTGATGCCACACTCTGTCAAATGTGGCCTTGATATCAAGGGCAGTCATTCTCACCTCATCTCTGGAGTTCAGCTCCTTGGCTCATGTTTGAATCAAGGCTGTAATGAAGTCAGGAGCTAAGTGGCCCTAGTGGAACCCAAACTAAGCATTTGTAAGCAGGTTATTACTGTGTAGGTGCTGCTTGAGAGCGCGATCGATAACACCTTCAAATGCTTTGCTGATGATTGAGGATAGACTGATGGGGTGGTAACTGGCCGGGTTGGAATTGTCCTGCTTTTTGTGGACAGGACATACCTGGACAATTTTCCACATTGTCAGGTATATTCTGGTGTTGTAGCTGTACCAGAACAGCCTGACTAGGGGCGCATCTATTCTGGAGTACAAGTCTTCAGTGTTATTGTCGGAATATTGTCAGAGCCCATAGCCTTTGCAGTATCCAGTGCCTTCAGCCATTTCTTAATATCATGTGGAATGAATCGAGTTGGCTGAAGACTGGCATCTGTGATGCTGGGGACCTCCGGAGGAGGCCGAAATCGATCATCCACTCGGCACTCCTACTGAAGATGGATTTGCAAGGCCATGAGGTTACAGATTGTGGTTGCTGCTGCTGATGCCCCAGAACACCTCATGGATGCCCAGTCTTAAGTTGCTGGATCTGTTTGAAATCTATCCCATTTAGCACAGTGGTAGTGCCACACAGCAAGATGGAAGTTATCCTCAATATGAAGTCTGGACTTGGTCTCCACAAGGACCGGGCAGTGGTCACTCCTACTGATACTGTCATGGACAGATCTATCTGTGACAGGTAGATTGATGAGGACGAGGTCAAGTAGGTTCTTCTGTTTTGTTCGTTCCCTCATCACCTGCTGCAAACTCAGTCTAGCAGCTATGTCCTTTAGGACTTGGCCAGCTCAATCAGTAGGGGCACTACTGAGCCACTCTTGATGATGGCTATTGAAGCCCCCACCCAGAGTATATTCTGCACCCTTGCCATTCTTAGTGCTTCCTCCAAGTGGTGTTCAATGTGGCGGAGCACTGATTCATCAGCTGAGTGGAGTGGGGGTGGTGGTAGGTGGTAATCAGTGGGAGATTTCCTTGCCCAAGTTTGACCTGAAGTAATGAGACTTCATGGGAACCAGAGTCAATATTGAGGACTCCCAGTGCAATTCCCTCCAAACTGTATACGACTGTGCTGCCACCTCTGGTGGCTCTGTCCTGCTGGTGGGAAAGGACATATCCAGGGATGTGATGGTGGGGCCTGGGACATTACCTGTAAGGCATGATTCCGTGAGGATGACTATGTCAGGTTGTTGCTTGACTAGTCTGTGAGACAGCTCTCCCAATTTTGGCACTAACCCCCAGAAACTAGTAAGGAGGACTTTGCAGGGTCAACAGGGCTAAGTGTGCCATTGTTATTTCTGATACCTAGGTTGATGCTGGGTGGTCCATCCAGTTTCATTTCTTATTGACTGTTTTGTAGCGGTTTGATGCAACTGAGTAGCTTGCTAGGCCATTTCAGAGAGGATTTAAGAGTCAACCACATTGCTGTGGGTCTGGAATCACATGTAGGCCAGACCAGGTAAGGATGGCAGATTTCCTTCCCTAAAGGGACATTAGTGAACCAGATGTGTTTTTTTTGATAATTATTTCAATGGTCACCATTACTGAGCCTGTTTTTAATTCCAGATTTTGTACTGATCAAATTTGAACCCATGTCCCACGAGCATTAGCCTGGGCCTCTGGATTACTAACCCAGTGACATTGCGACTACTCCACTGTCTCCTGTCTTGTGCTGTGAGTGGTAAGAATCTGGAATGCTCTGTCTGAGAGTGTGCTGGAGGCAGATTCAGTCATGGCTTTCGGAAGGGAATTGGATAACTGCAGGTCTACAGGGAAAGGGCCAGCGAGTGGGACTAGCTGAGTTGCTCTTGCAGAGAGTCAGCATCATCTTGGCAGGCTGAATGGGCTCCTTAGAGGTAGCTAAACTGTTGAGGGGTGATGCCAAGAAGCATTTCTTCACAAAGAGGCTAGGGGTCAATTGAAAATTTCAAAATTGAGATGGCAGTGTTTTGGTGGGCAAGGGGATTAATGATTACAGAAGCAAGGTGGGTAAATGGAGTTAAGGTACAGATCTACCATGATCTAACTGAATGGCAGAACAGGTTCAAGGGGCTGAATGGCCTCTTCCTGTTCCCCTGTTCCTTTTGAGAAAAATGGATACAGGGATGAAGAAGGAAACTGGGATTTGAGTGACCAATCCCAGCAAAGGCACAGCAGCTGAATGGCCTTAAAGCTGCGCTCAAGATCTTGTGATGAAGAGATCTATGTTATCTGTAGCAGCCTCGAGTATTACTTGCCTTATTGTGAGGTATAAAGATGTCAATTCCTTTGTGCACAGTGCAGGACCACATCATTGGATCGTTGGGTCTGTTGAATTATTGGAACTCAATTGGGGAAATGGCAAAGTGCTACAATTTCCTTTCTGTAAGGTGTTTAACTGACATGTCATCTGAAACATGACTACTTCCTATACAGGGGTTAACAATGTAATAATAAAATTACTTCATAGTTTTGTTCTTTGAACATTTCCGAAAGATTGACCCCCTTGTGTAGGTCTGATCGGAATTAAATGTCCTATTACAATGGAATGCCGGTAAAGAAACAGGGTCTCACTCAAATGCAGTTAAAAGCCAATGATTAACTAATGAGAGACTGTTTATTTAGTCACCTCCCTGGAAATAGCACCTCATTATTAGACAGCCAATTCAAGGCTCAAATTGACCCAACCATAAATCATTATTAAATAAAACCATCCAGGTCTAATTTACAGAGACAATTTATTCTGTCAGTTCCCCCCCACCCCCACTGCCTCCTACCCATGCCTCCCTCATCTCTCCTTATCCACAAACAGAGACACATATGGGTGGCATCATCAATCCAGCCAACAGGACAGAGAGGGGATTTGGTTTTGTTGCGACAGAGTGTAGTTGACTGTAATCACAGGCCAAAAGGAAGGGTGGCGCATCTTTCATGAATAAAACAGCAAAAAACAAACTGTACCACTTATCTGTCTAAAGTTGGCCATTAGTGCTCAACACTGTGGGTGGCTAATGGTCATCTGATAGAAATAACATGTTCATCGTAGCACGTTAGCTCTTGTGCGCGCACAAGTCACACAACAAATAAACCTATGTAGACAACTCAATTGTATCAAAACAAACGTTAATTTGCTCTCATGTTTCCAAGTAAAAGATGAATGTCTCTGGGATTGTTTCAGAGGACACTGGTTGCTTCCCCTCCCTTGGCAAGAACCACTGATGCACATGAACAGGACAGCTACACTATTAATCCAGCCTTTCGTGCATTCAAGTTATTGTAAATTCAATGCTTCGTGCGGACCAAGAAAGGTATGACCAGAATTCCCTACATAACAACAACAACATGCATTTATATGGTACCCTTAGTAGAGGAGAACATCCCAAGGGACTTCACAGGAGCCTAACAAGCCAAAAAAATTGACACTGAGCAAAAGAAGATATCAGGACTGGTGACTACATGTGTATTAGCTAAAGAAAGAAAGACTTGCATGTATATAGCACCTTTCATCACCACCAGATGGCCCAACGTGCCTTACAGCTAATGAATAAATTTTGAAGCGCAGCCACTGTTGTAATATAGGAAACACAGCAGCCAATTTATGCACAGCAAGATTCCACAAACAGCAATGTGATAATGATCATCTGTTTGTGTGATGTTGATTGAGGGATGAATATTGGTCAGGACACCAGATAGAATCCCCCTGCTGTTCTTCAAAATAATGTTGTGGGATCTTTTACATCCACCTTGGTTTTAACATCTCATTCGAAAGATAGCATCTTCGACAGTGCAGCACACACTCAGGACTGCACTGGAGTGTCAGTTTTGATCTTTGTCCTGAAGTGGGTACTTTGATTCTATGCATTCCTAATTCAAAGGCTAGAGTGCACCCAACCGTGTCACGGCCGACACCTTGGTTACGATGGCAGGCTATTGAATTATATGTTGTTTATAATAATTGGAGGAAAATTAACATTTTAACCAAGTGTTCACTTAGTGCCTTTTTTAAAAAGAAACTTGTGTGGAGTACACTTTGCTTTAAAATTAAATCATTAGCTGTAATTCTTCTATCCTGAAATCCTTACTGTGGAGGAATGGTCATAAATCCCAAAGTACAACCTCCATTTATCATGAAAAATTTGAGCTCAATTCATTCATTGGTACATTCATCAAGAGGCTTCAAACTCACTCCATTTAGCAATGCTGCCCTGAATTTAACTCAAGGCTGGAATCAGGGTTTGCAGGGCCTGGGTTGGGTGGTGATCTTCAGCTTCTTTGAGCTTGAGGTCTGTGGTGGGGGTGGGGTGAGGGGGCTTTTGACTGGCAGGTTTTGTTTGCTGCTTGGACGCTGACCCGACTGCCCAAAGCTCACCGAAATCAAGGCTATGGTGACAGGCAGGAAATTCATGGGGGTGGGGTTGTGGAATGGGAGGGGTTGGGAGTACTCAGACCGTTGACAGGAACTCTCTGTGGCAGGGTGAGGAAGGATGGGCTGTTATGGGGTACACTGGCAAAGTTTGTGATGGTGGAGGGAGAGGAGAAACCCGCATCAGGAGAAGTTCAAGGCACCTTTCCGTGGCCAGGAGTATTCCTGCTCTCTCTGGCCAATCTATTCATTTATTTAGTGTGTGCATAGTCACGCAGCCAATCAATAGGCTTCTCAGTGGCTAGATGCAGTTCATTAATCCCACCTTCGAATTTAGTCAGTGGACACTCCTCGGTGATGTGAGTCATTGTTTGGACTGCACCACAGCTGCAGCCAGGATGGTCTCGGGGACCCCACTGATGTTGTTGGGTGGCTGCACAGAGGCCTTGGCCTGTTGTTGTTGCCATTGGAGATCAAAGCTGGGTGAACAACCGGTGGGGCCTACAATGGATGTTTTCTCCCACCAATCCTCCTGCCATGGGTCCTCAGTCCTAAACCAGTGGGTTTAACCATATGGGGTGGCATGAGGCAAGGCCTACGGCTGGTGGCTTGAGGAGGTCTTTGAGTAAGGGCAGGATTGGGTTGGAGTAGACCTTCTCCAGTAGCTTGCCTGGAGGATATTACCCTCAGGATATGGGGGTGGTGGGGACGCAATGTTACTCAGAAATGGGAGCCAGCGGAGGTGAGTTTTTGGACAGTACCTGTGATGCTGTGCATTGTTGAGTTGGTTTTAGGCACCATGTCTTGCAGTAGTCGGCCAGCTTGGTAATATTGTCATTTAGTGTGTCTTCCAGCTCAAATAAAACCTGAGCCTGTATGCCACAGCCCATGTCATCTGCTAAGATAAACTTGCTGGACTGGGTGAGGGGGTAGGTTGTAGGTGTACAATTTTAACAGAGCTGGGGCTTAGACAGAGCCTTGGGGTAGCCTATTCATCTGTGTCCTCCAGGCACTAGTCTTGTCACCCATATGTGCCCTGAACTGGTATAAAGACAGAAAGTGTTGGAGAAACTCAATAGGTCTGGCAGCATCTGAAGAAGCTTCATAGTGGACTCGGTTTCTCACTCCACAGATGCTGACAGACCTGCTGAGTTTCTCCAGCACTTTCTGTTTTTATTTCAGAACCTCCAGCATCCGTAGTATTTTGCTTTTATTCTTTGCATCCTGAGCTGTCTGTCACGGTGTAGCAGTTCAATGGTGGCAGGGAGAGGGAACTCCTGATATTTTGATGAATGGGCCAACGTGCCAGACTGTATCATGTGCTGCACTAAGGTCAAGGAAAATTGCCCCCGTTTTGAGATTCTTCTAGCCAGTAATGAACCTGTAAAGTATAAACTTCTCTGACTGTGATTTTTTTTTATTCTTTCATGGGGTGTGGGCATTGCTGGATGACTGGCGTTTATTGTCCATCCTTAATGGCCCTTGAAAAGGAGGTGATGAGTCGCCTTCTTGATCTACTGCAGGCAGTAAAAGTACACTCGCATTGCTGTTAGGGAGGGAGTCCCAGGATTTTGACCCAGTGACCATGAAGGAACGGTGATATAGTTCCAAGTCAGAATGGTATGTAACTTGGAGGGGAATCTGCAGGTGGTGGTGTTCCCATGCACCTACTGCTTTTTTACTTCTAGGTGGTAGAGGTCATGGGTTTGGGAGATGCTGTTAAAGGAGTTCCTTTCCGCATTTTAAAAAATTAACATTGCAAAGGTGAAAAGGCATTATGACTATCCACTGTGCACTCAGTCAATAGCCAATCAATATTTTCACTTAGGTATGTATATTCTACAATCTAATTAATAATAGTGCACAGCCCATACCAATGGTAATACGTAGCCATGCTTTTCTTCACCAATGACCCTGCTCAAGAAAGCTATACCATTATGGACGAACAAATAATGAAACAACACCAATGTGCAACATTAGAAATTGTAAGGGAACAAACAAAATGGAAGAAATAGAGAACTGAAAAGAGAATTGAAATTGTTATGATCACCAGCTGAGGTTACCATTGGATAAGCCTGATCCCTGGGTGGTACCCAGCTTGATAGATACTAACTTTTATTTGTTTGCTTAGATACATGGAGAGTGGCTACTGAAGAGACTCACAGGAGGCAGCTAGTGAATTTTTAACGAAAGAATAAAACATTTATTAAACAAGAAAAGATGGACAATATTATAATACTACTTCACCCACAACCAAACCTTTACAAATATATATAGATCTGTGAGGATAACACAAGTTACTAAAGCTATCTTATACTCTAATGCTCACAGTAAGTACACAATCCATGTAAACAAATAGGCACCCTGTGGTCAGACACAGCACACTCTGAAACCAAGTGACAGATGCCACCTCAATTAGATGCTATGGGTCTCTCCTCAACCCCCCCAAGATGCTTGGTCCCACCATGAGCCAACCGGTCTCACTGCACTCCGTCATTCTCATGAGGGTTTGCAATCTCCACTTTTCAAGAACTCACTTTTGAATCTTCTTCCAAACCGACGTTTTCTCTCTGACACCTTCTGAAAGAGTTCACCTCCAGAATTTTGTACTCTCCTTCTGATATTCCTCCTCCCTGGGTCACCACAGGCATTCAAGCTGTCTTCCACACACTCTCTCTCATCAACTCAGTTGTCAACTGTACATCACTGCTTCACATGCCCATAGTAAAGAGTTACAGGCCATCAGTCATCTCTTTGGACCTCCTTGCCTCTTGCAAGCTGTTCAGGCTTTAAATCTGCTTTCTACAGCTTTTGTCTCTTTAAATCTGAAGCTTGAAGCCTTTCTCTCTGTCCCTCACTCTTAATTTTACATAACAGGACCTTTTCCAGGTTCCTTCCCTTTCTTTGACAAGAAGGTCTTCTTAGGACTTTCTCCTGTTCCACTGCCATGGATTTTGGGGTCTCTTCTTTAGCTTGGGACTGGCTATCTGTTCCTTTTGCTCCAGTCTCTCCTGGCAGCTACTTTCAAAATTAATTGAACTCAAACAGCTTCCAAATCAAACTGCTGTTTCTAGTTTCTTCTGTGTGTCTGTGGGAGGGACTTGCCTCTCTGGACACCTGTTGCTAGGCAACAGCCCAGTTTCTTTACTCTTGTTTGTTTAACTTAGCTGCAACAGTTGTAAAACTCTCATAAGAAATGCAGGCACCTTTTAATGCGAAGTTAAAACTCAATTTGACCTTTTCTTAACACACAGATACAGAAATACAATTCAAACTTAAACATTAAAGCTAAAACTCATTCCTAACACCCAGAAATACAAAAATAATTACTTAAACTATCTCTATTTCCTAACAAAATAAACAGGAAGAAAATAATAGCCTGAAAATGATAACTCATAACATACAGAGATTAATAAAATTACATTTGAACTAAATTTATCACCAGTTAAAGACAAGACTTATTAACTCAGTAAAGGAAGAGAGAAAGAAATAGAGAGAAAAAGAAAGACAATTATGGAGAAAGGGAGATAAAGAAAGAGCTAGAGACAGAAAGAAAGAGGAAGAGAGATACAGAGAGAGAAAGAGAGAGAAGTAAAGAGATGAGCAATGATGCTATCATTCTGGTTAGTTTAATGAATTGATGAATTGAGTGTTGCAAGATGTGTAGGTTGGCTAGGTGGATTGAAATGGTTGCACCTATTGCTTTGGTGCTGAATACCATATTTGGCTAACACTGTGCTGCATTAACTTAACATTAATTTGTTGGCTGAATTGCATATGAAAGAAAGCACTCTTTACTCTGGATAAACCTCTAAAGGACCATTGGTACTCTAGGTAAGTTTTGTCACCACTGTTTGATAAACACGCGATGCCAGAACATCAGCTTCCTTAGCGTTCTTGACTCTGGATCAGAAGGTTGCACATTTATGTTCCACAGCAGGACTTGAGTTCATAATCTATGTTGATGCCATAGTGTAGTAATGTGGGAGTGCTGCAATGTCGGAGATGCTGTCCTGCAGATTAGCTATTAAACAAGGGTTATAATGATGTTAAAATGGAAAGACTACAAGGACTGATAGTCTTGAAGGATGAGATGGAATGGTTGAAGGTGTCTTCTCATCTGAACCCATCATGAATTGATATCATATGAAGATACAAACACACATACAAACACATGAACCAAGAGCAGGAGTAGGCCACTCAGCCCCTCGAACCTGCTCCACTATTTAATAAGATCATGGCTGATCTGATTGTAACCTCAACCCCACATTCCCGCCTACCCTTGATAACCTTTCACCCCCTTGCTTAACAAGAATCTATATACCTCTGCCTTAAAAATATGCAAAAACTCTGCTTCCACTGCCTCTTGTGTGGAGGTGGTGGCATAGTGGTATTGCCATTGAACTGGTAATCCAGACACCCAGGGTAATGCTCTGGGGACCTTGGTTCAAACCCCACCCCAGAAGATGGCAGAATTTGAATCCAATAAAAAAATCTGGCCAGAAACCATTGTTGATTGTCGTAAAAACCCATCTGGAAACCACCTGCTGATTATCATGTACTGCCCCATCCCCACTGAATCAGTGCTCCTCCATGTTGAACACCACTAAAGCACTGAGACTAGCAAGGATACAGAATGTCAATGTCCATCACCAAGACTACAGAATGAGCTGCCTGAGTCCTAAAGGACATAGCTGCTAAACTGGGTCTGCAGGTGGTGAGGAAATCAACAAGAGGGAGAAACATATTTGATCTCATCCTCACCAACCTGTTTGCCACAGATGTATCTGTCCATGACAGTATTGTTAGGAGTGGCAAGTGCACAGTCCTTGTAGAGATGAAGTCCCACCTTCACATTGAGGATAGCCTCCACTGCGTTGTGTGGCACTACCACTGTGCTAAATGGGTAGATTTCAAAAAGATCTAGCAGCTCAAGACTGGACAGTCATGAGGCACAGTGGGCGATCAGTAGCAGCATATCCCCCACTCTAACATTAGCATCAAGCCAGGAGATCATCCCTGGCTCAATCAAGAGGGCATTCCAGGAGCAGCACCAGGCATACCTCAAAAATGAGGTGTCAACCTTGTGAAGCTACAACACAGGACTATTTGCTTTCCAAACAACATAAGCAGCAAGTGATAGACGGAGCTAAGCGATTCCACACCCAGTGGATCAGAACTAAGTTCTGCCATATCCAGAATGGTGGACAATTAAACAACTCACTGGAGGAGGTGGCTCCACAAATATCCCCATCCTCAATGATGGAGGAGCCCAGCACATCAGTGCAAAAGATAAGGCTGAAACATTTGCAACAATCTTCAGCCAGAAGTGCCGATCTCCTCCGGAGGTCCCCAGCATCACAGATGCCAGTCTTCAGCCAATTCAATTCACTCCACACGATATCAAGAAATGGCTGAGGTCACTGGATACTGCAATGGCTATGGGCCCTGACAATATTCCAGCAATAGAACTGAAGACTTGTGCTCCAGAACTCGCCATGCCCCTAGCCAAGCTGTTCAAGTACAGATACAACATTGGCATCTACCTAGCTATGTTGAAAATTGCCCAGGTATGTCCTGTACACAAAAAGCAGGACAAATCCAACCCGGTCAGTTACCGACCCATCAGTACACTCAAGATCATCAGTAAAGAAATAGAAAGGGTCATCAACAGTGCTATTAAGCAGCATTTGCTTAGCAATAACCTCCTCACTGATGCTCAGTTTGGGTTCCACCAGGACCATTCAGGTTCTGATCTCATTGCAGCCTTGGTTCAAACATGGACAAAAGAGCTGAACTCCTGGGGTGAGGTGAGAGTGACTGCCCTTGACTTCAAGGCAGCATTTGACCGAGTGTGGCATCAAGGAACCTGAGCAAAACTGGAGTCAATGGGAATCGGGGGAAAACTCTTCAATGGTTGGAGTCATACCTAACACAAAGGAAGATGGTTGTGATTGCTGGAGGTCAATAATCTCAGTTGCAGGACATCACTACAGGAGTTCCTCAGGGTAATGTCCTAGGCCCAACCATCTTCAGCTGCTTCATCAATGACCTTCCTTCCAGCATAAGGTCAGAAGTGGGGATGTTTGCTGATGATTACACAATGTTCAACACTATTTGTGACACCTCAGATGTTGAAGCAGTCTGTGTCCAAATGCAGCAAGACCTGGACAGCATCTAGACTTCAGCTGACAAGTGGCAAGTAGCATTCGTGCCATACAAGTGCCAAGCAATGATCACCTCCAATAAGAGAGAATCTAACCATCTCACCTTGAGACTCACTGGCGTTACCATCGCTGAATCCCCCACTATCAACATCCTGGGGGTTCTCATTGACCAGGAACTGAACTGGACTAGCCACATAAATACTGTGGCTACAAGAGCAGGTCAGAGGCTGGGAATTCTGTGGGAAGTAACTCACCTCCTGACTCCCATAAGCCTGTCCACTATCTACATGACACAAGTCAGGAGTCTGATGGAATACTCCCCGCTTGCCTGGATGAGTGCAGCTCCAACAACACTCAAGAAGCTTGATATCATCCAAGACAAAGCAGCCCACTTGATTGGCACCCCATCCACAAACATTCACTCCCTCCACCATCAACAAGCAGTAGCTTGGTACACTGCAGGAATTCACCAAGCCTCCTTAGACAGTACCTTCCAAACCCAAGACCACTACCATCTCGAAGGACAAGGGCAGCAGACAGATGGGAACACCTGAAAGTTCCCCTCCAAGCCACTCACCACTCACCATTGGAAATATATCACTGTTCCTTAACTGTCGCTGGGTCAAAATCCTGGAGATCCCTCCCTAACAGCACTGTGGGTGTACCTATACCACAGGGACTGCAGCGGTTCAAGGAGGTCGCTCACCACCACCTTCTCAAGGGCAATTAGGGATGGACAATAAATGATGGCCTCACTACATCTCATAAATGAACTAAAAAGAGTTCCAAAGACTCACGGCCCCCTGAGAGGAAAAACATTTCTCATCATCCCTTTCTTAAATGGGGAACCCCTTATTTTTAAACAGTGACCCCTAGTTCTAGATACAAGGAGAAACATCCTTTCCACATCCACCCTGTCAAGACCCCTCAGGATTTTATATGTTTGAATCAAGTCACCTCTTTCTCTTCTAAACTCCAGCAGATACAATTCCAGCCTGTCCAACCTTTCCTGATGAGACAACCCACCCATTCTAGGTTTTAGTCTAGTAAACCTTCTCTGGACTGCTTCTAACACGTTTACCTCCTTCCTTAAATCAGGTGCCCAATTCTGTACATAGTACTCCAAATGTGGTCTCATCAATGCCCCATATAACTGAAGCATAGCTTCCCTACTTTTGTAATCAATCCCCTCTCACAATAAATGATAACATTCTATTAGCTTTCCTAATTACTTGCTGCACCTGCATACTAACCTTTTGCAATTCATGCATTAAGACACCCAAATCCCTCTGTATCTCAGAACTCCGCAATCTCTCACCATTTAGATAATATGCTTCTTTTTTATTTTTCCTGCCAAAATGGACAATTTCACATTTTCCCACATTATAGCCCATTTGCCAGATCTCTGCCCACTCACTGAACCTATCCACATCCCTTTGTAGCCTCCTTATGCCCTCTTCACAACTTACATTCCTACCTATTTTTGTGTCATCAGCAAATTTAGCAATCATACCTTCGGTCCGTTCACCCAAGTCATTTATATAAATTGTAAAAAGTTGAGGCCCCAGCACTGATCCCTGTGGCACACCACTCGTCACATCTTGCCAACCAGAAAATGACCCATTTATGCCAACTCTCTGTTTCCTATTAGCCAATTTTCTATCCATGCCAATATGTCAACCCCTACACCATGAGCTTTTATTTTCTGCAATAACCTTCAATGTAGCACCTTATCAAATGCCTTCTGGAAATTTAAGTACAGTACATTCACTGGCTCCCCCTTATCCACAGCACGTTACTTCTACAAAGAGCACCAATAAATTGGTTAAACATGATTTTTCTTTCACAAAACCATGCTGACTCTCCCTGATTGCCTTGAATTTTTCCAAGTGCCCTGCTATAACATCCTTACCTTCTAACATTTTCCATGTGACAGATGTTAAGCTAATTGGCCTGTAGTTTCCTGCTTTCTGTCTCCCTCCCTTTTTCAATAAAGGATTTACATTTGCTACTTTCCATTCCAATCGAACCTTTCAGAATCTAGAGAATTTTGGAAAATTAAGACCACCACATCAACTACCTCACTATCCACTCCTTTTAAGCCCCTAGGATGAGGTCCATCAGGACCCAGAGACTTGTCAATCCACAGCTCCATACCGTTCCCTGGTGATTGTAATTTTCTTGAGTTCCTCCCTCCCTTCCATTTCCTGATTTATAGCTATTTTTGGGATGTTACTTGCATCCTCTATAGTGAAGGCCAATGCAAAATGCCCGTTCAATTCATCTGCAAGCTGCTTAATTTTCCCTTATTAATTTCCCAGACTCACTTCATATGGGGCCAGCATTCACTTAGTTAATTCTTTTCTTTTTTAAAATATTTATAGAAGCTCTTACTGTTTTTATATTTCTAACTAGCTTTTTCTCGCACTCTGATTTTGGCCTACTTATCAATCTTTTACTTATTCTTTGCAGTTTTTTATATGATGATTGTAATTGACATTAAAAATGCTTTGCCTCATGAAAGTGTCATGTGATTGTGTGGAATATTGTTTAGTTTCCACAAGGTTTGCTCTTTTTTCCAAAAGACAATAAAAGAACAGAAGCAAGCACTTGGTAAAGAGAGGAAAGGTTACTCAGAAAATATTTCGGGCTGTCTCAATGCGCTTTATTGCCATTTAACTAGTTCTGAAGTAAAAACAGAAAATGCTGGAAAAACTCAGGTCTGGCAGCATCTGTGAAGAGACAAAAAGAGTTAACATTTCGAGTCTGTATGACTCTTTTTCAGAGCTAAAGAGAAGTAGAAACGTGATGGATTTTATACAGTTTAAGAGGGTGTGGAGCAGGTGAAACAAAATAGAAAGTCAGGGATAGGTGGGAGCTAAGGAGAGATTGATAAAGATGTCATGGACACAAGACAATGGGAGTGCTGCTGGTAGTGGTAAGGACTAAAGACTAAAGAAGGTGCTGATGGTGGCAGGAAATGTTAATGGCAGAACAAGGGTGAGCTCTCTGTAAAAGCACAACATAGAAACAAGTGACAGGTGGCACTGTGGGCGGGATGGGGTTTGGGGAAAAAGGATTTAAAAGGAATGAATGAATAAATAAATAAAAATGAAAATAAATAAGAATAAAAATTAAACTTAAAACAGAAATTAAGGAAATTAAAACAAATAAAATCCATCACATTTCTACTTCTTTTTAGCTTTGAAGAAGTCATATGGACTCAAAACATTAACTCTGTTTTTTTCTCTACGGATGCCCCAAGCCCCCTGCTGAGTTTTCCCAGCATTTTCTGTTTTGATTTCAGATTTCCAAAATCTGCAGTATTTTGCTTTCATTAAGTAGTCCTGAAGACACTGTTGTAATGTAAGAAGCATGGCAGACAATTTGCACACAGCAAGATTGCCAAATGGCACTGTGATTAATACCAAATAATCTGCTTTAATCTCTTAGTTGAATGATAAACATTGGTCAGCACACAGCGCAGAACTCATTGGGAGTGTCAGTTTAGGTTTTGTGTTCAGGTTCCTGGACTGTCTACAGTGAATGGGTTAAGCCAACCAAAACAGAAGGAGCAACATATCTGTTGAACTTACTTAACCATTCCAGTGTAAATTAGATACAGGTGGAGCAAGAGAAAGCAGCATCTAAATTATTGCCTTAAGTGTAATATCTTGGAAAAACTGGAGTCATTACAGAGTTTAAGCGTGCATTATCTTAATACTCAGAATGTGACCCTTGCTTAGCAGTAAATATGACACAATTACTGAATGTTGAATCCTTAGGCTTTTTAGTAAAGATTGATTCCATATCTATGCTCAATGAAGCTTTTTCCAACTGAAATGATTTATGTTGCAAAATCCTGTCCCAGATATTGAGCTTTAAAAGCATTGGCATTTCTCATAGGATTATTTGAGTTGAAGAATAAAGCTCTGGAATAAACTCCACCTCTCATTGTACTACTTGAAGGCCAAGTGTTATCGGCATTATGGCAGCATATAATACCACAACCATTCCTACAACTGGATGCAGAAAATAATTGGGAGCCAGTGTCCAAGTCAGACATGTGTCAAACCTGAGAACCTTATAGATAGAGTGGGGTATAGATTAAATCTCAGAATGACGAATCATGGGTGGAAGGTAAACAGGATAGAAGAAACGGAAAGCCGTATGAACTTAAGATCCTGAAGGTTACATGAAGGAGTAAACAAACATAGGCCAGGGGATCATGTGCAGATGCTCCATTAACTGATTAGGCTGACAGCTGGGTTTCTGTAGTAATTATGGTTTTATTTAGAATTATACTAGTTATGCAAGATCACATGATCTGTAGTAACCAATCGGAGAGTAGTTCGGGCTACCTCAGCAGTCAGTGTAGAGATAGAGTTGGAGTTGAAAGCACACCTGTAGTTGTTGCTGGGTATAATGTAAATAAACTTAATGGGCAGGATTTTGAGGTTGTCGGACGGGTGCAGTGGGTGGGCCTGAGAGCGGCCTGGAAACGGTCCGCCGCCTGTGATTGGTCCCCGATTGTGATTTCATGCTAGCAGACCGATTAAGGCCCGCCCAGCGTGAAATGCGACTCCGTAGTAGCCGGGAAGGGCCGAGCCGGGGGTGGGGGCCTGTCAGTTGCCGGGTCCAGTGGCGACACAGTGACCGGTTTTCGAGTGGTCCAGGCAGCCCCTGGAAGGCTGCCATGGAGGGACGTCTCCTGTGCGTTCCCAAACTGAACTTATGGTGTGGGCGGCTGAGCACAACAGGCAGCAGGGCAGATCAGGTAGGCACTGGCCTCCACCCCCCGCCAACCCCAAACCCCACCCGCCCCCCCGCCCCCTGCTTTTTGGACGAATGCCACGCCATCCTCCTGGAGGACTTGGCTGCCAGGAGGGACGCCCTTATCACAGAGGCAGGAGAAGGAAGCCACTGCACCTCACCAAGAGGGCATAGGAGGAGGTGGCTGTGTTGGTGAGCAGCCACGATGTGGTACGGCGCACATGGGTGCAGTTCCGGAAGCGCTTCAATGACCTGCTGTGCTCAGGAAGGGTGAGTACCTTGTTGGCATGGGCCAGTGTGTGGAAGTGTTAAGGTCTGGCTATCCCCTGCGGACCCCAGGGGTGTTAGAGTCTGAGTGCCGAATGTCAATGACGCTGGAGCTGGCCAAGGGGGTGAGCCTTGGCTGCTTGGACTGAGTGCCTTGCGGCTAGAGGGCCACGACTTGGATGTGCCCTGTGAGGTGTTCCTCAGCTGGGGCTGCAATAGCGCTGCAGGTAGGGAGTGGACTAATCAAAGCTCCTCTGTTCTTTCAGAAGAAGACAAGTCATAAGCAAGCAGAGAGGGCACGTACAGGCAGAGGGCACATACAGGCAGAGGGCATGTACAGTCCGAGGGCTACCCAACCTCCTGCTGCTCACCAGGTTTGAGCAAGACACCCTGGATCCCCATGCAACCGAGTGTGGAGAGGCGGGAGTGCCAGGTGAAGGTAACAGTGCAGTGTACAGAGGTGAGGCTTTCGGACTGTGCAACCAGTTGAACATTGGATTAAGGACTCCCTGGTGTCCTTGTCTCCCTGGAGGTTACTAAGGTCAGCCTCCACGCCCTTAGCGCTCTCCTCACTGTGCTCCTCTTCTGAATCGCTTGTGGACTCATCACCTGTGGCCTGTGGAGCTGTGTCAAGATCCTCTTCCTCCAGTGGGTCCCCCCTTGCCAGTGCCAGATTGTGGAGAGTGCAGCGTGCAACCACTATCAGTGACACCCGCTCTGGGGGGGTATTGTAGTGCTCCCCCTGAATGGTTCAGGCATCAGAAGCGCATCTTGAGAAGACCTATGGTCCTAGCACTGCCCTTGTGGAGCCATAACTGGTATTATAACGCATCTCTGACTCTGTTCTTAGGTGGCAGAGAGGCGTCATGAGCCACCTCTTTGATGGATAGCCCCTGTCACCCAGCAGCCATCCATCCAGTCAGGCTGGAGCACTGAAAAGCCTCGGCACCTGGGAGTATCTCAGGATGTAAGCGTCATGGGAGCTGCCAGGGTACCGTGCACAGACTTGCAGAATCAGCATCCTGTGGTCACATACTATCTGCACGTTCATGGAGCTGGGATCCCTTCCTGTTGACGAAGGCTCCCAGCTCACCCACTTGTGCCTTGATGGCCACATGTGTGCAGTCAATTACACCCTGGATGTGGGGAACCCAGCAATCACTGCAAAGTCTCAGGCTGGCTCAGCCTGGCTGACATCATCAGTACGGTAAAGAACCAAGGTCAGTACCCACCTGAACAGAGCTTCTGTCACCAGCTTGACACAACTGTGGACAGCTGATTGGGAGACTCCACAAAGATCCCCCACTGAGCCCTGGAAAGAGCCGGAGGCATAGAAGTTGAGGGTCACTGTGACCTTCAGAGCCACTGGCATGGGGTGTCCACCCACACAGTGGGAGTTGATCTCAGGCCCAATCATCTGACAAATGGAGGTCACTGTCTCCCTTGAGAGACGGAGCTTCCTTCAGCATTGCACCTCAGACATATTGAGGTAGCTGCATCACTGCCAGTAAACCCTGGCAGCAGGATAGTGAAATCTTCTTGGTCCCTTCCACCTTGGACTTCCTGCTGGCCCTGCGCTCCTTGTGCCTGCGCCTCTCCTCCCACAGGTCCCTCCCCTGGAAGCTGCATTGGGACACCTGGCCTCCTCTCCCTCCTGCCCCTCTCTTCCTCCTCAGAAGAGGTGCCTCCAGCAGAGACCACAATCCCCATTACCGAGATAATGGAAGGATGTCTGATACCTGGAAGGGTCCACATGGTCTGAATCCTCCGGAGCCCTTGAAGACATCATGGAGACCTGAAATTAAGCCTAGAAATGGTAAGAATGAAGCCCTGAATAGAGATGAAGCTGCCAAGTACCAATAAGTCACCAGCAACAAATTATGTACCAAACTCCTCACTACTCACACTGGCAATGCAGCTCACCCCTTTTATCCCACCAGTGGATTAGGTTTTTGAAAATGTCGGCTGGCCGCCTGCCTGTTTTGCCCTTGCGATGAGCGCGAAATCGCACGGGCAATGAAAAATCCCTGTCTATTGGATTGTTACTGGCCTTAAGTGGCCTCTTAATTAATGGCATGCACGGCTTCAGCACTCACTCTCGCTCGCCAAGCAAAACATCGATCAAGTGTGCAATGATATTGGGATGCTCACCCGATGTCATCACGCATTATTTTCTGCCTGATCTGGTTGGGCGGTGCCCGCCCGCAGGACATAAGATTCTGCCCAATGTTTCCACCCAAGAAGTGTCTGGAGATCAACTCTATCATTAATAGTACAACTCGGCCACCCTACAACAAACTGGCGATGAGGATAAAACAGGATTCAACAGAAGAAATCAAGTTATAAAGAAATCGGCACTGTACCTCACCCAGTGATTGTAAGTAGCAAGCTCCGTTACAATTGAAGAAGTTCTCCCCTCTCAAAATGCCACGATTTGGGAGATTCAGCCACTGAGCTCAGACAGCTGAGCTTGCATCTGATAGATGTCTGGCCAACAGTGAAGTAAAAAAAAAGGCCGAGATTAAAGTCTTCACTAGGAGAAAGAAACGTGCATGTTCCAATCGAGGGAGGGAATCTATCTGGGTCACTGGCTAGATTCACAGGGGCCTCCACCTGGTTGAAGAGAAAGTGAGAGCTATAAGAGAGGCACCTGTGCCAAAGAACACCTCAGAGCTCAAATCATTCCTAGGAATGATCAATTATTATAGGCGGTTCTTACCCAATTTGTCTATAGTGCTGACCCCCCTGCATTCTCTACTCAAAAAGAACCAATGTTGGTCGTGGAAGGCGCCCCAGAAAGAAGCTTCCATAAAGTTGAAACATGTGTTGTACTCATCTAATCTATTTGTGTATTATGACCAGTTGAAAGAACTGGTGCTGACATGTGGCGCATCTCCCTATGGATTGGGAGCAGTGCTTTCCCATCGGATGGATGATGGCACAGAACAGCCAATAGGTTACATATCAAGAACACTCACCATAGCGGCAAAGGGAGATTCGCAGATAGAAAGAGAAGGCCTGTCCATCATCTTTGGTGTCAAGAAATTTTACCAGTGCATACATGGTCACCATTTTTCAATCGTTTCAGACCACAAACCATTGCTAGGATTGTTTAGTGAGGACAAGGCTATGCCACTCATAGCCTTAACAAGAATACAATGATGGGCTTTAATTCTGGCAGCATATGAATACACTTTCGTACACCGGCCTGGCAACCGAATCGCAAATGCTGATGCCCTTAGTCGTTTGCCTTTACAAGAAACTGATGAGCACGTCCCAGTTCCACAGGAACTTGTTTTACTGTTAAATTTCTTAGATTCCTCGCCGGTATGTGCTCGAGACTGGACAAGTCAGGACCCAGTCCTATCTCAAGTACGAGAACAAGTGCAACATGGTTGGTCACAGGAGCCAGTATCTGGCGAAATAAAATCGTACTTCAACAGGAGACACGAAATAACCAGCCAGGATGGGGATAATGAGAGATAGTTCGTCCAAAGCAAAGGCAACCACTTTTAGTTGAACTACACAGTGCCCATCCAGGAATTTCCCAAATGAAGACCATAGCACGCAGCTATCTATGGTGGCCTGGGATGGATGGTGAAATAGAGAGTTTAGTAAAGCACTGTGTGCAATGTCAGCAACTGCAAAAGTTGCCAGTGACAGCTCCATTACACCCATGGGAGTGGCCAGGTAAACCCTGGATGTGGTTACACATTGACTACATTGGAACTTTCCTGGGAACAATGTTTCTGCTCATTGTCAATGCCCGTTCAAAATGGTTGATGTATATGAGATAAAGTCACCAAAGTTGGCTGCTATAATTGAGAACCAATGTCAGAGTTTCGCCATTTCTGATAATGGCATGGCATTTACGAGTGCTGAGTTTCAATGGTTTATCAGCCTCAATGGTATCACTCATGTGAAAACAGCACCTTACCGCCCTTCCTCAAACGGACTGGCTGAAAGGGTGGTTCAAATGTTCAAGGCAGGCATGAAAAAGCTAATTGGCAATTCCTTGGCAACCAAGCTAGCATGCTTTCTTTTACATTACAGGACTACCCCTCACACAACATCTGGTGCCGCACCTTAGAACCATAGAAAAGTTACAGCACAGAAAGAGGCCATTCAGCCTATCTTGTCCATGCCAGCCCGAGGACACCCAGATGCCCTTTCTAATCCCACCTTCCTGCACCCAACCCATAGCCCTGCAGCTTACAGCGCTTAAGGTGCAGATCCAGATATTTTTTAAAAGAGTTTAGAGTTTCTGCCTCTACCACCAACTTGGGCAGCGAATTCCAGACACCCACTACCCTCTACGTAAAAAAGTTCTTCCTCATGTCCCCCCTACACCTTCTGCCACTTATCTTGAATCTATGTCCCCTGGTTCTAGAATTCTCCATCAAGGGAAACAATTTTATCCTGTCCACTCTATCTATTCTCTTCATAATTTTGTACACCTCAATCAAGTCACCTCTCAGCCTTCTTTGTTCCAGGGAAAATAGCCTCAACCTATCCAATCTCTCCTTGTAGCTACACTTTTCTAACCTTGGCAACATTCTTGTAAAGCTCCTCTGCACTCTCTCCAGAGCTATTATGTCCTTCCTGTAATGTGGTGCCCAGAACTGCACACAATATTCCAGTTGTGGCCTCACCAGTGCTTTATACAATTCCAACATTATATCTTTGTTGTTATATTCCGTACCTCTGCCAATGAAGGAGAGCATTCCACCTGTGGAGTTTTTGTTGAAATGCCGTCCAAGGATGAGATTAAGCTTAACAATGCTGCATTTAGAGAAGGAGGTGGAAAGGAGTCAGGGAAGCCAGAAAACCAGACATGACTGGCAGAGTTGCAAGAGGAAATTTACCATGGGAGAGTTGGTATAAGTGAAAACTTTTGGGATGGGCCAAAGTGGTTACTAGGTGAAATAAGTGTGGTGACTGGGCCTCTATCTTACCACGTGGAGGTGGAAGGCCAGATCATCCATTAACATGTGGATTATTTAAGGAAGAGAGAGACAAATTACCCAGGTTTGGTTCCACCGTGATCATGACCTGCATTTCCCATTGAAGATCCTCAACCCAGGAATGACATGTCTGATGTTCCTGTAAGAGTTGGGGTTACAGAACTGCAAGTGCCCACTGAAGCAATTGATGTTTAAGCAACTCCAGAAAACAAGGTTCCTGACAAAGAATCTGAAGTTGTGGAGCGGGACATTCCACACATACCAGGAAACTACCTGCAAGACTGAACTTGTACATTCCTTACCCAGTGTAAATATTATGTTATCTTGAAAATTATGTACTTGTAAGTATAATATGTCTAGTCGAGTTAAAGGGGGAGGAATGTAGTAATTATGGTTTTATTTAGTGTGTAATGTACCTTTAAGAATAATACCTGTTAGGCAAGATCACATGATCTGTAGTAACCAATAGGAGAGTAGCGCAGGCTACCTCAACAGTCAGTGTAGAGTTAGAGTGGGAGTTGAATGCACACGTGTAGTTACTGCTGAGTATATTGTAAATAAACTTAATGCTTCTGCCCAAGAAGTGTCTGCAGATCAACGCTATCATTAATAGTACAAAACAGCCACCCTACAACAGTTTCTAAAAGTGGTCACAATGTCCTGAGTACAAGGAGAGGAAAAGCAATCAGGGAGGGTTCCTGCCCTATCCAACCCCAGTGTTGGAAAGGGCGTTCAGTGAGGCCGGCATTGAATGTGACACACACTGGCTGGATTCAATGCAGGCAACAGGGGCCCCACGTCACCTCTTTTAGGGAAGGCAAATTAAGTGTCACTCAGGCATTTAACTGGACAGTGGTGGGGCATCCCCAGAATCAAGGACCCTGGGGGCATAAGTTCTGCCTGCTAATAGCTGCTGACCGATCCAAGGCCGGCAGCTCTATTGAACAGCAACGCCAACGAAATGGTAGCTGCTCCTGGTATGACACCTAGCCGAGACCTAGGTCAGAATTTTCCGTTTGACGTGTGGGCGAGCATCCTGACATCACCGTGCACCATCGCAATATTTCGGTGGGCACGCGCGCACGACAATCTCCATTGCTCGTCCATCATTAATTAACAGACCACTTAAGGCCCTTGAGGCTCCAAATGATGGGGATTTTGCAGCGCCCGTGCGATCTTCAGCTCGTCGCACGAGCGCAACCGGCAGGCGGGTAGCAGAAATTTGTATAAACCTCATCCATGGGGGTCACGATTCTACAGATTTAAAACTTATTGTACAAAAGTTACTGAAACTTGCCTATGAGAGCTGGAAAACTTCAAAATTCATACCAGCTGCTTGGACTGGACTCATAACCTCACGTCAGCGCTTTGCAGTGAGGATTTGCTTTAGGGCCTGTGGGTTTCAGGAAGCCTCCCTGAACCTGGGAACGGGAGCTGATCACTCCACTGGAGGCACCTCCTGAGGAGGAAGGGAGGGCTAGAAGGGGGAGAAAGCCAGGAGTGCACATTCAGCCTCCAGGGGAATCACCTTTGGGAGGACAGGCGCAGGCACAAGGAGTACAGGTCTAAGAGGTAATCCAGGGCAGAAGGGGCCACACAAGATGCCACTATCCTGCTGCCAGTGTTTACAGGCGGCGAAGCAGCTACCTCAATATGTCGGAGGTGCAGTGCCGAAGGAGGCTCCACCTGTCAAGGGAGACAGTCAACTATATCTGTCAGATGATTGGGCCTGAGATCTCTCCTAACTGTGTGGGTGGACACCCCATGCTAATGGCTCTAAAAATCACAGCTGCCCTCAACTTCTATGCCTCCAGCTCTTTCCAGGGGTTGGTGGGTGATCTTTGCGGTGTCTCCCAATCAGCTGTCCACACTTGTGTCAAGCAGGTTACAGACGCTCTGGTCAGGCGCGCATTGACCTTCATCCATTTCTGTTAGGATGAGGCCAGCCAGACACAGCGAGCCAGAGGCTTCGTGGCCATTGCTGGCTTCCCCCGTGTCCAGGGTGCTATAGACTGTACACATGTGGCCAACAAGGCGCCAGCAGGTGAACCCGGTGCCTTTGTCAACAGGAAGGGCTTCCACTCCATGAACGTGCAGATAGTGTGTGAGAACAGTGGCTGATTTTACAAGTCTGTGCAAGGTACCCAGGCAGCTCCCACGACGCCTACATCCTCAGACACTCCCAGGTTCTGGGGCTCTTCAGTGCTCATGACACCTCTCCGCCATCCAAGAACAGAAGCTGAGCAGCGCTACAATAGAAGTCACGTCTCCACAAGGGCTGTGGTGGAGAGAGCCATCGGTCTTCTCAAAATGCACTTCCGATGCCTGGACCATTCCAGGAGTGCACGCCTCTACCCCCCAGATTGAGTGTCCCCGATAGTGGCTGCATGCTGAGCTCTCCACAATCTTGCGCTGCAAAGTGGGGAGCTGTGGATGAAGAAGATGTAGACGGAGTGGCTGTGGCTGAACACAATGAGTCCAGCAGTGAGTCCGAGGATGAGCACACACAGAGTAATGCTGAGGGGGCAGACGCTAATCCGGGCATACTCCAGGGAGGCAGGGACACCCGGGGACGCTCTAACCCAAGGAACCTTCAGCTAGCACAGCACATATGGACCTCCAACACAACTCTGGGCTGCAGCCTCCATACTGGAAACATTAGTGCCAAATCTGTCAGGATAGGAGCATTGACGATGGGCCCAGTCAATAAATGTCAATCACTCATAACATCTCAGGAATCCATCCACCTGCCCAAGAAAAGAGGCACCCCCAGCCAAGTTAGATGAGCTTAATTTAATGCTTTCACAAAAGTCTCTTAACATAACACAAATAAAATGGTGTCGCGTTGCAAACACAGTCAGGAGGGACTCAGGGGGGGCCAACAAAAAACCACCAGTGATGAACCTGGGGTGTGCCTAAGGTGCCTTAATGTTATGTTTGCGGGTGCTCCATCTTTGTGGTGCCCCTTGCTGGCACTGGCATCTGAGACAGCCAGCTCTCTCTGCTGTCCTGTTGGCCTCGATGACCTTAGCGGTTGTCCTGTGGCCTGTGGAGCCTGTGCTGGCTCCGCCTGGGAGGGATCTACCAGTTCCACAGCTGACATCTCCCCAGTTGTCGCAGCCTCATTGGGTGCTGTGGTCACTGGCAGAAGGGCGGAGGAGCTGCCGGCCTCTCCGGAGCACCCCGAGATGCGCCAGCAAAGACGACAGGCAGATGATTCATCAACGTGAGGTCCATTTGGACCTCCCTGCTCACCATGGATGTACGGGCACTGAGGTGGGAGACCTGGTGCCCAAACCACCGCCCACATGGGCACTGACCACCTGAGGTCAACGTCGCTGAGAGATCGCAGGTCTGAGTGCAACCCCAGGAACCCCTGATCCTGTCCCTGGAGATGCCATGAGGCTCAATGCATCGGCTACAGTCCGCATAGACTCCTCCACCACTGACACCAAGCCAAGCACAGCCTCATGTATCTCCACTAGATGGTCCCACACACCCGGCCACATCTCATGAGTTGGCTGCATCGTGGACAACACCAGAGGCTCATCATCAGCCATGGACTGAGCATGTGCCTGGGCCCCTGCAGTCCTCCAGCTGTTAGAGCCATGGGCACTCTCTGTCTCCGCCAGCTCCTCCAGCGACTTTGAAACGCTCTCACCGCTGTGATCCGGGACACTAGCTGAAGATCTGATGCTCGCTGAGATGCCAGTATCTGCGCTGGTGCCTGCCGGGCAGAGATGGTGTGACACTGGTGATGTTGACACTTTATGGCCCTCAGGTGTCAGAGAGGGCTCTGCTGCTCTGGATCCTGGCTGTGCACCGATGATGCTGAAAGGAAGAGTAAGGAAATTCGATCAGTTAGCGTGTGGAAAATGCCAATGTACACGGATCAGCATGCGCTCATCACACGCAATGGGTAAGCCATGTTGGTAACATCACGCACTCAACAATCAGCACTGCCATGGCTGTTGGGAGAATATAGGTGACGTGGGTGCTGGCCACACATACCTGCCCGTGGAACCCCAGCCTCTCCGGCTCCCGTGGACCTGGGCGCATGGCGCCTCTCCAGGTTGAGGGCCTCCTGTTTGAAGTGGCTAAGCAGCACTAGCTGGGCTGGCCCACTGCCAGTCCTCACCCACTCGGCAGTGTTATGAGAATTCTTCTCCTGGAAATGAGAAAAGAGCATTGACAAGTGATACTTGTACCGTGAATCTCCTCACGGCCGGCCTACCCCAAGCCCAGCTGGCTATTGCAGGGGTCCAATGCCTCCTTACCCCGTTGCTGCCGAACACTCACACAAATATGCCATGTGCGTCCTTCCCCCCCTCTCCCCCTTGGCCACATGCTGCTTTCATCACACTCAGGAGCACACAGTTTAACCTGCCGTAGCAAGGAGGCACAATGACGTGGAGCGCGGAGGGCAGCAGATCGATCTGTGCCACACCACCTTGAAGAGCCCCTCCCACCATGTCGTCACCCTGACTTCGACATATCCTGGAGTTCGAGCAGTGCTCCTGGGTCCAGATCCTCCAGGTTGCCCCCATCACAGTCATGTGGGTCTCAGTCCACCACACGCTGCGGGTGCAGAACCCATCTCATCACCACCTTCTCAGGCTGACCAACACATAGGGAATATCTGCTGGCCCACCCAGCTAAGGACACATGCCGTCAATGACTCATTGCACTCAGGACAGTCAGACTTGGGTGAGGCACCAGGGTGGGGGAGAAGCTTACATGATGGGTGAAATGAACAATGCCAACATGCTACTCACCCTTCCCATGCACAGCAGGTTGCTGAAGCACTTACGGCACTGGATCCATGAGCATCGCACCACGTCGTGGGAGCTCTCGACCTCCACTACCTCCTCCCACACACGCTTGGCCAAGTGGGGTGGCCTCCTACTCCCAGCCTGGGGGACGAGCACCTCCCACCGTGCTGCCACCCCCTCAAGGAGGGCAGCAAGGCACTCGTCCGAAAACTAGAGTGTCCTACCCTCCTGCATGGCCAGCCTGGATCTGCATTGGCCCCGACCTCTGGCCATGTACAGCAGCCTTGCAGCAGCTGCAGCTTGGCCTTTAAACAGGCTGCCGGATTGCCATTGGACCCGGTGGCGATGGCTGATCCACCACCGCCCGCCCACCCCCCTGTCCCTGGGAGCCGGGAAACACGCTGGGTGGGCTTTAATTGGCCCGCCCACTTAAAATGCCGGCAGCGATCGAGTCCATGCCCACCCATGCCCACACCCACAGCCACACCCACTCCCGCTCTGCCCCCTCCCGCCAGATGGAAAATTCTGCTCCTAGGATCATCACTGGATCAGATGCCACGGCTGAGTGATGACAGTTGGGGGTTCGGGAGGTGGTTGTGGGGAAGGGAGGATGGAGGTGGGTTGGCATCAAGAGGAGGGGGCGTTGGGTCTCAGCAGGACTGGACCCCCTTCCTAGAGCTGGGTCCCTCGATCAGGCACCGAGTACTTTTGAACGAGGACACCTCCTTCTGCGCAGCCCCCCACCCCCCCACCCACCTGCCACCCCCCCCCCCCCCCCCCCCCCCCCCCCCCCACCCCAAGGAGTCCACAAGCAACCCCCAGATTTGCTTGCCATGTTCTCTGCAGGGTGATCAGCCTCCACCGCCCCTCCACTCGGCCCACTGCTGGGTTAAGACAAGCAGTGGCAGGATGAGGGCCTTAAGAGGGCTTTAATTGCTCACTTAAGGGCCTAAATTTGTGGCTGGACAGGCTGGTTGCCCACAGGTCTTCCTGTCTCAGACTTAATTGGCTTGGTGGCAGGAAGAAAGTGGGGTCCACACCTGCACCCTTCCCCAACAACAAACACATCATGGGGGAGGGCATTAAATTCCACTATCTGCGTTTGCATATGATTTAACTCGTGAACCAGTTTAGGAACATAGGGTGAGGAGGAAGCTATTCAGATCCTCCAGTCTGTTACACTATTCAATTAGGTCATGGCTACTTAGTATTTTAACTCCATCTCTGTGTACCAAAAATCTATCAGTCTCAGTTTTGAGATTTTCAATTGACCCTCAACCGCAAGAGCTCTTTGGGCGAGAGATTTCCAGATTTCCACTATGCTTGGTGTGAAGAAGTGCTTCCTGACA
The DNA here is from genome assembly GCF_017639515.1 of Carcharodon carcharias. Classification (NCBI taxonomy): domain Eukaryota; kingdom Metazoa; phylum Chordata; class Chondrichthyes; order Lamniformes; family Lamnidae; genus Carcharodon; species Carcharodon carcharias. Next base: position 26,790,616 of record NC_054492.1, on the reverse strand, counting down.
TCATCCCTGAAAGGCCTGGCTCAGATTTTAAGGTGTTGGCCCCTTTTCTTGACTCCTTCCACTAGGGGATATAGTTTCTCTTTATTTATCCAATCAAATTATTTAATTATCTTAAATATCCCAATTAGATCACCTCTTAATATTCTATATCTAAGAGACTCAAGTCTTTTTCATGCAATCTGTCCTCATGCTTTAACCTTTTCCGCCCCTTTGTTGATTCTGGCAACTCACTAAAGTTTTGCTCTGTAGGATCACACCCACTTTTTAATGAGGGAGGACCTACAACACTTTGGCAGTAGAAATGGTCCCAGAGGCCACAGGCCAGCTGTTGTAGGAAATGGAAAGATGTCACACAGATGCAGGAGACGGCATTGATCTGATATTGGGACTGATGAACATTGTTGAGCAGTGAAAAGGGAGTTTTACTCTGGAACCTATCCTGTGCTTAACCTGGGAATGCTTAAAGTGGCATATGTCACCAAATAAAGACAATATGTGGAGGATGAGTGGGTCCAAAGGAGACATGGTGAGTTACCTTGGACAACAACTCACCTTTATATAGCACCTTTAACAGAGTAAGCACCCCCTACGTCATAGAGCTGACAATGATCACTGAGCAGTAGCAGCAGTAACAGTGGAGGTGACAAAAGGCATGATTGAGGAGACAGATTTTGTTCAGGTTTTGAGGAGAGCGGTCACAAAATGCAATGAGGAGATGGTGATGTAGTGGTAATGTCACTGGGCTACTAACCCACAGGTTCGGACTAATGCTCTGGGGGCACAGGTTCAAATCCCAGTATGACAGCTGGTGGAATTTAAATTCAATTTAAAAAGAATCTCGAACTAAAAGCCAGTCTCAATAATAGCGATCATGGCACTGTCACTGATTATTATAAAGACCCATCTGCTTCACTAATGTCTTTTAGGGAAGGAAATTTTGCATCCTTACCTGGTCTGGCCTCCAGTTCTCAATTGCTCTCTGAAATGGGGCAAGCCACTCAGTTCAAGGGCAATTAGGGGTGGGCAACAAATGTTGACCTTGCCAGGGATGCCCACATCCCATGAAAGATTTTAAAAAGGCAGAAGGGTTTATGGAGAACATTTCAGAATCTGGGACAAAGGGAAACAGAGCAAAGGGAGGGAAATAAACAGGAGAGCAAAATGTAAAGGCAGGTATATAGAGTGCAGAGCTAGGGTGGATCCATGATGTCTTAGAAGGGTTTGTAAATGAGAAGACCAATTTAGAATTCAATGCATTGGAAGCCAGTGGGAATTGGTAACGGCAGAGAGAAGGATTTACTGTGGAATGGGATGCAGAAAGTGGAGTTTTGGGCAAGTCGGATCTGGAGTGGAGTTTGAGAGGCCAGCGAAGATGGTATTGAGGAAGGTCGACCTGGAGATGACCCTAGCATGATTCAAGGTTTGGGCAATGGGGGTGGGATGAGCTGAAGACAAAGGCAAATGATGTTATGTTGCAGGGGTTGAAATTGATGGAGTTGGTGCTGAAGAGGAGCTTTGAAGCTCACCTTGGGTTAAAATCCAACAGCAAGGCAATGTTACTCAAATTCCAACCATACGGGGGATAACATTCAGAGCTAAAAGTTAGAGAATCTGTCAGCAGTCAAACAGAGTGTTCTTAGTTTTGCTGATGTTACTTTGGAGAAATTTCTGGTTCTTCTGTGATTTGATATCAGAATAGCAATCCTGGCAATAAGGAAGGAAAGGAAGAAAAAAAGGAGATGTGGTAAAGTTGTTCAAATTTAGCGGGTTTGGGGAGGTGGGTGCGTTTATAAGGGAAATAAGGGGAAATCATTTTCTACACACATAATGACCAAATAAATAAAAGGAGAGATGTGGAGAATTATCTTTTATTGTCAGAGGGTTATCGGAACATGGAATGCTCTTGGAAGAATTGGAGTGGATCGCAATGTGTGATAGTTTTTAAAAGGTCTATTTAACTGAGCAAGCCATTCAGGGTATGTGCCAGGATTCCTGATATGTGCTCCCATTCACACTGCGTGCTCTAACACATAACATCTACCATGGCAATACCAAACACCTCACCATGAGCAATAGCACAGGAGAGCCACTAGTACAAAAACAAATCACAATGAACGCAGATGTGCAACAAACTATCATCAGGAATCTACACATAATCCAGATCCTGACTATAGGCTACTGAGTGACATTGTAGAACACAAGAGGAAGCAATTTATTAAAAGCTTTGGCACCAAGTACAATGAGGTTTCCACACAAGACATAACCACTGCTGAAATCTATCATTGTATGTTTCAGTCTATGGTCAGTTATATAGCGTCTCTGGAGACTGAAGATAAAACATCCTAATCTGTCAGCATTACATATACATGTCCCATTCACATTATTTCAACCATTTGGGAAAATAATGTACAGGACTCTGGAGACACAGCAGGGGAGTGAGACTAATTGGATCATTGCTACTAAAGAGCCTGCATAGGCACAATGGGCCAAATGGCCTCCTTCTGTGCTGTATCATTCCATGATTCTAACTGTAATTTTGATGTAGGTATTTATTACTTCCCCTCCAATTTCCTCTCCTTCTTCTGAACGTGACTCATGTTGAGGTGCAGTCCTGTTGGCTCTGGTTGTGCTCTGGCACTTTCTCAAGGGGCCACTCTCTTTGTGAGCATTGGCTGTTAATTTGACCAGGAAGGGTGGGGGGAACATCACAATGGAACCTGATATTCCCTCTCCTTATAGTACCCACACCAGGAATTCAAAGACAGGGATCTGGCTCAGGAACCTTGTCTGGTTTCTCTCCTTTCCCCTTCCAGCTAGCTCCACATTGACCAGGGAGCAAACCTAGCGAGCAAACCTGGGACCTTCTGGTCTGTATAATTGGGTTGACATTGACTTTACCAACAGAGCTATGTGTTTTGTAAACCTCCACACAAAGTGAGTGGTGTCCTGCTCTCTGGACATCAGTATCTGTTCTCCCGTTGAGTGAATTTCTAATTCATGCATTTGAGTTGAGTGAATTATTTCCACATTACTGCAGTTGTTCTGGTGGCCTCTTCCTGCCATCCCCTATGTTCTCCCCTCTCCTCATCTTTCCTTAGTTTCACAGTCCCTCTCCAACATTTCTGTATCTTATTTCTCCCTTAAGAAAGACAAGAGAGGAACAAAGACACAACCCTATTTGATACAGAGCCCCCATTAGATGAGTGCAATCAGATGTTCCCCATTCCTGCCGTCCACCGGATTCTATATATGCAGATATAGTTAGCAGCAAGTGGAGCTAGTTCACTCCACTAACTCTTCAAGTAATACATAAAAACATTGATAATCAGCAAACTTTATTCCAGCAAACAGCAATGGCATGAATTATTGGTTCATCTGGTTTTGGTGGTTAAGAAAGGAAGGAATGTTGACACCAGGGGCAGGATTTTAGGTACAGCTGATGGACGCGCACCCGACCCAATCAGATCTAAAATCACACGACAGGACGTTGGGCGAGCGGCCTGACATCATTGCGCACTCGCACGGTATTCCGCTCAGCGGGCACGCGCAAAAGTTGGAAGCGCGCCTGCCGACAATTAAGAGGGTAATTAAGCCCATTAACGGCGCAATTGTCTCCGATTTCTCGCGGCCTGTCCAACCTTACGCTTGGCGGATGGGCGAATCACCCAGGCGGACTTTACATCTTTCATCAAACCTCATCCAAGGGCCGGATGATATTTCCGTGATGAAATAAAATAAAAATAAATACCTGCGGACAGCATTTTTATCAGCTGTATTGTCAGGGGATTGATTGTGATGCGTGGACATTTTGTTTCAGCTTTTAAAATCTTTATCTGAAGATTTGCAGGCCTGCAGTTCCCTGAGGCAGCCGTCTGCCATGAGGGAGCTCTCTCGCAGCGCTCACCCATGCCTGCTGTGATGTCATTGCCCGCCTTCGTCCCTCCCTGGCAGTGCGGCGCATTACATGCTGTTAAGTGGCCAGCACGTAATTGTAGTCGGGGGCCAATCGTGGTTGGTAGTCTGTTTCCCAACCACTCCTGAGCCCTCCAATCACACGCTCCCGCCACAGATAAAACTCAGGTCCAGGGGAATTTCCTGCTCTCCCTTGTGTATTGCAATGTGATTCCCAGTATTCACCCAGCCATCCCATGGGACCATTGGAAAGTCAATTTAAGTTCTTAGTCCAAAAATGGCACCTCCAACTATGTAGTTCTTGTTTGGGATCCAAGTTGAATGGCACCTCTAATCCTGGGATGGAGCCTGAAAGAAAGTAAAGGAATACTTGCATTTATATAGTGCTTATCATGACATTGGGACATCCCAAAGCACTTTGCAGTCACTTTTGAAGTGTAGTCATTGCTGTAATGTAGGAAACATGGCAGCCAATTTGCACACAGCAAGCTCGCACATACAGCATCGCGATCATGACCAGATCAAATGATTTTAGTTGAGAGATAAACATTGGCCAAGACATCAAGGATAACCTCCTTTGTTCTTTATTGAAATAGTGCCATGGGTATGATTTACATCCAGCTGAAAGAGCAGACAGGACAGTGGTTTCACATCTTATCCAAAGGACAGCACATCAGACAGTGCAGCACTCCCTCAGTGCTGCACTGGGAGTGTTAGCCTAGATTTTGTACTCCAATCTCTTTAGTGGGGCATGAACCCACAGCCTACTAACTCAGCAGCAAGACCACTACCCACCAGATTACTGCCCCGGACCCTCAAATTCCTAATGCAGAGGCACGAGTTAGCCAAATCAAGTTGGTGAAAACTGCTTTATTTGCAAGAAATAAAAGTCTCTTGAAAGCTTTTATTCTCAAATTCACCCTGTGTCCAGATTTATATATTTGGCAAAACTCTGGCCCTCTTCCAACAATTTTGGTCCGTAGCTTATTGTGGAGTGCTTTTTCCTGTTAGTGTATTGTTTTGGAGTAGGGGCTGTGTGATTTATTGCAACTCGCAGTGTTTATAAATGCTTAGGTTCAACATGGGGACAGGTGCTGGCAAAAATAGCACGGATACGATGCAACAAACATGAGGTACGTGCAGAAATTGCCCTTAAGAATTCAGAACAATATGAATCAGTCTTCATTTTGAACAATTCAAAACAAATACACACATTTGCTGCTTTCTTTTTAATGGTAACTGTTGCACACAGCATGATCTCAGAACTCCCTAACGGAATCCTTACAATACTCACGCCGGGTGTTTATCCATTGGGTTAACTTCCTGAACAATGTACTCAATTCAAAGGCCAGCATATTGGTCCATGGGTTGAGTTCATGCTGTTGCAGATGCCAGCACGCTACATGCATCCGCATTGGCTGAGTTGGTAACACTCCTGCCTGTGTCTCTGGGTTCAAGTACCACTTAAGCACAAAATTCAAAGCTGATGCTTCAGTGCTGAGGGAGTGCTGCACTGTTGGCGATGCTGTCTTTTGGATGTGATGTTAGGTAGACTGCCTGTTTGGGTTGATATTAAAAAAAAATCCTGTGGCACTATTTTGAAGAACGGCAGGGGGGTTATCCTATGGTATCCTGACCAATACTCATCCCTTAATCAATGTCACGGAGAGAAGATTATTTGGTCATTATCACATTGTTGTATGTAGGAGCTTGCTGTGTGCAATTAACTGCTGTTTGCCATGTTACAACAAGGACTACACGTCAAAAAAAAGTCATTGGCTGTAAAAAGCTTTGGCATGTCCAGTGATTGTGGAAAGTGTTATATAAAAGTAAGCCCCGTTTTTCTTTTTAGAGGGGTGCATTTTTGCTATACATGTTTCCCTTAATCCTTTCCTAGAGGAAAGAGGACGATAAAGGAAAAAGGAGCAAGGACGATAATAGAACTTACAGAACTAAGAGGGAATAAGAAATACTTGAATTTATATAGCAACCCCAGGATGCCCCAAATTACTTTCTAGCACATTTTGAAGTGCATTCACTGTTGTAATATATATAACATAGCAGCCAAATTGTGCGCAGCAAGGTCTCACAGATAGCAATGTCATAATGATCAGATCATGTATTTTTACATTAAGCCTGTGAGAGCTAGAAGTGTTGGAGATGGAGGTGAGAGGTTTGCCTATATCAGATGACGAGCAACATCCTGAAATGGCATGGGCATTGTGTGTTAACATATTGTCCTATTCATTCCCCATATCACTATTTTTAAATGGAGGGAGTAGACAGATTGGAAGTAGTGAAAAAATTAGAAAAACAGCAGCTAAGCACAAGGGTCATACAGAGCAACTAGTGTAACTAAAGCACTCCTAGCTGCATGACCATTTCAGAGCAGTTTACATGGTGTGGAAGTAGAAGAATGTAGCTAGGATGAGGTGATGGGAATGAAGGAGATCAAAGGCAATAGTTGAAAATTCAGGGTGTTTTGAAGAAGGCAGGAAGAGAAGTAATGAGGCAAAATGAAGAGTGCAGGGACATTATGGAAGATGGGCTGCAAATGATGAAGGAGGGAGAATGAGGAACAAATCAGAACGTGAGGATTGAAGCATGCACGTTGGGCGTAGAGTTGGAGAAAATTTTTCCAGATAGGTTGAAGTGTGGATCCAGAGGGTTTTAGACAATGAGCACCTTGAAATCAATTCCCTGACTCACAGTGGAGCTTGGCAGATGGGTGTGAGGCACTTGGAGGGGGAAGAAGCCTGAAGCTGATGTGGTTTCCACTCAGTTATTTGGTTCAAAAGCCGAATTTCATTTCTTTTTCAGAAATGGATACATCTTGTTTTTATAAGGAAGGAGATCTGCTGATGTTTTTTATTATTAATACGTGCCCCAGGGAAAGGCTGACTCGGAACTGAAGTGTTTATGCTGCAGTGTGTGGTAATGTTGCATTGTGCGCACTGAGCTCTGGGCAGGGTCTGGTGTGGCTGGCAGAGGGGCTGCTTTGGATATCAGTACCCACTGAGGGCCTGGAAGCGTCAGTGTTGCAGCAGCATTGTTTTACTGATGTGTTTGGATATTAAAAAGCCAGTTTGAGTTTCAGCTTCACTGAGAAGCATTTTTCTCATTGTACAGCAGGATTTAACCTTATGTCTGTGCTGCAAAAAATAAAAATACCTCATTGTAACTAAAACCTTTAGTGATTATTAATAAAAAACAGAAAATGCTGGAAACACTCAGCAGGTCAGGTAGCATCTATGGAGAGGGAAACAGAGTTAATGTTTCAGGTCGATGACCTTTTGCTGGAATTAGAAGAACGTAAAGATTTAATCCTGTTTAATCAAAAACAGAGGCAGGGAAGGGGGAGGCGAGGGAATAGAAGATCTACGACTGAATAGCGGGAAGGAGTGATTAAAGGACAAAAGGGCTGAGAGTGTAAGGCAAAAGGAGATGGTAATGGGACATGGAGAAAAACAAAAGATGGGTCTAAATGAACTAAAAATTGCAAAAATAGAAACACCAGCAGCTATCATCAGAAAAAAGTGGGAGTGGGGGTTATGATCGGAAATGAATATTGAGAGTCACTTGATCATACAAAACTTGAATATTGCTGAAAAGAGAGACATGCTGCTGAAGCTTTTCATCTTACACTCATCAAGGCAAATCACAGACCTTACAGTGCAGAAGGAGGCCATTCGGCCCATTGAGTTTGCACTGGCTCTTTGGAAGAGCATTCTACCTCGTCCCACTTCCCTGCCTTGTCCCCGTAACCTTGCACATTCATTCTTTTCAGATAGCAATCCAATTCCCTTTTGAATACCTCAATCAAACCTGCCTCCACCACCCTCTCAGGCAGTTTGTTCCAGACTCCAGCTACTTTCTGGGTGAAAACATTTTTCCTCACATCACTTTTACTCATTTTGCCAATTATTTTGAATCTGTGCCCGCTAGTTCTTGATGCTCCCTTGAGTGAGAACAGTTTCTCACTATTTACCCTGTCCATACCCCTCAGGATCTTGATTACCTCTATTAAGTCTCCTCTCAGCCTTCTTTTCTCCAAGGAAAAGAGTCCTAACCTCTCCAATCTATCTTCATAGCTAGAGATTTTCATCCCTGGAATCATTCTTGTGAATCTCCTCCGTACTCTCTCCAATGCCTTCATATCTTTCCTCAAGTATGGTGCCCAGAACTGGATGCAGTACTCCAGATGAGGCCTAACTAGTGTCTTATACAAGTTCAACATGACCTCCTTACATCTGTACTGAATGCTGCTATTAATAAAGCCTAAGATACTGTTTGCTTTATTAACGCTCTCTCAACATGCCCTACCAACTTCAATGACTTATGTACATATACACTGAGGTCCATCTGTTCCTGCACCTCCTTTAGAGTTTCTCCCTTCAATTCATTCTGTCTCTCCGTATTCTTCCCGCCAAATGAATCACCTCACACTTCTCTGCATTGACTTTCATCCACCACTTGTCTTCCCAATGCACCAACATGTCTATGTCCTTTTGAAGTTCAAGACTATCCCTATCACAGTTGACAATGTTTCCAATCTTCGTATCATCTGCATATTTTTGAAATCATGCCCTGCGCATCACAGTCTAGGTCAATAATATGTATCAGGAAGAGCAAGGCTCCCAACACTGACCCCTAGGGAACTCCACTACAAACCTTCCTCCAATCTGAAAAGCATCCATTAACCACTACTCTTTGTTTCCTGTCACTCAACCAATTTCTTATCCAAGTGCCTACTTTCTCTTTTATTCCATGAGCTAGAATTTTGTTCACAAGTCTGTTGTGTGGCACTATATCAAATGCCTTTTGAAAATCCATACACACCAAATCAACAGTATTTCCCTTATCAACCTTCCCTGTTACCTCTTCAAAAAACTCCAGCAAGTTAGTTAAACATGATTTTCCCTTAATGAATCTATGTTGGCTTTCCTCAGTTATCCTGCCATTTTCTAAGTGACTATTGATTTTGTCCTAAACTGCAGTTTCCAGAAGTTTCCCTACCACTGAAGTCAAACTGACTGGTCTGTAGTTGCCGGCTTTATCCTTGTATCCCTTTTTGAACTAGAGTGTAATATTCGCAATTCTCCAGACCTCTGGCACCACCCCTGTGTCTAAGGAAGACAGGGTGATTATCACTAGTGCATCTGCAATTTCCACTCTCACTTCCCTCAGTACCCTTGGGTGCATCTCATCCTGTCCTGGCACCTTATCAATTTTAAGTAAAGATAGCCTTTCCTAAAGCCTCCTCCTTCTCAAATGTAAATTTTTATAGTGTACCAGTTACCTCCTCTCTTATCTCAGCCTGGGTAGCATTTTCTTCCTTTGTAAAGACAGATGCAAAGTACTCATTTAATCCCTCTGCTATTTCTCCTGCCTCCATTTGCAAGTTCCCTTTTTTATCCCTAATCGGACCTACTCTTTCTTTTACCACCCTTTTATTATTTATATGCTTATAGAAGACCTAGAGATTTACTTTTATATTATCTGCCAGTCTCTTTGCATGCTCTCTCCTTGCTTTACTTGTTAGGTTTTTCACTTCCCCTCTGGACCTTCTATATTCAGTCTGATTCACCACTATATTTTCTACTTGACATCTGTCGTACGCACACTTCTTCCTTTCCATGTTTACCTCTATCTATCTCAGCATCCAGGGTGCTCTGGATTTACTTGTCCTGCCTTTCCCCTGCAATGGAATATATCTTGACATTGGCTGCAATACTTTTTCTTCTAAGGTAGCCCATTGTTCAGCACTGTCTTTTCTGCCAACATTTGATTCCAACTCACATGACTCAAATGCATTCCCAACCCAAATGCAAAAATGCCAAATTTCAAATATATACCACAGGAGAAAAGGCTGCTGATTGGTTGGCAAGTTGATTCTGATTGGCCAAGGCATTGTCATGGAGAAAGCAATGGGGAACTATAGATTCCTCAAATTCTCTGGTAATTCAAAAAACATATGACGCTTGAACATATTCCTTTTGTGTGCAGAGAATGGGCCCCTGTGTATGAATGTATGTCATTTCTAGCAAAAATAAATGAGCCATGTTGTGAGCAGGCCTGATTATCTTAAATTAGTTGTGGCCACACTAACAACCAATTTTTCCCCCTTTAAAAGATGCCTCCTGTCTTACATATATAACAAAATGCCAACCATATCCCACAAGAGCATCAGTGGCCGTGATTAGAAGCTGAAGGAGCAGGGTGCCAACAAGGTTGAAATGAAAAAGAGAGTGGATGAGATAAATCAAGAGTTAATTAGGCAGCATCAAGTTTGGTTTTAAAAGAAAGGAGAAAAGGCTGTCTAAAGGGAATTGGAGTCATCAGTTTATGGTGCTAATGTGCAAATGCTGTGGTAATTGAGCGCATGCTCTAGTTGTGATTAAGTGCAACTAATACTAATTGGGGAAAGGTTAGGGCACAGATATAAAAACCAGTTTCCATCATTTTGAGGAAACTATAGGCAGGATTTTCCACAACCGTCTGTCGCCACGATCTTCCGGTCCCACCGCAAGTCAATGGACTTCTGGTCGGGCGGGTTCCGCCCACGAGAGGCCAGAAAATCCCGGCCTATGTGTGAAAGGGAAGTGTAGTCTTGGGGGAAGATGGTGGCGTAATGGTAATGTCATTGGAATAGTGATACCTGGGGACAGGGGTTCAAATTCCCACCATGGCAGTTGGTGGAATTTAAATTCAATATTTGGAATTGAAAGCTAGTCTCAGTAATAGTGAGCTTAAAACTATCATTGATTGTTGTAAAAACCCCACCTTGTTCATTAAAGCCCATTCAGGGAAGGAAATCTGCTGTCCTTACCTGGTCTGGCCTACATGGGACTCCAGATCCACAGCAATGTGGTTGACTCTCAACTGACCTCTGAAATGGCCTAGCAAGCTACTCAGTTCAAGGGCAATTGGGGATGGGCAACATGTGCCGGCCTTGCCAGCGACGCCCACATCCCATGAAAGAAAAAGAACTTCTGTTCTCCCGAGTTTTCGGAATAAACCTTTGTTGAATACATAGGATCAGTGAGGAGCCCATCGCAGTCCAATTAACCATGCAAGTTTTAAACCTTAGCCTGCCTGCTTAAAGAGGAGGTGAATTGTGGCAGGGAGAAGCGCTGGCTGTTGTGCAGCTCCAGCTTCTTCCTTTGTCAAATGGATGTTTGCCGGATTAACATATGGAACAGACTGACGTCTCATGCAGTAAATGCTGACCCAATCCAAAAGGAAATGATCAGCTTCTCATTCAACAGGTAGTGGGGTGTGTGGGGGGCGGCGGGGGTGGTGAGACAGAGTGTTCAGAGTAGGGGTAAAAATGATCAAACATATATGAGGTAACCTAAATGAAGGATCAAGGCTTTGGTGCAGGATACTACCAAGGTTGAAAAAGGTATGAGGAAAGATTGAGTAGAGCAGGTTTCTCTGGGGCAGAATTTTGCCCCCGTTGGGTGGGGGGGGGGGAGTTCAGGAGCGGGCACGCCTCTGATTGGCGCCCCGCACTGCCATTTTACGTGGGCGGGCCAATTAAGGTCTGCCCAGTGCGACGTCCGCCAGGAAGCGCTGTGCGCGTGGTGGGGCGGGGGGAGGGGTGGATTCCCTTAGCGCCAAACTTAAAAATGGTCAATGTAGAGAAATAAAATTTCCCCAACATATCCCCTCATATGACACTGTCACATTAATTGGGACACGTCCATCACTTTTAATCAAACCTTTATTAAAATTGTAAAAACCTACATGAAACCTCATCCTGCCCGTGGATGAGGTTTCATTGTTATTCTGAAGCCCGCCAGGGCTCCCAGCCTGCCCGCCAGCCTTAAGGTTGGACAGGCAGGTCCATTAACTATTTGAGTTAGTTTTTAAATGGCCTCAATTGGCCGTTGACAGGTCAGTAGGTGCACAGCTGATTCGGCTGCACCCCCGCCAACCTGAAAATGGAAATGATGCGGGGTGAGGTTGGGAGTTCCTCCTGATGTCATCGCGTGTCGTTTTACGCGTCGGCGAATGAGTCCCGCCCCCCCCCCCCTGCTCGCCAACCTCAATATCCTGGCCCTGGGGTCTCAAAGAATGAGAAGTGTTCTAATTGGAACCTATAAAATTCTTAGTGAGTTTGACAGGGTAAATACTGAGAAAATGTGTCCCTGGCTGGGGATCCAGAACAAAGGGTTGGCCATTTAGAACTGAGGTGAAGAGAAATTTCTTCACTCAGAGGATTGTGAATGTTCGGTATTCTCTACCTCAGAGGACTGTGGATGCTCTATCATTCAGTATATTCAAGGCAGAAGTTGAAAGATTTTGGGGCATTAAATGAATTAAAGGACATGCAGGTAGTGTGATAAAATGGAGTTGAGGTAGAGGATCAGCCAGGATCTTACTGAATGGCGGTCCAGGCTCAAGGGGCTGAATGGCCTACTCCTGCTCCTGTTTCTTGTGTTCTTATGAAAGAGGGAGAGGCCTATTTTGGGACAAAAGGAATGCTGAAGGATGTCAAGTGTTCCATAGTTTAAGGAGGTCTTGACCGTGGAGGAGGTAGATATGTACCCGGACCTTCTATGCAATCCCTATAATTTTGAAGTTTATATCTATTTCTGTTTTGCTTCAGTATCACAACTTGATGTCTCCTGATCATTATTTTTACCTTCTCTCTGCAATTATCTACAGCTTTTGTGACTTGCATCCTGATCCTTGACTTTTCCCTTAAGTTGTTCAACAATAAAACACAAGATGGAACCTTAAACCTTTCTGCATTTGAAATTGAGTTTGACAAATGCTAGCGGAGAAGTGAGCAGCTCCCAAAAAAGGGTGCCAAGGAAGCCTTGAATAAAAGGCCAGCAAAGGACGGCAAGAATTGGGAAAGGATAAGGAAGGAGAGTTCCCTATCTACATTTGCTCAATGAGCAAGCAAGTTTACTGGCATCTCCTCCAAGACCATGAGCATCATGAACTCTGTGAAAGATATTTTCAGGTGGGTGAGGCTTCCCATCTGGTTCATTATTGTTCTGACTTGGTCCTTCCATCTGTGGACTCGAGGCGTGGTACTTGATTATTAGACGGATTGGAGTCATACTCTGGTATCTGCTTAACACTTACTACATCTAACCAGGTTACAGAGTAGGCATGTTGCTCCTAGGCATGGTGTTCCAACCCATCTCGAGAGTCTAACTCTTGACTGACGGATGCCAGTGATACATAATCATCTACATCATACATTAGCATATCCCATCTGTTAAGCGTGTATACTACAATTAGAATGAGTGCCTGACCATCAGCTCCCAGGAGATCCAGGCTTCCCTGTGCCTGCTGCTGCCTGGCAAGGGAGCTGGTCAAATAACCCGTGTCGCAAGGAACAAAGAACTGTGACCAAGTACTCCAGCTCTAAGTGAAATGTAATGTACTGAAAGGATGTAGTAAGGATTTGTTCTGCTAGCCTGCCGACTGCTTAAAAGGTGTAACCCTGCTATATTCAAAAGCTGTAAAGCAGAACGTACCAACAACTCCTGTTAAAACTTCTTAAAAAGGCATCCAAACACCAGACAAGCTGGGATGGATCGTGTGCCTTTTACCAACAGTTATACATCGCTGAGTCACGTAGCCGAGCTGAAAAAGAGAAAACTCTCGAGCAGATTTTGCCTCATGCAAAGTAAGAAACAATATTCCTCAATCAACATCACAGGAAAAAATATCTGGTTATTATCTCTGCCTTTTGTGGGAACTTGGCTGCTGTGTTTACTACATTACAACAATGACTATACTTCAAAAGTACCCCATTGGATGTAAAGATCTTTGAGGCGTCTGGTGATTGTGAGAAGTTTTATATAAAGGCGAGTCTTGTTTTTGTTTTTGTGTCTCAGTCAGTCTTTCAGTGTATGTCTCCGTGACTGGGATTGAACGTAGAGCCTGGTGACCCCCGCCAGCCACTGCTTCTGCTGGCCCTGGAAGCCACATAGATACTTTGTGTGGCTCAAGCAAACAATTGCCCCAATTGCTGGCTCTGCCGTGCACCCCCACCCCGCCCCCCCCCCCCCCCCCCCCCCCCAGGATGTCCCACTAGTCAGAAAATCTGCATCTTCCCAGTCCTTGCAGTACCACCAGTGGCCACTGCTCAGCCTGCAGCCTATCCCCGATAAGGAGCAGCGACGGGGGAGACTGGAGCAGGTCAGTGGGATCGGCTTGTCAGGGCCAGTCAGGCAGGCTCTCCTGAGGTGTGTGAGGAGGGGGTTGGGGCAGTGATCGGAGGCAGGCGGGTAACCAAGTGGGCACTGGAGGGGTGAGGCCCTCCATGGTGCAGAGGGTGCCTGTACAGGAGCGACCCCCCACCCCACCCCCCCCCCACATCCCCACAAGCCCACAGTCAGGTTGCCAGGGTACACCAGATGGAGTTGTCATGATACGTGGTCACCTCCTGCTGCTGACAGGAAGAGGCTCTTAAGTGGCCATTAAGGACCACAATTGGTCTAAGGGAAGGCAGGCTACCCGATACCTATCCTGCCACGGTTTACCACCAGCAGAGCTGGGAAGACTATGGGCATGGCGCCTACCCAATTTTACATCCCCCCCCCAACCCCCTCCGCACCCCTGCCTACCACCCTGCTCTGGGGGTAGAGTAGGTGGGAGGGTGTAAAACTCTGGCCGATGTGTCTAAATCGTACAAATTATATTCCTCAGCTCTTTCTCCGCTCATTTCTTTTTACCCATTCATTGGGATGTATCGCTGGCTGGGTCATCATTCATTGCCCAACGCTAATCGCCCTCGAGAAGGAGGTTGATGAGCCACCATCTTGAATCTCTGCAGTTCACGTGATGTAGGTTCGGGATGGAGTTCCGGTATAAAAGAACCATCTGGATCTGGCATAATGGACATCTGTGTTGGCTCACTGCGCTGTTGCTGACTGACCCCTGACTGGCACTAGCACAATTTGAACACAGAACTGAATCTTTCTTAAATATCTGTTAGAAATGATTGAGAACAATTGCAACAGATTGTAGTCACTGGGTTTTGAATGAACCCTCTACTGAGACAAGTTTTCTAGCCAGCTAGCTCCTCACTAAAATATGCAAGATATTCATAATGATTACAGGCACCATGATGCCCAGACAGACACAGAGTATCAGCTTGGATTGTGGCCCAGATACTATAGATGGTTGGCTCCTATGTAATCTACAGGAAGACTATAAATTAAACATAGGTTTAAGTATAGAGCAGTTAAGAACAAGAGAATTTTAGAAACTGAAAAAGATCATTCGGCTCGACATAACCATCCTTTTTGCTCTGATCCGCCTTCTCACTATGTCCCTTCTCACTCTAGAAATGTATTCAATTGCCTTTTGAGCCTTTTTACACTATCTGTATCAATGCCCTTTCCGGGTAACTTCTTGCACAAGGCTGTTAACTATTGGGTGAAAAAGTCTTCTTACCCATAACATTATAACTTATTATCCCTCATATTTGAGCCCTTTGAAAAATTTGCCGTCATCATAATCCCAAAAACTTTAATTATAGCTTCAGTCTTTCAGTTGAAGTAGCAAAGGAGAATGGCTGAAGTATTTTTGAAGTCTAGGCGCTGTTGTAATGTGGGCAGCCAATTTATACACTGCAAGATCCCACAAACAGAAATGTGATCATCACCAGATAATTTGTGTTGTTAGTGATGTTGCTTGAAAGATAGATATTGGCCAGAACACTGGGGAGAACTCCCTGTTCGTCTTTGAAATAGTGCCATGGGATCTTTTACGTCCACCCAAGAGAGCAGACAGGGCCTCAATTTAAAGTCTTAACCAAAAGACAACAGTTCCAACATTGCAGCTCTCCCTCAATACTGAGATGGACTCTCGACACTGAGTTTTGTGCTCAAGCCCACAGCTGGGTGGGACTTGTACCCAGAGCCTTGTGACTTAGAGGCGAACATGCTACCAACTGAGCCACAAATGACACAACAGGACAAAAGGCTCAAGAAATGTGTGAGAGGTAATATATAGAACCTAAGAATAAGAGACAAAAAAGAGGAAGAAAAAGGAGGGTGAGAAAAAGTGAAAGAGAAGATAGATATAAACACACATGCACAAAGATAGAGGCAGAGAGATGGGGAGAGAGAAAAAGTGGCAGAGGGGGAGATGAACTTTGTTGTTGACTGACCTGCGTTTCACTCTCAAACTGCCCATGTAGTTTCAGGGACAAGAGAATTTCTATTGCTAAAGAATGCAACTTTAATTTCCTTTTAGTAGTGTCCTGAACCTCCTTGAAGAACTCATCACTGATCTCTAAAATCTTCGGCTTGAGCTGAAGGAGGGGGTTGGGCTGGGTTGAAGGCTGCCTATACCTTAAAAACTGATGTTAGTCAAAATAAAGAAATCGAATAATGACTCGTCTATATGCCATGAAGTATTAAACTTTATGAACCTTAATAGTTTAATGCACACTGGAGTTAGAGATGGATTTCGATCTGATGTTTGTCTGCTGTGCTTAGAATAGAACTGTAGGCACCACTAGGATGCAAAATACCTTTTCTGCAAAATATAGCTAGGTAATTGTAGAAACTAAAACTTAGGATGGCTCATTTCTGATAAGAGCCCTGTACAGAACTGAATGAAAGGCTGCAACCTGTAAAAAGATCCCAAACAATAATTTAACTCCTTTAGTTCAAGAATGCATGGTTCAGTGATTGTACTTCCTCCAAAGCCTGCCCTTCTTTGCACCTTGTAATCCTAAATCTGGGCTGTCAAAAGGGGAAAAAATATCTCAATTTGGAGTACCCCCACAGCTAAAATGGCTGACACCTCATCATACAGCTGATATATTTTCAATGCTGTTTCTTTCCCCATCACATATAGCTGCGTAACATACAAGGAATCCAGATCCTGATTATTTCTTTACTGTTCATCAGCGTTAACTCTCATGATCTTCTTGTCTAAACCACCCTTCTTCTCAAGCATCCACACTCTCACTCAGGCACACACACATGCACACTTATTTGCACACAGATTCGCACACGCTCATTATTGGCAATCCTTTGTGTTGATGGTGCTTTTTCTTTCTTGTGGATGGCTAGCTGGTGGGAGTGAGAGTGTTGGCTATGGGTTCACAGAGGGCTTAGGAATACCCATAGTCTTACACAGCGAGGACATCGGCGTTGGCTGGTCAAGGTGTTGGGTCGAGCATCTGCTCTATCTTTCTGTCTCGCTTGCCGCTCTCTTTCAGTGGCTGCTCTTGTTCATTGGAAGGTGTTGATGTCAGTTTTGATGATGAATCACCATCTTGGTCATGATTGGGCATTTGCTTCCCGTGTGTTGCTGTTAATAGGGCAGACATTTCATGGAGGCTTTATTGTCTTTGAAATGTTTCAAACACATTCACACTCCCGTGGCACACACACACACATTTACACATTCACACACACACTCAAACATACATATACACACACATTCTCACAAGTCAAAACTTGAATGTCTTCTATTTAAAAAGGGATTTAGGCACCTGTAAATTACCACCTTTATGTGCATGTGTGTTTGACCATCTCCAGACTTGGCTGACTAACACCTTTGCTACTGCGTGTGCTAATTTTAGCTTCCCTTACCAATGAAAAATAATAAAGCATTTGCCCGCTGTCACAGGACGAGAGAGAGAGACTGAAATTTAAGTCTTCTTTGATCATTAAACCCTAGGCCTGGTTCCTATAGGTCCTGACTGATGCTGCAGCACCCCCATGAGTGCAGACTTGATAGAAACACAACATTCTAGCTGTCAATTGGTGGTAAATTGATACGTTACAATGTTCCCTAAATTATTTTTCTTTCTCATTTTCATATGTTAGTAAAGAAATCTTTTGTTCCATCCAGTTCTCTCCTAAAGCCATGATAAACCTTTTTTTAAAATTTAGCAACATCAGTTTACTGAAGGACTGGTAATGTTCTGCTACCTTCGGACTAAGCTCAGCCTCTCTCCCCTCCTGTCAGCATTGCCACAGCACAGTAAGACTCGTTGTTATTGGACGTTACCCCATGTATAAACATAGGCTCAGAAATTTGCCTCCTCAGCATCTGTTTTAAGTCTGCTAAATGGCCTTCTAAGCATTACCAGTAAGGCGGGCAGGAAGCTTCAGTTCATCAAGAGCAAGCTTGCCATATTGGTAAAGGTCAAGAAAGCAGCATGGAGTTGCCAATTGCCTCAACCATCAGGGCACCTTTTCTTAAAATATACTCATCCACCATAGAGCTGGGAGGTGGAGGAATGCTGTTCCCTGCTCTGCACCAAAAGATTCTGCTAGCCACTTCTCTGATCCCCATTTCCTCCGATCCCCATTCCCCCCCGATCCCCATCACCCCAGATCCCCATTCCCCCCCGATCCCCATTCCCCCAATCCTTTCAATCCTCATTCCTTCTGATCCCCATTCCCCATTCCCTCCGATCCCATTCTCCTCTGAACTTCAATCCTCTCCGGTCCTCATTCCCCCCCCAATCTTGACTCCTTGATCCTCATTCCCCACCCCCCCCCCGATCCTTGTTCCCTCAGATTCCTATTCCCCCAATCTCCGCTCCCCTGATTCCCCACTACCCCTCCCAATGTCTGTTCCCCCTCCAATTGTCACTGCCCCATCACCACTGATCCTAAAACCCTCTGTGATCTTTGCGTTCCTCCATTTTGGCCTCTTAAGCATCCCCAATTTTAATTGCTCTACATTTTGTATTCTAAGTTCTGGAATTCCCTTCTTAAATCTCTCCATCTCTCTCCTTTAAGATTTCCTACCTCTTTCCTGCCCCTAATATCTCATTATGAGGCTTGGAGTCAAATTTTGTTTGATATGACTCCTCTGAAGTGCCTTGGGACATCTTACTGTGTTAATGGCACCATATAAATGCACACTGTTGTTGTTGTTGATCTTGCTGGGTTATTAAAACTAAACTTGGTAGAGTGTGGAGGCAGAAGGCAAAACTCCTACAGGGTTCCTGTCCTGATTATTATGCAGGAACCCCTGTGGGTGGTTCAGCATCGAGTCAGGCCGAGCTGTGATGGTCTCGAGGGTCGAACAGCCTTTCTGGTTTCACACACAGAGGGGCAGAATACGGTGCTTGTTGGGCAGGCGAATCCGAATGAGCGTAAAATGACGCGCGATGTCAGATGAGCGTCCTGACATCATCCCGTACTCGGGGGATAACCATGCGCGCGGCCACTGAAAATTAACAGGCCTATTAGGCAATTAAAGTTGGAATTAAATTACATTTTTTTGCTGCCCAAACAACCTCACGGTTGGCGGGCAAGCGAACAGGCCAAGCGGCCTTCGGAATTTTTGTGGAACCTCATCCACGGGGCAGGGTGAGGTTTCAATCGGCGATTTAAAAAAAATAAAATATTTCAAACTAATTTGTGACTGAGTCACATGAGGAGACGTGATAATAACATTTATAAAGTTTTTGTTTTTTTTTTAACGTTCAAAAAGCTTCAGCTCCCTGAGGCAGCTCTGTGCCTCAGGGAGGTTTGTACTGAGTGCATCTGTGCACCTGTGTGAAGTTCCGCACTCGCCTTCCTTTCCCTTCCTCCCTCCACAACACAGGCAGCGCGTGATTCACGTTGGATGGGCGTCAATGTGAAATGCGGGTTGCATCCTGGTTGTGGGTGGCGGTCCGATTCGCGGCCGCTCCCCCCTCCCCACCCCCCCACCCCCAGCCCCCCACTGAGCCCGAGCCCGACGGTCGGAAAATCCGATCCCAAAGAACGGGCAAGGTCGTGGGCAGGGGAGGGGGCTGGTGACATCACCCTGCCGTGTGAGCCAGGACCTTGAGCGGAGAAGGAAGCAAAGGAAAGCTGTTTGTTTTGGAGATATCTAAAAACTGATGTAAAAATATGTATCCCGGTGCTCACCTAACAATCAGACGAGCGAAGGAGGTCACTCGGCCCATCGTTTCCGTGTGGGCTCTTTGAAAGAGCTATCCAGCTAGTCCCACTCCCCCGCTCTTTCCCCATAGCCCTGCATATTTCTCCATTTTGAGTATATATCCAATTCTCTTTGAAAGTACCACTGAATTTGCTTCCACCACCCTTTCAGGCAGCACATTTCAGATCATAACAATAATTGCAATGTTATTTTTTAAAACGTGATTTCTCTTCCGTGAACATTGTGTTCGTGCACAGTTGAAAGCAATCGGCTCTGGTGGAAAGTATCACATCAAACTCCTTCCCTTGGCACCTTCCTGTTCAGAAGCTTTCTCCTCCACTTACACCTGGTAACTCGTGTCTGCAGCTGCAATAGATTTAAAGACATTCCATAAAGGGGAACATTTTTATTTGGTCAACTGATATTACACGGAGTAGGGTGGGATTAAATAAACACACGCTTCACACTTCCAACTGTAAATTAAATCTGATTTGAGCTGCCCCTGTGCAAATTCTCCTGCAGTCCAAACCATGTTACTAAGCTTCTGTTACAGAATGATACAACATAGGTGGAGGCCATTCGGCCCATTCTGATAGTGCTGGCTGTTTGAAAGAGTTATTCCCCTATCATCTCCCAGCAAACCCCAACCCACACCTGCACTCCAACTCACACCCTAGCCCCCAAAGTCCTCCACCCACCACCTCCTCCAGCCTCACTGAAAGCCTTTAACATGACCAACCCCTACTTCAGCCCGCGCCTGACTGTCTCTGCCAACACTGCCACTCCGATCATTTCACCGCAGCGGCCCCATCCCTGCAAATTCCACTGACTGGCCCCCACCAAACAGTGTCCCCCAGTTGAACTCCTCATTCCAGCTCCCTGACAGCCGTGCCCCCCCACCCGGTACCCGTCTTCCCCCATCCCCCCACTCCCACCTCATAACTCCCCTGCCCGCCGCATTTTTCATTTCCACGCAGAGTCTCAAAACGAGTCATTTATCTCACTTGAACCCAGGTCTCAGAGATGAAAGGTCAGTGCCTGTGTCTAACTAATTGCATTACAGAGAGTGCTGGTTTGGTTTTCATTCATAATGTTATTACAGCCCTTATTATTTTAGTGTTAGACATAATCAGATCATACCACCTCAGGAATGAGTTCTGAATTGTTAAAACTAGCCTCTGCAATTTGCCACCCATTAAAAAACAATTATTACCTAAATTATAGGGCCTGCAGGACCCTTAGCCTGTGCTCAATTAGTTTTGATCGCATGGGGACGATAGAATTGACTTCAGTACATGTTGGCCAGGGGCTGGAAATCGCCAGGGTTTTCACTCCTGGGGCCCCGATTTTAACTCTGTGTAAATGAGTGGGTTAGAATCAGGCCCCCGCTTTCTATCCAGCAATTCCTATTGGCTAACACACGCAAGAGGAGAAGTCAGAATTGGACTGGTCTGTGACGTCGCTTCCTTCTCCAGGTTTATCAACTGCTGTCACTTCCTATCTAAAAGAGACCCTCTGAGTACCTGTGGATGTGAAGTGACAAGAGTTAGTGCCCCGTGGTATGTTGCAGAGGGAACTTGAGTAAAGAAAAATAGGAAAAGAGGAACAGGAAGGGGCCAGTTAGTCCCTCAAGCCTGGTCTGCCATTCAATGAGATCATGGCTGAATTGTGACCGAACTCCATAAACACACCTTTGCCCCATATCCCTTAATAACCGTGACTAACAAAAATCTATCAATTTCAGATTTAAAATGAACAATTGACCTAATAATTGCTGTTTGCAGAAGGGGGTTGCAAACTTCTATCATGTTTTGTGTGTCAAAGTGTTTTCTATAATTCCGCTCCTGAAAGGTCTGGCCCTTATTTTTCGACTATGCCCCTTAGTCCTAGACTCCCCAACCAGTGAAAATAGGTTCTATCTATCTGCCCTCTCTGTTCCTCTTAATATCTTGAAAACTTTGATCAAATCACCACCCCCCCCCCCCCCCCTTAACCCTCTAAACTTTTGGGAATACAACCCCAGCTTCTTGTAGTTTAACCCTTGGAGCCCCAGGTACGGTTCTAGTCAATCCCACCAACGCCAACAAATCCTTTGAAAAATCAAATTATCGGGCAGTTAAATGCCCTGGGGAAGTAAGAACTAGATTGAAATGGTGGTTAACAATTTGGAAATACCTGTTGGAACTTAGAAGAGTAAGAGGCAATTTGATTGAAACATATGGGGCAGAATTTTGCCCTTGGCGAGGGTGACTGCCACCCACGATAAGCACCACACTGCGATTTTACACGGGCCCACCCAACGTGGACCGTGAGCGGCAGTGCTCAGTGCTGCCTGTGTGGGCGGGGGTAGGAGGGCAAGAGGGTCTAGCATGAAAGAGCACTTCAATCTCCCTGAGGCATGGAGCTGCTTAAAAAAAAAAATGATCGAAATAAAAATATCATAAAACATGTCCCTTCATGTGACTCTATCAGAGGCATGTTTTAGATTCACGTGTTAAATTTTTATCTCATTTTTATTTGCTTTAGGAAACCTCATCCTGCCCGTGGATGAGGCTTTCTAATAAAATGCAATAAGGCCGCTTGGCTATTCGGTTGACCGTTAGGTTGAACGGGCAGTGAAAAATTCAGGACAATTTGTTAACTTAATGGTCTCAACAGGCCTTTTAATTGTCGGCGAGCACATTGCCAACTCTGGTGCACGCCTGCCGACCGAACTATTGCAAGAGCGCGTGTTAACATCGGCGCGCTCAGCCTACATCACCGCACTTTATTTCACGCTCGGGTGTGTCGGGCAGGTGCCCGTCCGTTGGGCCAAAAAATCCTGCCCATAAGATCCTGAGGGGTCTTGAGAGGGCGGATGTGGGAGAGGACATTTCCTCCTGCGGGGGAATCTAGAACTATAGGTCACTGTTTAAAAATAAGGGGTCGCCCATTGAAAAGAGAGATGAGGCAAAATTTTTTTCTCTCAGGAGGTCGTGAGTCTTGGGAACTCTCTTCCTGAAAAGGCGGTGGAAGCAGAGCCTGAATATTTTTAAGGCAGAGGTGGATAAATTCTTGGTAAGCAAGGTGGGGGGGGGGGGTAATGGGTTATCAGGGGTAGGTGGGATACAGGTTTCAAAATGGCGGAGCAGGCTTGAGGGGCTGAACGGCCTGCTCCAGCTCCTTGTTTTTATGTGCGTATATTGCTGATTTGAATATCCAAACTTTATAACTTTGTGTAAATCAGCCTTTTTAGGTCCATCAGTTCCTTCGCTGGCAGATCAAAAGACATAGGAGCTTTTTTCAGTCACCCCGTGACAGTTATGTCTGATACAGTGACATCCCGGCACGCAAGTTGCGAATGAAATACGAAGGCAAACCAGTCCCATCTTTGTGTCACTGCCAAGCTCCTCACTCAGAGTTCGAAGCTTCCTCAGCTGTGCTTCTAATTCATAAATGCTGCCCCCTGCTGATCAAAGTGATATTTCAGGAAAAAAATTAAAGCCAGATTGTTTTGTGAATAACACAAAATGAGGAGTTCCTGTCTCATATCATTCTTTTTATTCACCCACCACCCCCACCCCCCCCCCCCCCCCCCCCCCCCACCGCCTCCCCATCGATGCTCCGAAACAAAAAATTGCTTCTATCTGTAGGAGTTTGGATGCGAGATTCAAGATCTCCACGTGGTTTGTTGAGCTGCATCAGGATTGAGCAGTCAGGAACCTTGCTGCTAGAGCTGAGGAAAATGTCAACACAAAACCTGCAAGCGATTCCTATTTCAGCAATGTTGCAAAGAGTCTTTCTCTGAAATTTTCCTCTTTTCCTTTCTACAGTACAACAGTGACCGTACTTCGAAAACACTTAATTGGTTGTGAAGCACTTGGGGGCACCCTGACTTTGGAAAGGTGCTATATAAATGCAAGTTTTCCCTTCTTTCACCTGAAGACAGAGTCATGCTGGCATATGGCTTCATGTGGACCTCCAACACCTTATAAGATGTTATTCCGGTGCAAAACTCAGAGGGAACCCTCCAAGATCTCTGCACTCCTCCAATTCTGGCCTCTTGTGCATCCCTGAATGGAATAGCCCCACCAGTGGCAGCTGTGTTGTCAGCCTTCTAGGCCCTAAGTTCTGGAATTCTCATCCTAAAACTTTCCACCTCTTTATCCAGGGAGGCCTGGACCAATGATCTGGAGACATTTATTCAAATCCCACCTCAGCAGTTGGGAAATCTGAAATCAGTTAATTAAATAAATCTAGGATCAAAATCTAGTCTTGGCGAAGGTGATTGTGAAACTGCTGGATTCTTGTAAAAACCTGTCTGGTTCACTAATGCCCCTTAGGGAGAGAAATCTGCCATCCTTACCCCAGTCTGGTCTATATGTGACTCCAGACCTACAGCATTGTGGTTGACTCTTAACTGCCCTCAGAATTGTCCTAGCAAGACACTCATTGTCAAGAAGGCAGCTCAACACCATCTTCTCAAGAGCAATTAGGGATAGGAAATAAATGTTGGCCGTCTCCAGCCCCACAATCCTCTACATCCCTTTCTTCCTTTAAGATGTCCCTAAAAATCTACCTCTTTGAGGAAGCCTTTGATCATCTGCCCTAATATTTCCTAATGTGGTTCGGTGTCTAATTTTGTTTTATAACGCTCCTGTGACGCACCTTGGGATGTCACCTGCTCTAATATCTCTCTATGTGACTTTATGTCAAAATTTGTCTGATAATCTCTCTTGTGAAGTGCCTTGGGACGTTCCACCCAACTCTGTCCTTACCCAACATTTGCACCAAGAAACTTTTAACTGGATAATGATGAGGAGCGCAAATCCTGGCTGATTCTCTTCACCTTCTAAGACTGTGAATACTGCGATTCTCAATTGTGGTCCTGCTCGACATATGGCAGCAGGGAGGAGTAGGTGGAGGCTTGTGAGGGGACACGTCCAACTGGAAACAGGTAATGGAGAGCATTCAAACCATATCCCAACTTGAACAAGTGCCATTGGGAGATGATGGGAAAAAAAAACAAAGGACAGGGAAGAAGAAACAAGAGAAAGACTTGTAAAGTATCTTTTTAACGAACACAGAGTGCCTTTCAAGCATACAGCTCCTTTAATGTTTATGCTGGCTAAGCTTCAGTAGGTCAATGGATGATTAACTGATTGGCACTTACAATGTTGGAAATGGGGATATGGTCTACAAAGTTGTACTCTTGAAAGAAAATAGCTCTCTTAATCATACATGTAACAGAAGCAGCCTTCCTTGGAAAAGATTAGAGGCTTTGTCTTGATTTCAGGTACAAACATAGGTTTGTCATGAAAATATAATCATTTTCATAATATTACTGTAATTTATTGTAAAGGTAGGTTAATAGTGGGGTTTGGATTAGTTTCTGTGTGTAGGTGTATGTGGTGGATTTTAACTGAATTACAGGCAGCTTTAATGTATCAGAAGGGAAACTAGGTTTGAAATGCTAAATATGTAAACATGGCTGAAGTTTTAGAATGTGAGGTGTGAAGAACATTAGCATTTTTAGATAAACCAGAGTAGTGAATTTCAAAGAGGTGGTAAGGTGTTACACCCAGCCAACTGAGGCTAAGCCAAACAGTGTGTTTATTTTTCCCAAAGATTATTGATAACAAGATGCTATGAAACATTTATATTATGGATAAAGTAAAGTTGCAAAGACATATTGGGACGATGGAATTTACATTAAAAAGGGAGAAACATGTATAAAGGAGATGAGGTTATGTGGAAGGAAAGAAGGCATTCAAAGATCCAACAAGTGTGAAAAGCCTCCAGCCTCTGTGTACCAAGCTGCTGTCTCCAGGAGCTGAAGCTGAGAGAATTCATTTTAAATATCACCATCCAGGGCACTGTGTGCTTTGCCTGGATCTGTTAAAATCTATGTTGTTTTACTGTTGCCTTAACAGAGGTGTAACTGGGAGCCAGAACAATTAGGGGATTTAGGATTATCACAGCAGTAATTTGTAGATCTATGTCTGTACTTAAAATAATTTCTTTTATTAATAAATGTTTAACTTAGTTTTGTAAAAAAAACCTCTTAAGGCTCAGAGGACTTTTTACTATTGAATTCAAGACACGCATCTCGAAATAAAAATACAAACGAAATAAAACGTTGTGGCAACTGTTTCAAGTTTCCCACTGGGACTTAAGCAGCTCAGCATTTACCATCCACTGTGCCATAACAAGGCTGATGGCCCAGTGTAGTACTGAAGGAGTGCTGCATTGTCAGGGTGCTGCCCTTCAGCGATACCAAGTGAAAGGCCCCAGATGACTGCTCAGGTGGATATTAAAGATTCCATGGCACACTGGAAGAAGAGCAAGGGAGATTTCTCAGTGTCCCTGTCCAATGTACCTTTCTCAAGAAACACCATCAAGGACATCTACCTTATTGTCATTTGCAGTATATTGTTATGTGTAAAGTGATGGCAGCCATATGCCTCTGTGATTAGTCACTAATCTTTACGGTAATGATTTGAGACAAGACCTCTGAGATCTCCGCACCCCTCCAATTCTGGCCTGTTGAGCATCCCTGGTTTTAATTACTTCACCATTGGCTGTCATGCCTTCAGCTGCCTGTTCTGTAAACACTGGAATGTTCTCGCTAATCCTTTCTTCCATAGCTCAGTGGGTAGCACTCTTGCCTGAGTCAGCAAGCTGTAGGTTCAAGTCCCACTCCAGAAGCTGGAGCACAAAAATCTATGCTGACACTCCAGTGCTGCACTGTTGGGGGTGCTGCCATTTGGGAGAGATGTTAAACTGGGGCCCCACTGGCTCACTCATGTGGACTTAAAAGATCCCATGAGATTTTTTTTTATAAAGAGCAGGGAGTCCTCCTTGGTGTCCTGACCAACATTTATCCCTCAATCAACATAATTAAAGCAGATTATCTGGTCATCATTCCATTGCTGTTGGTGGGAACATGCTGTGTGCAAATTGGCTGCTATGTTTCCAATAGTGACTACACTTTAAAAGTGCTTCATTGGCTGCAACACACATAGGAATGTCCTGAGGACATGAAAGGCACTATATAAGTGCAGATCTTTCTTTCCTACCCCTCTCTCCTCCTTTAATATGGCCCTTAAGCTCACCTCTTGGCCCAAGCTTTTGGTCACCCATCCTAATCTTTCCTTATATGGCTTGGTGTCATACTTGATAACTTGATACTACATTAAAGGCACTATATAAATTTATATTCTTATTGCCTGAGAGCTGTGGTAAACTGCTTTTACAAGTCAAAGTTTCCTTTCTTTAAATTTATTACATGTATATTTTCTCCTCCTCTGGTTGCAGTGACTCCACAGGCACTGGCTGTACTTTAGTATTTCACATATGAATCAAGACAGTAAGTGTCAACAGCCAGGCAAACCAATCCTGTCCTCACGCCATGCCAGGCATTTGTCCATCTGCCTCTCTCTTTTTTGCAAACTCACATCAAGCTATTCGCTACTGGAAAGGGCTCACTTGAGGACACGAGTCAAAAATGCAAGTAAGTAGAGGGCAAAACAATTGCATCCAATAGGAGGTTTCAGATAAGTTAGTGGGGAACAGGATAAGTGGGTGAAAGAGGTCATCGGATGCGTTTCTGGAGAGAGAAGGGATTGAGAGAAATTACGAGAAGGGAGATTAAATGAAGTTGATTGATGACAGCTCTGGTTAGGCCTAATGGCCTTGTCTATTCCTAAATTATAATTTCTCTTTGCATGGGAAGATTGGAATATAATACTCAGGGAATGTAGGTTTGTAAAATCACAGAATCTCAAAATTATTGCAGCACAGGAAGAGGCCATTCGGCTTGTCATGTCTGTGCCAGCTCTCTGAATGAGCAATTCACCTAGTGCCATTTTCCTGCCTTCTCCCCAACACCTACAACCTTTTTCCTTTCCAGGTAATAATCTAATTCCCTCTTGAAATGCCTCGATTGAACCTGCCTCCACCACACTCTCAGAATGCATTCTAGATCTTAACCACTCACTGTGTGAAAAACACAAGAACATAAGAAATTGGAGCAGGAGTAGACCACACGGCCCATCGCACCTGCTCCGCCATTCAACACGATCATGGCTGATCTTGGGTTTCAGCTTCATTTTCCTGCCCGCTCCCCACATCTCTTAATTCCCGGAGAGTCCAAAAACTGTTTATCCCAGCCTCAAATATATTCAGTGATGGAGCATCCACAACCTTCTGGGGTAGAGAATTCCAAAGATTCCCATCGCTTTGAGTGAAGTAATTTTTCCTCATCTCAATCCTAAATGGTCATTCCTGAGTCCGTGACCCCGTGTTTTAGACTCCTCGACCAACAGAAACAATCTCTCAGTGTCCACCCGATCCGGCCCGTCAGAATGTTGTATGTTTCAATGAGGTCAACTCTCATTCTTCTAAATTCCAGAGAATGTAAACCCAATTTACTCCCATCATAGGGCAAGCCCTTTATCCTAGTGGCCAATTGAGTGAACCTTCGCTTTACCACCTCCAATACAAGTATATCCTTTCTTAAATGTGGAGACCAAAACTGCGCACGGTATTCCAGATGTGGTCTCACCAAAATTGTGTACAACTGTAGTAAGACTTCATTATTCTTGTCCTCTAATCCCCTTGTAATAAAGGCCAACATGCCATTTGCCTTCGTAATTGCTTGCTGCACCTGCATGCTAACTTTCTGCGTTCCTTGTATGAGCACACCCAAATCTCTTTGAACATCAACACTTACAAGTTGCACACATTTTAAAAAATATTCTGCTTTTCTATTCTTACGACCAAAGTGTATAACTTCACACTTCCCTACATGATAATCCATCTGCCATCTTGTTGCCCACTCACTTAACCTGTCTATGTCTCTTTGCAGCTTCTCTGCATCTTCCCCACAGCTCACCTTTCTACCTAGCTTGGTATCATCAGCAAACTTTGATATATTACTCTCTGTCTCTTCATCAAAGTCGTTAATATAGATTGTAAATAGCTGAGGCCCCAGCACTGATTCTTGCAGCACTCCACTATTCACTGCCTACCAACTTGAAAAAGCCCCTTTTAAGCCCATTCTCTGCTTTCTATCCGTTAAGGTTAACCAATCCTCTATCCATGCTAATATATTAACCCCAAATCCATGAGTCCTCATCTTGCTTATTAATCTTTTGTGTGGCACTTTATCAATTATCTTTTGGAAATCCAGGTATCCTGCTTCTACTGGTTCCATTTTATCAACGCTACTAGTTGCATCATCAAAAAACTGTAACAAATTTGTCAAACAGGACTCCCTTTAGTAAAATCATGTTGACTTGTTCTAATCACACTATGCTTTCTAAGTGCATTGTTCATACTTCCTTAATAATAGATTCCAACATTTTCCAACAACTGATGTTAAGCTAATCGGCCTATAGTTCACTGTTTTCTCTCTCACTCCTTTCTTGAAAAGCAGGGTAACATTGTCCAACTTCCAATCCAATGGTACTGTTCTCAAATCTGAGGAATTCTGCAAAATCATAGCTAGCACATTCACTACCTCTGCAGCTATCTCTTTTAGAACCCTAAAGGGGGGTAGGCCATCAGGTCCTGGGGAATTGATAGATATTAGTCCTTTGAGCTTCTCCAATACTACTTCTCTGCTGGTATTAATTGCCTTAATGCCCTCCCTTTTTAGAACCTACTGTCAATTTCTGGTATGAAACTTGGGTCTTCTACTGTGAAGATAGACACAAAATATTTGTTCAATGCCTCTGCCATTTCCTCATTCCCCATGATAATTTCTCCTGTCTCTGCTTCTAAGGGGCCAATATTTACTTTAGCTACTCTCTTCCTCATTAAATATTTATAAAAGCTCTTACATCCTGTTTTGATATTCTGGCGAGTTTAGTCTCATTCTATTTTGTCCCCTTTTTCAACCTTCGGATGGCCCTCTGCTGGTTTCTAAAATGTTCCCAATCCTGAGACTTGCTGCTGTTTTTTTTTTTGCAACATTACAAGCCTCTTCTTTTCATCTAATACTATCAATAACTTCCTGAGTGAACCACAAATGGGTCTTTCTTGCTGAGTTTTTGTTTTTCAATGGAATGTATTTTTGCTGAACATTTCAAAGTCTTTCTTTAAATGTTTCCCACTGTTCATTTACCCCCATACCTTTTAGTCAATTTACCAAATTCGCTTTAGCCAGTTCTCCCCTCATACCTATGTAATTGGCTTTGTTTAGGTTTAGATTCTTGTTTGTGATTGGAGTATGTCACTTTCCAACTTAACATGGAATTCAGTTGTATTATGATCACTATTTCCCAGTGAGTCTTCTACAATGATATTACTAATTAACACTGCTTCATTACACAATACTAGATCTAAGATAGCTTTATTCCTATCTGGTTCCACAATGTAATGCTCCAAGAAACTGACACAAAAACATTCTACAAACTCATCTTCTAGACTATTCTTGCCAATTTGATTGTCTCAGTCTATATGAAGATTGAAGTATGCCACAATTATTACATTTCTTAAGTTACAGGCTCCAATAATTTCTTGTTTAATGCTTCACTCAATGGTATAACTACTGTTGGGGGCCTATAAACCACTCCCACCAGTGTTTTCTGACTCTTGCTATTCCTAATTTCCACCATTACTGATTCTACTTCATGGTCTCCTGAGGCCAGATCCTTTTGCACTGATATCTTTATGACATCATCTTTTACTATCAGGGCCATCCCTTCTCGTTGGCCATTCTGTCTGTCTTTCCGGAATACTGTGTACCTTGGAATAGTTATTTCCCAATTTTCTTCACCTTGTAATCACGTCTCTGCAATGACAATTAGATCTAAATAATTTACTTCTATTTGTGCCATTAGTTCACCTATCTTATTGCAGATGCTTCATGCATTCAAATAAAGATCATTTAATTTTGTTTTCTAGCTTCTATTCCCTACAATGGCCTTATTCACTGATGTACAATTTTTGTTAAACATTCTGTCCCTTTCCTGTCCCAGTCTGTTTGTCTTTACCCACAGCACTATACTGTTCTGATGCCTCAATCATCCTCTTTAGATTTCTAAATCTCCCTTCACCTGAACCTTCCCCCTCTGCTCTGTTAGTTTAAAACTCTGTCTATAACTCTAAATATATAATTGGCCAGGACATTGGTCCCAGCTCAGTTCAAGTGGAGCCGATCCCAAAGGAATAGCTCACTCTTCCCTGAGTACTGATGCCAGTGCCCCATGAATTGAAACCTCTTCTTCCCACACCACTGAACCACATATTTAATTCTCCAATCTGATTTACCCTTTTCCAATTAATGCATGGCTCAGGTAACAATCCAGAGATGATTAATTTTGATGTTCTGCATTTTAATTTGGACCCTAACTCCTCAAATTCTCTTAACAGAACATCACTCCTGGTCCTACCTATGTTGTTGGTCCCCACATGAACCACAACAACTGGATCCTCCTTCTCCCAATCCAAGTTCCTCGCCAGCTATGAGGGGGATGTCCTTAATCCTGGCACCATGCAGGCAAAAAAACCTTTGAAGCTCTTGGTTGTGACTGCAGAGAACAATACCTTTCCCTGACTATACTCTACCCTATCACTACCACATGTATCTTCGCTCCACCCACTTGAATGGTATCCTTCACCATGGTGCCATCCACCTTGTAGTCCTTCCCCTCTTCCACACGGGTAGCAAGCACCTTGTACCTGTTGGACAAAGTCAGGGACTGAGGCTACATGCTGGTTTCCCATACCTGCCTGATTCACAATCATGCCCTCCTGTTCCTGTCCATTGACCAGCTCTAAAGTTCTGCCTAACCTAAGGGGTGTGAGTTCTTCCTGGAACAAAGTGTCCAGGTAACTCTTCCCCTCCCTGATGCCCCAAACTGCCAACTATTCATTCTGTCTACCTCTCACTCGGGCGGACTGTAATATCCTCTCCACGCATTCCCTTACTCCTCTTATTTCCATTGCTTCTTTTGTCAATTACCTTAAATCTGTGCTCCTTCCACCAGTGTGAACAGTTTCCCTGCTCCGTCCAGACCCCTCATGATTCTGAATACATCTATCAAATCAATGAATCTTGCTTTTCTTCCAACAGGTAAAATAGCGCCAATGAATTGCCTGTCTTCATATCCTCTCCTTATATATCCCTTTCAGAAATCATTGGTTTGCACTGAAGGGTTGGGTTGAACCCGATTGATGAGCATGGGGTGATATTAGAAGGAAGCGCTGCACTGAGCCCGATTACCTCTTTCCATCTCAGACTTTTCATTATGGGTCACAGCAGAGTCCTTTCATTCTTGGGCCAGCAGCTAGGCTTAATAAAGAGAAAGACTTATATCCATAGTGTTTGGTAGTACAGAACTTGCTGAAAAAAAGAGACATGTTGTCAAAGCTTTTCATCTTGCACTCATCAGGACAATACATAAGAACACCAAATGTAAAGGGAACAACAATCTATACTGCATGAGAAGAGAGTGCTGATTGGTTGGCAAGTGAACTCTGATTGGTAGAGGCTTTGCCATGTGGTATATGAATTTCAGTGCTGGTGTGATGCTAGGTATGTAGGCCATACGTCCCAAAGACTGGTGGATCGTATCAAACAGCGTGTCCCTTCAGCCATTTGCAACAGGCAAGGCGCTGGCCGTACAAAACCAGCTCATGCTTGAAAAACTCAAAACCTAGTGTCCAACATTAGATATGATTCCGTGATTGGACAACATTTGCTTAACAATCCTGATTGTGCTAAGAATTACACTAACAACCAATTTAAGATTATCAGTCAGGCTCTCAGTTTGGCTTACTTATGTACGCTGGAAGCTACATATATTAATACACAGGGCCCTGTCCTTTGCAGACAGAAAGAACATGCACATGCATTTCTCCTTTTTCAAATGGCTGTCACCTAAACAAAATAGGTGACAGCCATTCATTGGTTCATTCCAGGGTAATGACTTGACCCATCAGAATCAAGCTGCCAGGCTTGAATTGAAACAAAGTTTGGTAGTTAACTGATAGTCATCAGTTAACTGGTGCATTCTCCATGGCAACACAATCAGAGTTCACTTGCCAACCAGTCAGCACTCTCTTCTCACGTGGCATAAATTGTTGTTCCCTTTACATTTGGTATTCTTGCAACTTGTCCTGAATAGTGCAAGACAAAAAACTTTGACAACGTATGTCTTTTTTCAGCAATACTTCTCTCTATACTGGCCGTGAAAATACTTTAGTTAAAATTACTTCTCGGGTGGGAACAATTGGAGTCTCATTTTGATTGCTCATAAATGCCAGTGGAATGTACCAAACTATTCACAACTCCACACTAAATGAACAGCCTCACTCCGAGAAGGTAAGGATGGGGAAGTGGAAGAGTCCATTTCAATTTAGTCAAGACATTTTATTCTGAGACTAGTGATTTTAATTTAAACTGAATAAAATTAAACAAGTACAAGCAATGAGGAAATAGGAAAGTACAAAAATGAAAAATATCACTGCAATCCAGCTAATCACATCCATAGTCCAAAAACTCCCAAATTGTCCCTCAGACTCAGCTTTGGTCTAAATTTATCCAAGTCTCTCTTGAATTTACCAACAGTTTCCACTTCCAATGGCCTCTATTAGTCATCTGTTTCACACATTATCACCCTCCATGTGAAATAGTTAAAATCTAAACCGTCTGTTCCCCTTCCCTCTTGCAAACTTGATTCCGCATACCCCCTGGTTACGGTTTGTGGTTACCTCAAACAATTTATTAGGGTTCAGTCATCTCTATGGTAATGACCTCCCTCTGAACTCAGGAAGTGGAAGTGTAGGTGTTAGGGGTGACAGACTTTCAATATCTTTCCGTTGTGTTGCATTATGCTGCTGGAGGTTCTTAATAAACTTGTTTAATTAAAATGACAGGAATCCAACTGGGGTCCTGCCAGGGTTAACGAACACCATTAGGACAGGGTTGAGGACGATTGAGCCCACCGGTGAGCTCTTGCCTGAGTTGTATAATACCTGGTGCTTGTCAGAAATGGAACTGGGAAAGAAACATTCGGTTCTCAACACCCCTCACCTTAAATGAGCACAAAATCCACCCACAGAAATCTCCAGTGTGTTAACCTTAGACACGTGCTTTATCATGAAATGTATTAGTGGCTACAGAGAGTGAGGTGCTGCTTACAGCCAAGTTGATAAATACTCCCAGTGGAGTTAAGAAGCTACATCATGTTTAAGAATGACAGTAAATAACAGATGTGTGCTCATAGCAGGAAACAGATGATGACAGGGTTCACAATCATACAAGCGTGCATTCTATAAGCTGGGAAGCAGCTGTTTTTAAACATCCAACTCCAGAGCTCAAATCGAATATTATAAACAGTATCGGGTGTACATTAAGGATATTCCCAATGGCCGCTACTGCTCCTTCATGCTTTCACTTCTCATAGAGAAATGTGCTTTCTTCTGCAACAAGAGCAGGGACACGTGGAAGAATTGTCTTTGCCTGTCAGTCATGATGCTGCAAGGACATGGGTCAATGGAACATCTGATGCTATTTTCTTACCGATGCCAGAGGTTCTACCCATCAGGAAAGGATTAGCAGGCTAGGTCTTTTTTTCTCTTGAAAAGACAAGGCTGAAGGCTGACCTAATTGAGATCTTTAATATTATGAAAGGTGTTGATAGAGTGGACACAGAGATAGTGTTTCCACTTGTGGGGAAGAGAAAACTAGAGGCTATCAATATAAGATACTTAAAGAGGAAATTCAGAAGAGACTTCTTTGCCTGGAGAGTGTTGAGAATGTGGAACGTGTTACACAGTAGTTGAGGCAAACAGTATAGATGTATTCAAGGGGAGGCTAAATGGTGTCAGTTGTCTCTCAGTTGGTAGCGTGCTTACTTCTGATTCACAAAGTTCCAGCTTCAAGTCCCGCTTCAGGGCTTAAGCACAAAAATCAAGGCTCCAGTGCAGTGTTGAGGGAGTACTACACAGTTGGAGGTGCCATCTTTTGAATGAGATATTAAACGGAGGCTCCATCTGCCTGTCTGGGTGGATATAACAGATCTCATGGCAACATTTTGAAGAGCAGGGGAGTTAGCTCCAGTGTTCTGGCCAATACTTATTCCTCAGTCAACATCATGAAAACAGATTGTCTGACATTATCATATTGCTGTTTGTGGGAGTTTGCTGAGTGCAAATTAGCTGTTATGTTTCAGAATCAGAATCACAGAATCTTAACTGCACAGAAGGAGGCCATTTGGCCTATCGTGTCTGCACCGGCTCTCCAAATGGGCATTATGACCTGGTGCCATTGCCCTGCCTTTTCCCCGTACCCCTGAACCTTGTTTCTATTCAAATAATCATCTAATGCCCTCTTGAATGTCTTGATTGAACCTGCCTCCACCACACTTCCAGGCAGTGCATTCCAGACCCGAACCACTCATTGTATGAAAAACTTTTTACTCACGTCACATTTGCTTCTTTTGCAAATCACTTTAAATCCATGCCCTCTCGCTCACGATCCTTTTACGAGCGGGAAGAGCTTCTTCCTATCTACCCTGTCCAGCTCCCTCATGATCTTGAGCATCCCAATCAAGTTTCCTACATTACAACAGCGAGTACACTTCAAAAGTACTCCATTGGCGGTAAAGTGTTTTGAGATGTCTGGTGTCCATGGAAAGTTCCTTTCCTTCTTTTGATAAGCACATGAGGGAGAAATGAATAGAAGGTTTTAATGATTCGGTTAGTTGAGGAAGAATGGGAGGAGGCTGGAGTGGAACCATAAACACTGGACTGGTTGAGACGAAAAGCCTTTATCTGTGCTGCACATTCTGTGTAATTCTTTATAATGCTTGGTTCGCATGCTGCTCAAGTCATTTCAACCAAATCTTCCCAGAAAGATAACAGCAAGTTTATGACATCTGTAAATCATCCAGTAAATTTAGGGGATTAGGAGATACACTGAGTTATAAACCTCCAGAACTTGTTGCTCAATTTACTCATCCCCACCCTTTGCTTCACACAAATGTCCTCGTCATTAGGCTTCCTGTCATTATTAAAAACTTGCTAAATTTGTACATTAGTTGCCCCTTAAACTTGCCAGAGAATGTTGGGACTCACAATTGTTATGACCACAGCCAATGTTAATTGCTGCGCAAACCAAAATCCCAGAGGGAAAAAATAAGAGATAAAAACAAAAAACTGCGGATGCTGGAAATCCAAAACAAAAACAGAACTACCTGGAAAAACTCCAGAGGGAGTTCCCAGAGGGAAACTTGGCTAACGGACCATACCCTTTTTTTTGCATTCTGAAAAGAATGAGAAGACATATTGATCTCAGCAGCAAATAGTTCAGTAACACTTTTGGGATTTAAAAAAATTAGAAGTAACAGCTTTATTAAAAAGAATAAAAGAAAACTTAAGCACACTAGATTACAGTTACACAGTTAGAAAACATTCCGCCAAAAAGGCTCTCTAATTGGTCAGACCCACAAGTAAACACCTTCTAAGCAGCACTGCCTTATAGATGTTTAACTATAAAAATCTAGTAATATTACCAAAGGCAAACTGCTGTGGCTTTATTAGAGGCATACCACATGACTCCTTAAACTCTCTTTCACTCTGCCATGGGAATTCAAGACTTCAAAACAAGACTGCTTGTTTCAGCCCAAGACTTCTCTGGCCTGACTGGATGGCTGATTCAAACCTGTATCTTTTCCCAGCCCAGAGCCTCAGTAGCTACATCTCACAGCTCCAGCTCAATGGCTCACAGCCCAGCTCATAGCTACAGTAATTCTAAAATACCTTTTGGCCCCTTTCATCTCAGATTCCATTGTTCTCACACCTCTTTGAAACTCAAATCCTTCCAAATATAAAATCTTTCATGTCTCTATTCTGCCTTTACTTTCATGGAAATGAAATAAAGTATCCCCATTTCTATTCACCTATGAAACTCCTGCAAGGTGCAAACTTGTTTCTTCTTACCTCTGATTTCCCTTTGATATTCAAACAAGCTCTCAACTTATCTAAAAATGCAAATGTAGAATCTAACCTATTCACTTGTATCTCAAACCTAACACCTCTACCGTTTTCATGTTTTAAACCCCAGACAACCTGTCTCCTAGTAATCTCTGCCCATCTTAATTAAATCATGCACATATACACAGACACACACATCCTTCTTCACAGTATAACACAATATTCCCAAAAAATATAAAAACAAAGCCTCCATCTCTCATACAATTAACAGTGTAAGTGCCCTTTTAATAATATCACTTTTAATGCAATACCAATTGACCTCTCTGGTCCAGAAAGGAAACAAATTTGAACTGTTGACTCTCATACCTGCATGTAGTAAATTGTTACTAAAGATATTGAAAATGTAAAATTTTAAAGTTGTACATTTTTTGTTTTTATTTTTCCTTTCTGCCTTTTTCCTTTCTATCTTAATCCAATATTTTTTGCATACGAACATACAAACATACAAATTAGGAGCAGGAGTAGGCTCCTCGGCCCTTCGAGCCTGCTCTGCCATTCAATAAGATCATGGTTGATCTGAATGTAACCTCAGCCCTACAATTCCTGCCTACCCGCGATAACCCTTCACCCCTTTGTTAATCAAGAATCTATCTAGCTCTGCCCTAAAAAATATTCAAATACTCTGCTTCCATCCCCTTTTGAGCAAGAGAGTTCCAAAGGCTCACAATCCTCTGAGAGAAAACATTTCTCCCCATCTCTGTCTTAAATGAACGACGCCTTATTTTTAAACAGTGACTACTAGTTCTAGATTCTCCCACATGAGGAAACATCCTCTCCACATCCACCCTGTCAGGACCCCTCAGGATCTTAAAGGTTTCAATTAAGTTGCCTCTTACTCTTCTAAATCTCAGTGGATACAAGCCTAGCCTGTCCAGCCTTTCCTCATAAGGCAACCCGCCCATTCCTGGAATTCTAGTAAACCTTCTCTGAACTGCTTCTAATGCATTCCTTTGAATAAGGAGACCAGCACTGTACACATTGGTCTCACCAATGCCCTGTACAACTGAAACGTAACCTCCCTAATTTTGTAATCAATTCCCCTCACAATAAATGATAACATTCTATTATCTTTCCTAATTACTTGCTATATCTGCATACTAACCTCTTGTGATTCATGTACTAGGACACCCAGATCCCTCTGAATCTCAGAGCTCTGCAATCTCTCACCATTTAGATAGTAAGCTTGTTTTTTATTCTTCCTGCCAAAATGAACAATTTCACATTTGCCCACATTATACTCCATTTCAACCAGTTAGCTAATTAACTACTTAGCTCCTACAGCTGAGAGTGAGTTTACCATGTCTAAACTGCAAGAAAGAAAGAACTTAGCCTGCTTACACAGTACTTCCCAGTTACTGCTAATTACAGACCAGATTAGGTTTCAAGAGCAAAATTTAAGTACAAAATTAACACTTAAAACTCCCCTCTCATCAAACTCACTCAGTTTGTCAAGCTGCACTCCGTATGCCCTTTCTTTATTTCTCTTTCTGTACCTAATTTGACCTAATTCCACAAATTTCCTTCTCCACTATCCTTGTTTTGTTTCTCAATCCTGAAACCTCATTGGTTAAAGAGATGGACAATTGCCCTGGCCCTACCATTACCAGCTTGTGCCCATAGAAAATTACAGCACAAAGATTTTTCAGGCTGAAGGATGAATAAAATGCATAATTGCCCACACCATAAGAGCCCCAACTCCGACAAGATCTGGTACTGCACTATTCTAGTGCAGTTGTGTGCAGTGCTGTGTGCTCTATTCCAGTGCCATTGTGTCTGGTGGTGGTGTGCTCTATTCCAGTGTAGTTGTGTGCAGTGCTGTGCTCTGTTCCAGTGCAGTTGTGTGCAGTGTTGTGCTCTATTCCAGTGCAGTTGTGTGCAGTGCTGTGCTCTCTATTCCAGTGCAGTTGTGTGCAGTGCTGTGCTCTCTATTCCAGTGCAGTTGTGTGCAATGGATGTTTGCTTTATTCCAGTGCAGTTGTGTGTAGTGCCATGTGCTCTATTCCAGTGTATTTAAGTGTCGATGTGCTCTATTCTAGTGCAGCTTTGAGCAGTGGTGATGTTCTCTATTCCAGTGCAGTTGTGTGCAGTGCTGGTATTCTCTATTCCAGTGTAGTTGTGTGCAGTGCTTTGTGCTCTATTCCAGTGCAGTTCTTAATCTTTTGGTTTGAAATAGATTAAAGATGGTATTAAAACAGGATCCTGAGGAATTTTGTGTGAATATGTTAAGCAGTCTGCTACTAGCAAGAAATTAAATCGTTAAAACCCTAAAGGTATTAGCCTGATGCAATCAGTTGTATTTTCTGTCCCCATTAGTTTTACATGGGTGTTAAATCATTTAAAGTGATTCATGCTTCTGCTAATATATTGGAGGAAACAGTGTCATAAGAAGGCGTTAAGCATTTGCACTTTTCACCAACAATGATTTGTAGCCTCAAATGTTTATTCTGTGCCTTTTTTAAAAAGGGAATTAATTGCCTCAGGCTCCGCTTCTTTTCCTCACATTACTTTGATTCCAGAGTCGTATCAAAATGAGCACGGCTGCTTTTTATGGTACTGGGAATCTGGAATGTAAACTGCCTTTTGGCAGCATTAATCACAACATTTCACTTTGTAGCCTTGTAAACTATGCAATTACAGATGTACTGCAATGTCAGTCTTGACTCAGCGGGTAGTATTCTTGCCTCTGAGTCAGAAGGCTTTGGTTCAAGGTCCAGAAACCTGAGCTCAAAATCCAGGCTGACACTCCCAGTGCCATTAGTGAGGGAGTGCTACACTGTCGAAGATGCTGCTCTTTTGAACCAGGGGTTAAATTGCGGCCTCATTTGACTTCTTGCGCAGGTGTAAAGGATCCCATGGTACTATTTTGAAGAAGAGCAGACCAGTTATCTGCTGTGTCCTGCCCTATATAATGGCCCTCAAAAAACTCCTGAAACAAACAATTTGGTCATTTATTGCATTGCTGTTTGTGGAATCTTGTTCTGCACAAATTGGCTGCCATGTTTCCTACATTATAACAGCAACTGCACTTCAAAAGTATTTGATTGACTGTAAGCTGCTTCTTATGCTGTACATTCTATGTAAAAAGATGATTATCTTTATCCATTGTGTTATGTTTGGTGTTTTTTGAAATGTCTTCTTGACAGGTATTTACTTCGGGAACAGAGCCCGGAACCGAAAAGCTGGGCTGCAACTGGATAGCAAAAATTTGTTTTAACTCAATTTGCAACCAAAATGACCAGGTGTTCTGGTCATTATCACATTGCTGTTTGTAGGATCTTGCTATGTGCAAATTGGCTTCTGTATTTCCTACATTACGCCAGTGACTACATTTCAAAAGTGCTTCATTGATGGAAAAGCACTTTAGGGTGCGTCCTGAGGCCATGAAAGGAGCTATATAAATGCAAGACTTGCTTTCTTTTTCAAAATGAAGAAAGGAAAGGGTTTGCAGTGAACTACAGGAGGAGTTCAAACTCAGAAATTTGCTTCTAGGGTTAGGGATGGGGAATAAAGTGAAATCTTTTCCAAATTTTGCAGTGAGAAAAATAAATTCTCGATTAAAAAAAAATTGTTTTTCACCTTCAACTGTCATCAAAGCACCCAAATGTTTGTGTGGGTTACTCAATAGACCTGTGACTTCGGAAAATAGAAGGACAAGGGCAGCAGATGCACGGGAACATGGCCACCTGCAAGTTTCCCTCAAAGTTGCTTACCATCCTGACTTGGAAATATCTCAGCATTCCTTCATTATTGCTGGATCAAAATCCTGGAACTCCCTCCCTAATGGCACTGTGAGTGTACCTACGTCACACAGACTGCAGCAGCTCAACAAGGCAGCTCACCACTACCTTCTCAAGGGTAATTAGGGATGGGCAATAAATGCCAGCTTTGCCAAAGACACCTATATCCGTGAATAAAAAAAAAGATAGACAGATTGATTAAAAAAAAACAGATGGATCTTATTGTCAAACATTGAATTGTCAAACACAGATCCTGAAAGCAATGTCACCATTTGATCTGAATGCTCCAGGTACAAATACCAACTATATTCCAATTATCTTGAATATGGTAAACAAACAATGTCACATTGCCAGAATACAAATTAATTTGATTTATACCAAAAGTTTTGCTGTTCTGTGTGACTCTCAACCCAAATTTCTAAAACAGGATTCTGCATCACTTCTTTTTAACTGGGATTAAGCCAGTTGATTCTAATTGAACCAGACACTAGTAACTTCCAAAGCACTGCCTTCCATCCCAATGCTGAATTTGGATCTCCATTTTCCTGTCAGAAGCTGTCATCTGCTTCCCAACCGGATGCCTCCTCTACCCTCCCTGAGGCCACTGCTGCTTTACTCCTCATACACTGCTTCTGTCTTACCCTAGACCCCACCTCAATTACATTCCGCACCATAGCTAGTGTTTCCAAGGCATATGTTACTTTCCAGTGTCAATACATAAAATACAGCAGAGGTTATGGATTGTAATTCTCTAGCCTCTCTTCCCGCTGCAACTTTGCCTACGTGTTGATCTATCTTAAGTAATGCTTCCCCTAATAGATGGCCATTCTTCTCTTGCTCTTCCTAAGCTTTACCATTTTAGACACTGTTCTTCCTTCCTGCATCCTCATGATCTTCCATTCCAGACCAATTGATCCCAATGTGGAACTTCTCCCCTCCTTTCAGACCACCAATCGAGCCACAAGCTGCAGGATTTTAAAACCTAACTACTACCTCCAGATTTACCATCTTATCATCACCTACTTCCTCCAACCTTGGTGCATTACTGCCATCAGGTTTTTCAGTCTTGAGCCTTCCCCTAGGTTTGTGCAGTAGAAACATTTTTTATATGCTCAATGTTTCCAGTTGAGGACAACATAATTAATCATTACAACTTGAAGCTGTGTCTGTTAACTAATTGTTCAAAAGATTGACACTCAGGGTCTGCCAGAATTGAGATTATACACAGAGGTAAATTCAAAGTGTTGCCATAACTCGCTTACGTTTCTCTTTAATGTGTCGTAGCTTTTTCATCTGCCCTAGCCGCAAAGCCAAAAAAACCCTGCAGTTTTGTACTGAGTATAAAGGATTGACAGCTCTTTGAAAATGACCCTGGGATAAATTCAGTCTGACACAACAGTAAATCACAGAGACATCAAAAAACCTTTACTAAACCATTTTTCTTCTTTTAACTGAGTGTATATTTATGGATTGAATGATATTGCGGAGCACTGGCCGAGTTCAGTTGCATTAAGTGACTACAGAACATAATTAAGTTCAACATCTGGATTATTCCATCGGCAAATGTGACTATTTAGGACAGAACTTAATGAAATGAATAAAGGCAGCAAATTCTTAACGACTTTTACTCGTGAATCTGGAAATAGCTGTGTTCATTAATTCCAGAACAGCCTGTAATGTATGTCAATGTCTAGCTGTCTTAGCTGGCAGCACGGTTTGTCTCAGGGTCAGAAGACTGTGTGTCCAAGCTAGAACGAGGTTGAGCTCAAAACTTAGACTGATACTCTGTCGCAGTACTGCGAGAGAGCAGCATTGTCAGAGATGCTGGGGGTGCAATTCAACTGAGGCAGGGGCTTTCCATTGGAACTGCATAGAGACAGGATGTCGAACAGGTGGAAGATGCGATAGCATTTGTTTTATGTCTGTGCCCAAGACAAATTTTTACCCCAACCGCTAACTACCACCCCTGCCACCACCAGCACCACCACCAACCCACCCTTGTTATCCAGGTGTTAAATTCTGATGCTATCTCCCTATCCATGTGTATATTAAAGTCCCATGGTTCTATCTGAAGAAGAGCAGGGAGTGTTTTTGCTGCCCTGGGCAATGTTTCTCCAAACCTGCCGGTGCTCCAAAATCCCATGTAGATCTTTAGCATTTTCAGCTTAGCCTCCATTCATTTGCAGATGAAATTTCAGTCCTGATTCTGTACACTCAGGGCTCAATCCCTTGGTCTCACTCCAAACTCCAATCGCACAGTGCTGCTTGTCTAAGGGTTGATCCCAATGCTGTTAAGTGGAGAATTCCTTTGATAGGTTTTGCAAGCTGAAGAATTTCCTACCCACAGTCAGGTTGCATTCCCTGGAGCAGCAATATCAGATAGTAGCTGGCAGTGGTTCCAACATTGGAGAAGACTGAAGACTCATTGCAGCCTTCAAAAACAATGAAACGCTTAGGCAGGGTATCTCCTCAGAGAAAAGCAGATGCATGGCATGAATCAGCAGAGCCAGTTAACCAATGCGATTCCTATAAAATAGTGGTTGCATTGGGGAGGAGCAATAGATGCTGGTGTCAACTGGGAGGATGGGGAAAGTATCTTTAATGACTGAGTGGGAAGGCAGAAGGAGAATGTGAGAAGAGCATCGTAATAAACGGAGTGAAAGAATTAAATGTATCTCTGTGTCACTGTAACAATTATAAAAGTAATTTAGCAATCAGATTCATTTAATAGAGAGTATCTGTACATACGCAAAATAACCTGCAATTTCTCCGCAAGAAACAAAGGCAAATCCTCCATTTTTGTCACAGCCGGTGACTACAGAAGTGATGGAATGTTGAGTTTATCGGCAGCTTAACTTAAAACAAGCTGTGTCCCATTGCACTCTGTGTAGCTATATATATTCAAGGATATCAGTTATCAGCTCCTTTGAAACTGTTGGTCAGATTTTACTTTCTTTCTCTATCTTCCATTTCAACAGAGGAGCAGCAGTAGGCCATTCATCTCCTT
The DNA here is from genome assembly GCF_017639515.1 of Carcharodon carcharias. Lineage (NCBI taxonomy): Eukaryota > Metazoa > Chordata > Chondrichthyes > Lamniformes > Lamnidae > Carcharodon > Carcharodon carcharias. The sequence continues at coordinate 26,747,095 of NC_054492.1, read as the reverse complement.
GAGCCTGCTCCTTTAGTGTTGTAAACAATCCATACATGGAGGGAAAAGAGACAAGAAGCATATAGCAGGAGAAATGACAGAGCAAGTTGAAGCACGAGGAGGTTTTTAAAGGTAAGGACATTAAGGGGTTTCAGAAAGGCAGCTCCAAAGAGTAGGATTGAGAGAGGTGTCAGTTTTACTATCAATGCTTAAGGAGGGGAAGGTCAGAGTTCAAGAGTCAAAAGGCGTGGACTCGTACTTGAGTCTTGAAGAGATAGCAGGGAATGGGAGAGTATTTGTAGATGAGGTTGAAGATTTTTAGTTCAATATGTTTTGCACAGACGGCTAATGAAGTCTGGGATCTTGGGCATGTGCAACAATCCAGGAAAGGAGTTGGAGTTTATGCAGTGTAGACCTCAGGAGACAAGCAAAGAAGGCACTGGAGAAGTCAAGTCTGGAGGTAACAAAGCTGAGGAGCGAGGAGAAAGTAACACAAACAATATAGTGGAGTTGAAAACAAACGGCCTTGGTCCGAAGGTCATCTCAGGGTTGAAAAGTTGCACATCATCTATTTTCCAGAAGGAGGAGCTGGTCCAGGGGAATGGAATCAGGGCAAAGGTACTGAGTTTCTGGAGAGGGTTGAAGGAGAAGCCTTTCCAATGTTCTTGTCTAGGACTTGTTGCAAGCCAAGCAATCTAACATAGTTGAAATGTCTGATTCTCCCACCACCAACACCACTGAGAAAACAGATTAATCTGACTAAACTAATTGAGATGTTTAAAATGATAAATAAATTCAACTGGGTAGAGTAGCTGCTTCCTCTGATAGCGGTATCTTGAACAAAAGGGTATATTTTTTAAATGATTGCTACGTCATTCAGGGGTGAAATCAGGAAGCACTTTTACACACAAAGGATGGATGTGGAGAGGAGGCTTCCTCTTGTGGGAGAATCTAGAACTAGGGGTCACTGTTTAAAAATAAGGCCCCCCTTAAAATGGAGATAAGGCAATTTTTTTTCTCTCAGGGGGTCGTGAGTCTTTGGAACTCCCTTCCTGAAAAGGTGTCGGAAGCAGGGTGTTTGAATATTTTTAAGGCAGAGGTGGATAGATTCTTGGTAAGCAAGGGGGTGATAGGTTATCAGGGATGGGCAGGATACAGATTTGAGGTAACTATCAAATCAGCCATGATCTTATTAAATGGCGGAGCAGGCTCTATGGGCCGAATAGCCTAATCCTGCTCCTTGTTCGTATGATAGTGGAAATCTGGAACTTTCTCCCCCACCTGCTAGATACTTTGGATGTTGGGGGTCAATTGAGATTTTCAAGACACAGAGATCAATAGTTGGGTAGGGGTAGCTAGTGAACTGGAACAATGGAGGATAAATAGAGCTGAGGTACAGATCAGCCATAATGGGTGAAACAAGCTTAGAGGGGCTGAATAGCTTATTTGTGATCCTGCATTCAGGAGGGGAGAGGGGAAGTTGTAGAACAATTTAAAAAAAAAAGACGTGAAGTAAAGTGTTTTTTTAATAAGAAATACTGATTGACATCATCAGAATCAAAAATAATGAGTTATATTGAGACGATGTCCAATAGTTACCTCATTTCACACAAGCTAGAAAATTAAACGTATATTTATATTAGCTTTACTTTTGAAAGAGCACTGCTTTTTTCAAAGCTCACAAAATAATGAATAATATTAACTCTGCAAATTGATCCAAAAATAACATTTTTTCCAAAGACAGGAAATTCCTGTGACTCTTACGATTTTTGATTTTTTTTCAAGCAATATTGGATTCTGTTAATCTAGCTCCTTATTACTGAGGTAATGTGACAATGTAATTTGTACATTTTACGCTTTGACAAATCTATCTTTGTTGTAACCACGGTGATGCCGAAAACAGAAGTAGTTGAAGAACTCTTGAGGCGCTAAGATGCATTCCAATTCCACATTAAACTGCGGATCAGAGCCAAGGTATATTCATAGGCCAACATGAGATTGGTCCTGTTACCATGGGGATTGGGGTTATATGATATCATTTCCTTTGGCCTTTGACTACATTCCTCAGTAATCAATGGGATCAATCACAATGGAGAATTTATTTGTCGTAAATAAGGACTTCATCTCATTAAAGTGATTTGAATAAAGTGCCAGCCATGGCATAGTGGATTGCACTCTTACCTCTGAATCAGTAGGTTGTCCCACTCTGGAGACTTGAGGGCAAAATCCAGCTTCATGCACCTAATGCAGTAACAAGGGAATACTGTAATGTCAGAGGTACTTGATTGGTTGCAAAATGTTTTGGGATTCCTGATCTTGTGAAAGGCGTTATATAAATACAAGTCCTCCTTCCTTTCTTCCAGCCCCACTATTAAATTGGTGGGTTTCTCAGCTAAACAGGACAGAAGGTTCCTGGGTTACAGTTATACTGAGTTTGTCAATTTCACACCTTACAGCAATGTACCAGTCCCAATTGACCTAAATGTTAATTAGCTAAGGTGAGAAAAAAAAAAATCGGCCAGAATTCCCGCTCCCAATCATTATCCAATGATCTACCTGTTGCAGGATGCATGTGTAGGTTTTCAACTGGACAGAATTGACATATATCTACTCAACTTTACATGTGAAGATTGGTCAGTTGCGCGAGATACTATTCCAAGGATGACTTGTGCTCATGATGCCTCAAACCGAGGAGTCAATGGCTTGAGAGAGAAGACCAGGGTGTGGGGGTAGGGGAGGTGTAGGGAGAGGGTCATTTTATGGTAAATGGAAGAAGCAGGAGAGGAGAATGAGAGAACTACTTCAATGTGACTTGTGGTGGTTACCATAAACATCTACAAAAATGATTCCCCCCTTGTACTGTTTTAAAATGATCTATTTTAGCTCTTAATTTTTTCATTTCCCATGCAAAAGCAGGAGAATCCAAAGACAAGATAGTCACTCATAAACCAATAGGGAAATAAGGAGAAATTTCTATACTCAGAGAATGGTTAGAATGTAAAGCTCGCTACCATAGAGAGTATTGAAGCACTAGCTTAGATGCTTTCAAAAGGAAACCAGATGAGTACCCGAGAGAAAAGGGAATAGAAAGATATAGTGAAAGGTTCAGATGAGGCAGATAGAGTGGGAGGAGATGAGTGTGGAGGATAAACACCAAAACAAACTAGATGGGCTGAATGGCCATTTCTGTGCTGAATGGTTTATGCAAATTTACCTTCATGAGAATCATCTTTGGATGGATCAGAATGAAGATTACTGGAAAGATAATAAATATCTACATAGCAACAACTATGCTCCAATTTCATTGGGTGAAACGCATTAACATCCGATAAATATCGGAGATTAATGGATGCTAAAATCAGAACAATAGGCAGCTTATATAAATTACAATATGATTCAAATTTATTATTCCTCCTTAGCTGCAAATACGTTGCCTTGCATAATCTTGCTTCTCTCCGCAGCTTCACTTTGTTGAAACCATTATCCCCTCTGAAATAAAGAACATGTATTTATATATATCCTCAAGTTGTCCCAAATTGCTTCATCGTCTTTCAATTGCTTCTGTAGTGTAGTCACTAGTGTGATTTTTTTTGAGTAAACATCGTTGGGTGACCAGTTTATACACAGCTGGATTCCACCAACAGCAATGTGAAGAACAGCCGGATAATCTGGTTTTGGGGTATTGGTTGATGAATGAACATTAGCCAGGACATCGAACAAACTTGTTTGTCTTCCAATGTTAGCCTTTTCACCAGTCAGGCCTGGTAGAATTCTTGCCGTTGAGCCAGAACATTGCCCCACCCCAGAGAGTTGTGCACGAATTCTAGGGTGACAGTCCAGTGCAGTATTGAGAGTGTGCTGCACTGTCAGAGGTGATGACTTTCAGATGAGGCATTAAATCCTGACTGTCCTCTCAGGTGGCCTATGGCACTATTTCAAAAGAGAGCAAGAGTTCTTCCTGGTGCCCTGGCCAATATTCATCCTTCAACCAACATCACTAAAAAACAGATTACCTGGTCATTTATCTCATTATTGTTTGTGGGAGCTTGCTGTGCATAAATTGGTTGCTGCGTTTCCTACATTACAACAAAGACTACACTTCAACAAGTACTTCAGTCGTTGTAAAGTGCTTTGGGATGCCCAGAGGTCACGAAAGGGGCTGCATAAATACAACTTCTTTAACAATACAATAAGAAAAATGGGGCTTGGTTTAACATTTTCCAGAATGCAAACTCGTCATCCTTTTCTCAGAACAAAGGGCTTAATTTTTCAGTGGTGGGTTTAACAGCGGTCAGCAGGGGTGGCTGGGACAATGCAACAGGAGCTAAAAAATTAGTTTCCCATCGACACAATATGCCAGTGGGAACCTGTCTGGACCAGCGTAGCACGCAAATGTTGGACTTACCTGCGAAGGCCTGGGGCAGCCTGTGGAGATCGGAAGGGAAGATGGAGGCCTCCAACAAAGTAGAGTCTGAAACGCCTCGCGCAGCAATGGATGGGTGGAGCACTGACCAGGTGGGTCTTTGAGCTGCAGCAGCTTCCAGGGGGTCCATCGTCTTTCTACAGGAGTTTCCAGGAGGTGGATCTTTTATCTTCAATGGTGGGTCAGTTTATGTCCGGGCGAGCACCATCCAGCCTGACCTGCTGCGCAAAACGTTGGGAAACCCCTGACTGCATAATGAATTAGGTCAGCGTTGAGCGATACGGTGCGAACTCCCATCGGCCTGTGTGGTGGGAAACTCTCCCCATTACCACGCCCCACCCCCATCATGGGACTTAGTCCAGGAATGGAAATTTCCACCCAGAAAGCATGGAAATTTTCACCACCCTCTGACTTCCATTTGGGCTTCCTTCGGCTTGGTCAATGCTGCCCAACTTCCCCTTCTTGGATTTTGTGGATCTTCTCCTGCAGCACCGTCACTGTTGCTGGTCTCCGGCACAATGGAGCTCAGCCCTTAAGCTGCAACTCACAGGCCGGGAGTAGCTTGGCCCCGTCGTGGGTGGGACCTGCTGGGGGAGATTCAGCGGCCCAGCCCAAAAGTCCGTTGACTTTCGGCGGGGCCGGAAAATCCCACCCACAGCGAAGGAAATTGTGGAAGGATTGGCGTCTTTTTCAAACTCCAGCAGTGAGGGCCTGACACCTCCAAATTTTAGAACTAGCACCTCCAGCACCTTCAACTGACATTCGTGTTGATGAAATTATAAGCTGGAAAAGGGAAAAGTATATTCATTATGCACGATCCCTTGGGGTTGTAAAATTTATAATAGTCAGACTGGGGCCCAGATTCTGATTAATTACATCATTCAGCTTCAGAATATGGCTCAAATCCTGCAAGCTGACATCACTCAAAACAGAAGAAAGCACAGTTTTCACCTCTGAATTAATTGTCGCGTTGGAGAGGTTTTTTTTGGGAAAATTGAAGTGTGAAACTCCTGAAATTCAGTAGCTTTCTCCTACATCAGTCCAGAGCTTGTAAACCTTTGTTTAGATTTGCCTTTCCTGCAACTGAATGGTTTTTATGTGTAATTCCCAAATCCTTGACTCAACCACTTAGAAAGACAAGAGCAGCAGGAGGACCACCACCTGCAAGCTCCCCTCCAAGTCACTCACCATCCTGACTTGGAAATATATCGCCGTTCCTTCACTGTCGCTGGGTCAAAATCCTGGAACTCCCTCCCTAACAGCACTGTGGGTATACCTACAGCACACAGACTGCAGCAGTTCAAGAAGGCAGCTCACCACCACCTTCTCAAGGATAATGAGGGTTGGGGAACAAATGCTGGCCTTGCCAGTGATGGCCAAATCTCATGAACAAATGAAAAGTAAAAACTGAGAGAGCATTTGTTGAGATGAAGAGGTCAAAAACAAAATGCAGTCAAATTAGTCAAGTCAATTAATTTGAACCACTGATATGAAGAAACATGGCATATTCTTTATTTTACATTATTAGCCAATAGAAAATATCCAATTTCAATTACCTGTGTCCAGTTGAATGACTGATGTTCTGTATGTTCACCACATTGTGAAATGATGCAGAATAACCAGCCACCCACCGCCTCATGTTGGCCAGTCTTCCAGCGAAGAGGTTGAACAAATACATATGTGAAAGGTCACCAGGAGGTCTATGTTCTACCTCTGGTTACATTATCATACAAGTAGATACAGTGCAGAGTGTGCCTGCCAATCCTGATGAAGGTATGCAGCTAGGATCCTTAACCCGAGGAAAAGAATCTACACCAAATCTTAATTTGTAACAGATATACACCCATTAGATGCATTAACTACGCTCTAGCGTGAGGCAGTATCGTTAGTAGAATGGGATTGTGGGGGAAAATTGGACAAAAGAATTCAACCTTATTTTATTAAGAAACACCTCTCAAGTTCACTGGAACTAACAGACAGAAGGCAGGGCGTGGATAAGCCTCCATTCTTTACTGAGGGGAGGGGGTCGTTTAATTAACCTCACCAATCTGAATGTCTGACAATAAAGGATTGGTTGTACATAAATCAGACAGGACTGTGAGCTCGCATTCTAGCCATGGCTGGCACTATGTGGACTTTGCAATGTGAACACTGCAAGCTGCCAGAACAATTACACGAACGCTGATATTCCAGAGATATTTGCCTGTCCTCCGCCCAGCGCTGAACATTTGGGTTAACCACCGGTAGACCTGAAGGTGTCTGTTCCACGTTGCAGTCCTTAGGAGGAAGTGACAAGCTTACTAGAGCTGTCAGAGATACAGCAGACATCCAAAGGCCACCTGCGCTGCGTGGCTATTAGAACATTTCATGTCAAACTGTTGGCTGTATTGAAGCAAAAGGACCCAATTAGTGAGTATGAAAGATCTTGGTCAGTCATCCATCACTAACGCTCAGGAGAAAATTTGACAGCATGTTTTTATTCTTTGCCTTATTAATTGCAAAGGCTCTACCCAGAGATTGCAGTAACACTGAATAGGCAGAAGATCCTTTTTTTTCAAATTAATCAGTTGAGTATTGATTCTGTTTCCTGACCTTTATCTGCACAGTTGTTCTTTGAAGAGCAAAGCAATCATCATCAGGAGGGCCAGACATATTGAAGAAAAATCACAACTGACTCATTTTACCAGTTGCTTTATGATCCGGTATCCCCATAACTGTTGAAGTCACCAACTCTTGTTGGGGTTATGAATTGTCAAGTGCTTCATGTGCGAGTCTCAGTGCAGTAAGTGTCAACAAGCTATTCCTCTGTGGAAGACCACAGCTGAACCTGATCCTATTCTCAGACAACACTCAATTTCAGCGCAAACTAGCCAAGTACTCATGAGGAGAGTGAAACCAGCTTGGTTTTATTTTTCCCAAAATTAATTTTTGGGATGTTGGCATCACTGGCAAGGCTGGCATTTATTACCCATCCTGAGTCACCCTGTACAACTGAGTGCTCAATAGGCTACTTCTAAGGGCAGTTAAGAGGCAATTATGTTGGCAGGCATCTGGAGTCAGACTGGGTAAGGAAGGCTGGTTTCCTTCCCTAAAGGTCATGAGGGAACCTGTTTCAGAACAATCAGATAGTTTAATATAAAAGCAAAATACTGCAGATGCTGGAAATCTGATATTTTGATGGGCTCTTTCACGGATTCGGACTTTTTATTCCTAAATTTTCAAACCGAATTCAAATTATTGGACTACCATGGTGAAGAGGCGGGCAGGGGGGAGGGGGGGGGGGGGGTGGTGGGGGGGGGGGTTGTGTGTGTGTGTGTGTGAAGTAGCGTATTGTTCGCACCCCCTGCGTTGCAACAGTTTTAGAAATGCCCGCCCTGCAGAGATAACACACTGCCAGTGGGCTGAACAGGCTGAGGGTCAGACTTCTGCCCCTCAGTGAAAGGGAGTCCTGCCCTTGAGAGCCACTGGCCAACCTGATTGGCCGGCAGCTCGAGCTGTCCCAGCAGCACCAGAACTGAGTAGTGGGGCTGTAAGTGAGCCCTGGGATGAAGATAGCTCTGGCGTCTAGACCCAGGTAAGTCAGGCGTTTTGAACACATAGGGGTTGGGTAGCCTGGCTGGGGGTGGGGGTGGGGCGAAGGCAGGAGGGTGGGGGCAGGGTTTGGAGGCCATGTGGGGAGGAAAAAAGATGGGGGGAGCAACATTTCGACCACAGGGGTCCCCTCCCCCCACCCCACCGAATGACGTGCGCCCCCCCCCACCCCCCTTTGCTTCTCACATTTTTCTACAAAGTTTAAAAAATAAAGGCCTTCTCACTCCCGCCCGCCTGCCCACGCCGACTGTATTTTGGTTTGTGCAGCATAATATTCGGGCCAATTAGCTTAGTAACAAGCTCAACTGCTCATTCGCTACTAACTTAAAAATGACGGGTAGGCTGCCAATTTCGGTGCCCACCTACCATTTCCCGGGGATGGGGTTGGTGCGGTGGGTGGGAAGGGGGTGGGCGGGAAGACGGTGGGCGGGAAGGGGGTGGGCGGGAAGACGGTGGGCGGGAAGGGGGTGGGCGGGAAGGGGGTGGGCGGGAAGGGGGTGGGCGCGAAGACGGTGGGCGCGAAGACGGTGGTTGGGAAGGGGGTGGGCGCGAAGACGGTGGTTGGGAAGGGGGTGGGCGGGAAGGGGGTGGGCGGGAAGACGGTGGGCGGAAAGACGGTGGGCCGGAAGGGGGTGGGCGGGAAGGGGGTGGGTGGGAAGGGGGTGGGCGGGTAGACGGTGGGTGGGAAGGGGGTGGGCCGGAAGACGGTAGGTGGGAAGGGGGTGGGTGGGAAGGGGGTGGGCGGGAAGGGGGTGGGCGGGAAGACGGTGGGCGGGAAGGGGGTGGGCGGGAAGACGGTGGGCGGGAAGACGGTGGGCGGGAAGACGGTGGGCGGGAAGACGGTGGGCGGGAAGGGGGTGGGCGGGAAGGGGGTGGGCGGGAAGACGGTGGGCGGGAAGGGGGTGGGCTAGCCACCCGTCATATTTCAAGTGCTCCCTTTCCTTGCTGAAAATGCGCCTGGCGATGGGGGCCGTAAAATTCAGGCCCCCCTCCTATGTTCTCTGGAATATTAGTCCAGGCCATTGACTTACTGGTCTTTTCCTCACATTGGCTAGCCTGCCATTGAAGAGATTGCAGAAATACATATGTGAAAGGTCACTAAGTGTTATATCTCCGAATTACATTATCATACAACTAGATCGATATAGTGCAGAGTGTGCCAATCCAGTTAAAATAAAGCAGCCTGACCACTGGTGGAAGCAACTAAGATCCTGAGCCCAAGAAAAAAATCTACACTAAATCTTAATTTGTAACAGGTGTACTCCCATTAGCGGCATTAGCCACACTCTAGCATGATTCAGCATTGTTAGTAGAATGGGTTGCTGGTGGGAACTGGATAAAAGAATTCACCCTTATTTTATCAAGAAATGTCTCTCAAGTTCACTGGAGCTAACAGACAGAAAGCAGCGTGTGGATAGAGCTAGTCACTTACTCTTAGGGACCGCAACGCTGAACAGACACCTTCACGTCTATACCAGTGGTTAACCCAAATGTTCAGCGCAGGACAGGCAAATATTTCTGGAACAGCAGCATTCATGTAATTGTTCTGGCAGCTTGCAATGTTCATGTTGCAAAGTCCACATAGTGCCAGGCTCACAATGCGAGCTCACAATCTGTCTGATTTGCAGTAGTTTAGGAGTGTGAAAGGTCATTTTCGTCACACATGTGCACTCTTGGTGAGATCACAGGGGGTGGGGATTGGACTCCGGGGAGTGGTGGAGGTATATGGAGCTAGATTAAAGATCAGGATCAGTCACGATCTCATTGAATGGCAGATCAGGCTCAAATGGTTAAATGGCCGACTCCTGTTTCTACCTCCTGTAAACAAGATGTTATCCAAAACTGCTGCTCGTTCCTTAACTCGCAGCAAGTCCTATTCCTCTATCATCTGTACTTGCTGACCTGCATTGGTTCCAGGTCAAGCAACATCTTGATTTTAAAATTCTCATCTTTGTTTTAAAATCTCCCCATGGCCTCACCCTTCTCTATCTCTGTAATCTGCTTCAGCTCCACAAGCCTCAAGGATCTCTAATTCTGGCCTCTAGAGCATCCCCGATTCTAACTGGACCACCATTGATGGCCATATCTTCAGTTGCCAAGGCTTCAAGCTCTGGAATTCTTTCCCTAAACCTCTCCGCCTCTCTACCTTGCTTTCAACACACTCTTTAAAATCTATCACTTTGATCAAGCTTTTGGTTATCTGACCTAATATTTCCTCATGTGGCTCAGTTTCCTACTTTGTTTTGTAATGCTCCTGTAAAGCACCTTGGGACATTTTATTATGTTAAAGGTGCTAAATAAATATAAGTTGTTGTTGTTGTTGTTGTTGAAGCACAAGAGGCCAGAACTGGAGGAGCAGAGAGATCCCAGAGGTTGTGGAGGTGGAGGAGATGATAGATTTGAACACGAAATCTAGGCTGACTGTCAGAGGTGCCGTCTTTTGGGTGGAACATTAAACTAAGGCCCAGTCTTATCATCTATCAAGCAGATGCAAAAGATTCCATGCCACTATTTTGAAAAAATGCAGTGGAGTTCTCCCCGGTGTCGTGGCCAATATTAATCCCACAACACTTGAAAAAAGCAGATTATCTGGTCATCCTCACATTGCTGTTAATGGGAGCTTGCTGTGAATAAACTGGTTGCAACAGTTCCTACATTTCAAAAACACACTACATTGGCTATAAAGTATTTTCTGGCAGCTAATGGTCATGCAAGTTGCTATATAACTGCAAGTTCTTTCTTTCATTTTTTTAAATTTTATTTTACACACCTACTAAGTAATTTGGGGAGCTCTCTGCCAGTCACTTGACGATGAGCATCTAAGCTCAGATAAAATAGGAATCACAACCTATATATGCAGTTCTGTCTCCCCATTCACCCTCACCTAGATAGTCCTACTAACAGTTATAATACAGTTTCTTGCTTGCTGACAGTTATATGACAAAATTCAGTGGAAAAAATGTTCATTTTCATGATATTTATTTTGGACTCTTTATATCCAAGAAGTGATTGTTTTGCCCAAGTCATACATACTTAATTTGGAAGATTCAGCACTGACCCAATTGCCTGTCAGTCACAGTGCTGTCGGTCCCATATATTTTCAAAAACATTTGGTTGAACTCACTCCCTCTGCCAAAATACACTTTAAATTCCCAGCAGTTCCTCAATTATTCTGCAATATAAATGCAAGCTCTTTTAGATTAGAAACCAGAATTACAAGCTCATTACGCGCTTTTTATTTCGAAACTGTTATAGCTCAAATACGGAAAATGAAATTACGGTATGCTGCTTAAAATACAGCTGGAAATTTTGTAAAGGTTTAGTTTCTAGGGCAAAAATGACGCACAAGAGAGAAGAGAATAAAATGGAATATTCTGATTTCTGTCGGTTTTTCTTATTTTAACCTGGTTGCAAGATACAGAAGGTTCCTGTGAGTTTAGAAAATATTCCTAGAAATATGATTCGTTTTTTTCTGCTTTGAGAGTCTATCTGGGTTACTTACTCCCCCAAACCCCACCCTCAGCACTGGGCATCATCCTTTTAAAGTGAGGCAGCCAGCAAGGGCCTTCTGTATCCTGAACTCGTTCATGTGAATGTTTCTCAGATGAAGGAGCCAAGGTCTATTACAAGAGTCCACCATGGTTGCAAAGAGTAAGAGAGTAGTCAAAGTATATAGAAGTTACAACACAGAAACAGGCAATTCAGCCCTACCAGTCCATATCCCGGTTTATCCTTCACACTAGCATACTTACTTGTCCTGTTCCCACATACCTTCAACCACTCTGCCTTCACCGACTAATCCTAACACATTATTCACATAATAGTTAAATATTATTTATAATTTTTTTGTACTAGTCAAAGGGAAGGTAATTAGACTTGAGCAGGAGATCTAGACTGACACATCAGTGCAGTAATGAGGGAGTGCTGCACACTGGAGATGCTGCCTTTCAGTTGTGATGTTAGACGGAGGCCCCATCTGTTCTCTCGGGTGGATATACTAAATTCCAAAGTACTATTCCAGAGAAGAGTAGAGGACTTCTCCTTAGTCTCCTGGCCAATAGTTAACCTTCAACTAATGCCACTAAAACAAATTATCTGCTCATTATCACGTTGCTGCTGATGGTACATTGTGAGTGTTGTATTTCCTGCACTGTAACAGTGATAGTACAAACACTGTCTCCTGCCAACGCAGGATAATCACTCAAAGATGGCCACTAATAACTATCTGCACATAAGCACTGGTCCACGCATGTGCAGAAACCCAATGGTGTCACTCCGCTGCTCCCAGTCTGCCATAGAGCCATAGTCATTGAGTTGTCCTGAGCCAAGATGGTCTGGATGGCAAGAGATATGTTTGCGTGTGTGGTGCAGCTTTGCCCCCACCTCTGTTAACAGGTTAGTTTGAGGCTCTTAGGTGAATTCACTCCAGACAGATGGCACTGAAGGCAGGCCCAGGGGTGGAGGGAGGGAAGGAGGGAGGCAGAGGCTTCTCTACAAAGAGGATTGAGGGGGGCAGTGGGGCGTAGGGGGTGGCAATTAAAGAAACATTAAAAAGCACAAAAAAAGCACTTTACCTTACCGATATTCCCTGTTTTACCACCAACTTACCCCGCTGCCTCTTTCTCGGAGGAACATTCCAGTATCCCAACCTTCGTTTCCCCAAAGAAGCCAAGTAAAAGCGCCACCATGTTGCTCCTTGTTTATATATGGCCGCAGCCTACTCTGTCGTTCACAATGATGTAACAGAGTAAAACACTAGAACTACGCATGCACAACGTTGGCAACAAACGCAGCCTAGTACAAAAGCAAAATGCTGCAGGTGCTGGAAATCTGCAAAAAAATACAGAAAACTAGAGTTAATATTTCTGGCCTGTGGCAATTCATCAGAACTAATAAAGGTAATTGACCTGAAGCGTTAACTCTATCCCTCTCTCCACAGATGCTGCCAGACCTGCTGAGTGTTTTCAGCATTTTCTGTGTACACTTTAGTACTTGGCTTTAGGATTCCCTGAGGTGTGAAAAGCATGATATAAATGCAATTTTTCTTTCTTTCATTCAGGAATTAAAGAAAAGGACCTAACCCAAGGCATAAGAACCATGTTCCATACCAAAGACTTAGATTGACACACATCCTTATTCCATCTCCCCAAAACATTCCAAAGTGTTTGACATACAGTGAATTACTTAAAGATGCAGTTCATGTTGGTATATAGGCAAACGCGACAACCATTGTGTGTACAATGAGATCCCATGCTAATCAGTTTCGAGTGAGGAAGAAATATCAGCAGAGACACCAAGAACGTTCTTAAGCTAAAACCGAAATGATTGACAGTTAGTAAATGGAAGAAAAAAACATCTTCTGACCTTGCCCAGAGTTCGGTCAGGACTAGACATGCCCTTATAAACCTGTTTATGACTATTTGATCCAACCTTTAAAAAGAAATATTTACCATAGCAACAGAGCAGAACATTACCCAAAATATGATCTAAGTGCAGTAATCACACACAAGTACGTCGTCTGGGCAGCTAAAAATATTTGGTTGGTCTGAAGGAGTACAATGTCTAAATGGACTTCATTTAACTTTTAGACACTTCATACGATTTCCATTCAAGAACAACATAAAACTGGAATTATGTTTGCTCGCTATTATTATAATATCAGTAATATTGGCCAGGAGAGCTTTCTTCGAGATAGTTCTACATTCTCCATCTTGTCTTCACCAGATGGCAAATTGCAAAGTTGGCCAGAAATGCAGTTTCTTGGGTGTTGATCCTAGTTTCCACCGGATTGAAGCTTCTGACCCCTTGCTTACTTGGGCAAAAGAAACGTTTCCTGCAGAGTCAAGAATCATCAATTCAGCCAATAATTAGGTGATGAAATGTATTTTAAACAATTTTGCAATTTCCACTGTGACCAAAGCTTTCTGACATGTGTGGAAATAAGACCTCGTCGGGCTACATCTAAAAACTGAAGGAGGAAAGGAAAATCTTTCACATTTTTATCCTAGGGTTATAATTTAGTATACTGAGATTCCTGAAGTAAAACATTGATGTTAATCAGAATAGGGTACCACAGAGTTTGGAAGGAGCTGAAGAGAAGGGGAGGTTCATTAACAATTACAGTAATTAAATCATGTTTGGATTTTAAATGCCAGTGAATTGCAGGATGAAAGGAGTTCCACACTTTTGAGAACGAAGGTGTTGTAGCTGTGTTCTTAACATAATGTGCATGTTGGGAAAGGGAAGTTGTGCAGAAAATGCAATTCGAAGATTAGGAGGGAAATTCAGAGGATGGGATGTTTTTACTACATTATAGACATTATATCCATGTTGTTGTTATCAATGACTATAGTTGCATCACTGAAAAGAGAGACATGTTGCTGAAGCTTTTGTCTTGCACTCATTAGGACAAATGCTAGAATGCCGAATTTCAAACAATCACAACAATTTATATGACAGGAGAAAAGGGTACTGATTGGTTGACTCTGATTGGCTGAGCCATTGCCATGGCGAAAGCAACAAGGAACTATCGGCTCCCCAAGCTCTCTGGTAATTCAAAAAAGGTGCAAAGGCTTGAACATATTTCTTTTTTTGGCAGAGCTGCCTTCAACAATCAGGATCTTCCATTTGTTGTCCTGAGTGCATTACCAAATGTCTACTTATATAGTAAGGCTTGTAAGGTCAGTCTCAAGGGCCTAGGGAGTTGGAATTTACCTAGGAGAGTGATATAAGTCAAAGTTTGTAAGAGTGGGTGGCCGAGTTTCCTACATTGTAACAGTCACTACACTTTGAAAAGTACTTCATTGGCTGTAAAGTGCTTTGGAATACCCTGAGGCAGTGATAAGCCCTATATAAATGCAAGTTTGTGCTCTTTTTTCTCTCAGATTTCCACCTTTAATCTACTGGCTTTAAAAACCCAAGCTTGGCATTACCTAGTGGTTACTACATGCTGTACCCTGGCTTCTCTCCTGGGTGATGTCAAAGAACAAAGAAAAGTACAGCACAGGAATAGGCCCTTCGGCCCCTCCAAGCCTGCGCCGATCATATTGCCTGTCAAACTAAAACATTTTGCACTTCCGGGGTCCGTATCCCTCTATTCCCATCCTATTCATGTATTTGTCAAGCTGCCTCTTAAACACCACTATCATACCTGCTTCCACCACCTCCTTTGCCTGCACTTCTTGGCCTCGGTTTCCCCAATTCAGAACAAAAGCAGAGTAACTCATACTTAAAGCCTTTACAACGGGCAGCACCATCCTATTCCTTCTGTTTTAAAACAACAGAGATGGCACATGGGAATCTTTATACAGAACTGAGATAAATGACTGGGATGAATGGAGTTATTCATCTTGGAATCCTGGAATTGGAACATGAACTAATGAAAGAAAGAGAGAAAGACATGTGGATAATTTGCATCACTGATCCTCAACGCTTTGATGATAAGGTCCTGTTCTACTTAATTCCTTCAAGGTAGGTGGTACACAATTAACATTGGGAACCAAATCAATAAGAGGATGATTTTGAGTGGGTGGGGGGTGGTGGATGACAGAGGAAAAGAACAAGTAGCAAATTTACTAGGTAGGTGAAGTGCATCTTGCTGGAAACTCAATGTTTGGTTTAAGTTTTATTGGGGCTGGTTAAAGGGGCATTTACGTCAGGATAAAACATGTAGCAAATCTTTCTCTTGATTGGGAGAAAGTTAGGCAGCAGAATCTAAATTCTTCCATGTACTGCTGGGTAAGCAACAGAATTACATTTGACATCATTTTCATCATCATGCCCTTGTGTTTGTAAGCAAACAAGAAGAAATAAATCCTTACGGCCCACTCTGTAGGAAGGTTCGAGATTCTGAGGTCAACCTGTGCTCAGTTGACCTACCTCGGCTGGTTCAGTTGCTGGAATTTAGCTCCTCAATGCTGGGCTAGGGAACAGCAACACCAGCCCTGGTTTCCCCACTCCTAATGCTTTCCTGAAGGAACATGAGCTTTGTGTTAATGCCAGGTGAGTACAGAAGCAGACTGGTTGCGCTGCTCCTACATTCAAGCAACTTGCAGACCCCCATTCATTGCCTTGGGTCATGTTTGAATTATAGCCACTTAGGTGAGGTACTGGAGGATGCGATGACAACTTTTCCTGGTCTTTTACTGCCTGCCAATTTTGCATATTTGACATGACTACTTCTACCAAGTGGATGAGAAAGTGAGACAGCTAAACATTTGCCATTGGAGGAACCTGCTGGATTTATGATAAGTACAAAAATGTTGATGGACAAAATAATGGGACTGAAGATAAACAGATCTCTGCGACCCGGTTTTCTTTTAATAGCCTGTGGTAGAAACAAGGTGAGGAAATTGTAGATGCTCTAATCATGATCCTCCATCACTGTCTATTCTGAAATTAGCCCTTTGGATTGGGAAATTGCCAATGTCACTCCATTTTTCTAAGAATAATGGGAAAGAGAAACCAGAAAATTATTGAGCTATTAGTCTAACGACTGTTGTGGTAAGTCATTAGCGACAGAATGGGTGAGCACTTGGGATTAAATTTGGTGGATTTTTGTTCAGTAAGAGTCACTGTTCCTTCTGAGTTGTGTGTGACCGATCCTGCAGCAGCCTGGAAAGTACCACACAAGCCTTGTTCTGACTTATTGGCCACAAATAAAAATTTAAAGATGCTGCTCTTTGAAAATACTGATCATGCAAAGCAACAAAATTTTACAGGGAACATTGGCAACAGTATTAAGGGATGTGGACCCAAGGTGGGGGGATGGTAAATGGAGTTAAGATCCAGAGAGTGTGATAACATAGTGGTTATGTTACCCGGGTAACCCATAGTCCAGGACTAAGGATCCAGATATAGGAGTTCAAATGCCACAATGGCAGCTGGGAAATTTAAATTCAGTTAATTAAATAAACCTGGAACAATAAGCTAGTATCTGTACTGGTGACCATGGGCAGGATCTTTAGGTTGGTGAGTGGGGGCGGGGACCATTCGTCGACACGTAAAGTGAGGCGGGGATGACGTCGGCTGGAACTCCCGCGTCATTTCCATTTTCAGGTCAGCAGGGGCACAGCTGAATCAGCTGTGCACCCACCAACCTGTCAATGGCCAATTGAGGCCATTTAAAAAGTCATTAACATAATGAATGGACCTGCCCGTCCAACCTTAAGGTCGGTGGACAGGCTGGGAGCCCTGGTGGGCTTCAGAAAAAGCATAAAACCTCATTCACAGGTGGGATGAGGTTTCATGTCGGTTTTTAAATATTTAATAAAGGTTTGATTTAAAGTGATGGACATGTTCCAACTCATGTGACAGTGTCACATGAGGGGACATGTCAGGGAAATTTTTTCAACATTTACCTTCAAAGTTTTAATTCTGAGCCAATGTCCCTGAGGCAGCACTTAGCCTCAGGGAGATCAGTGTGCTCTTTCGCACGCGAGAAAAAGCGCACTCCTAGCTGAGGGAATCCCCCCCCAACCACACAGGAAGTGCATAGTGCTTCCTGGCGGATGTCACGCTGGGCTGGTCTTAATTGGCCCACTGACTTAAAATGGCGGCGCACCCCTGGCAGGGGGCGCCGATCGGAGGCGCGCCTGCACTTCCTTCCCCCCACCAATAGGGGGAAAATTCTTCCCCATGTAACTATTGGATTGCCATTGAAAACCCATCTGGCTCATTAATGGCCCTTAAAGAAGGAAATTGTCCTTAACCAATCAGGTGTATACCTGGCTCCAGCCCCACAACAATGAGGTTGACTCTTAACTATGCTAGCAAGTCCCTCAGTTGTCTTCAAGAAGGTGGCTTACCACCACCTTTTCAAGGGCAATTAGAGACAGGCAGCAAATGGTATCCTTGCCAGCAATGTCAACATCTCGTGAACAAATTACAAAAAAAAATGCATGACTGAAATGAATGGTGGGACAGGCTCAAGGGGCTGAATGGCCTCCTCCTGATCCTAAGTTCCACTGAGTCGAGTAGTCACCAGTTTGCCACCACTACAGACAAGGCCTATGCAAAAGTAATAGGAGATGTAAGATTGTTACTGTTGCTGTGTATGTCACAGGAAGTAATGATTATTTTCACTAGTGCAACAACAATGTGTTTTTACAAGATATCACTATGGGCATAATAAGAACATTGTGAGTCTTGCACTCTTTCAATTCATTCTAATTACAAATCTCCAGCCAACATCAGCAATTACTTTATCCCCTTTGTTGTTTTTAATCAATATCTCATTTTTTTTAAAGCTTCCACCCACTTGTAATGCATAATTGCAGAAAAACAAATTTATACATATTCTTTCAGGGAAACAATTCAGTAAGAACGGCAAACTTAAACAACAATATTTTTTCACAAAGCCTTTTGCTTTAATATGGAGAAAGCCAAATGTAGGGTTTAGACCCACATACAGGATACCATCAAATTTAAAAATCTTTGAAGGTGACAGAAAAGCATATGGGATCCTGGGCTTTATAAATAGAAGCATAGAGTGTAAAAGCAAGGATGTCTATAAATCACTGGTTAGGCCTTAGCTGGAGTATTGTGTCCAATTCTGCACACCACACTTTAAGAAGGATGTCAAGGCTTCAGACAAAAAGTGTGCTGGAATGGTACTAGGTATAAAGGGACTTCAGTTCTGTGGAGACACTAGAGAAGTCGGGATTGTCCTCCTTCGAGTAGAGAAGGTTAAGGAGGTATTAATAGAGGCATTCAAAACTATATGGGATTTTGATTCAGCAAATAAGCAGAAACTGTTTCCATTGGAAGGTGGGTTGATAAGCAGAGGACCTAGATTTATGATAATTGACAAAAAGAACCCAGGGGAGTTGAATCTCTTTTTATCCAGCAAGTTGGTGTGATCTGGAATGCGCTGTCTGAAAAGGTGGTGGAATCACATTCAATAATAACTTTCAAAAGGGAATTGATAAATATTTGAAAAGGTTAAAATTGCAGAGCTATGGAGAAAGGCGGGGGTGTGGGGTGGGGGTGGTGGGTGGGGAATGGGCGGCATGGGATTAATTGCATATCTCTTTTAAAGAGCCAACACAAGCAATGATAGGTGAAACGGCCTCCTTCTGTGCTGTAAGGTTCAATGGACAGAAAGAAGCCAGGGTAAATTGAGGGGCTGGCATTACCTGACACCCAGCTGCGAGTTCAAAAGCCTGGAACAGGTAACCAAGGTAAAGGAGTTCCACAGCTTTGAGATCCTGGGAGGCTCCTGAGCTAGAGAAGGAGATGGTGCAATCAATATGAGTATGTTGAACCCTAAGAAATTGTTTGGTGTAACCACCAAGCCTGAAATCAATGAGATAGGGGCCAGTTAATTAGTTTTTTTTTACATCACAGAGAGTGTTGAATATGTGGAATAAACACTAGGTGGACAATCTAGGCAAATTCAGCAGGGGGTGGGCGGGATGCTGCTGAATAGTTCTCTTTTGACAAAGGAAACAATTGGAGAATATAGGGCTCTCATGGCCTTCTCTAATCTTGTGTGGCCTTCTCTACTCTTATGTGACCCGGTGGTCCAAAGATAGACTTCTAAATTTTTGACTCCAGTTTTCAGCCCCTAATAATATAGATGAATCACAAACCCCAATGTTTGGCTTTACAAAGAAAATTAAATGAATATTTGAAAGGAAAGTAATTTACAGAGCTAAGGGGAAAGAGTGGGAAGTGGGCTAGCTGGACTGCGCTTGCAGAGAGCCAGCATGGATTGGAAGGGCCGAATAACCGTTCGAGCTGTTAAAAACAAAAAACTGCGGATGCTGGAAATCCAAAACAAAAACAGAAATACCTGGAAAAACTCAGCAAGTCTGGCAGCATCGGCGGAGAAGAGCAAAGTTGATGTTTCGAGTCCTCATGACCCTTCAACAGAACAGTTGCTGAGTTTTTCCAGGTAGTTCTGTTTTTGTTTTGTAACCTTTTGAGCTGTAACCATTCTATGATTGTTATTAAAATCTAGGCTGTTCGTATACGAACTCCAGATCCTGTCTCATTCTGTTGTTTCAACACTCAAATATTGTTCAACTGAAAATAAATCGAGTTGAACACAAACTGTGCCAACAATGGGTGTAGTTGGGATTTAGTTAAATCAAAGTCCCAAATTTCATTGAACCAGGCCTGAAATCTGTGTTCCATGTCCAAAGGTACTTCACTATCACATGCCCTGACATACGTCCTTTGCTTGAATGCTTATCGCTTATGCTTCCCTCATTAACAGAGAATGCTCCATCTATGACATTGCCCGCTGTTTTAATAACGCTTCTTGTACATCCTTCAGGGGCAGTACAATGGAAGAAAGCATGACATATATTCCAAATGACATTAACTGCACACATCTGCTTCACTTTCTCCATATGGTAAAATGTCACAGATTTCTGCAGATTCTTAGCATGGGGATAAAAGTGAGGGAAAGAAAGATTGCACTGTGACTAATGACCTTGGATAGCCCAATTGACAAATGACTTTGCAATGTAGCAGTGAGGCTAATATTTTGGACATTTCAGGGCCACTGCAAACAGCGAATCTTAAATTTCAGCTCCAGCTGACAAAACCCAACCCAGCTCCTGAACAGTCAATTGAATATCTGAAAATTCTCTGTGGGTTATGATATTGAGAGTCACATACAAATAAATTCCTTACGCTTGTTTCATGACATGAAAGCCTAGAAGTCACTTCTTAAAAATTCATTCTTGGGATGTGAGCATCAATGGCAAGGCCAGCTTTTATTGCCCACCCCTAGTTGCCCTCGAGAAGTTGGTGGTGAGCCGCCTTCTTGAACCGCTGCAGTCCATGTGGTGTAGGTACACCCACAGTGCTGTTAGGAAGGGAGTTCCAGGATTTTGACCCAGTGACAGTGAAGGAACAGCCGATACATTTCCAAATCAGGGCGGTGAGCGACTTGGAGGGGAACTTGCAGGTGGTGGTGTTCCCATGTGTCTGCTGCCCTTGGCCTTCTAGGTGGTAGAGGTTTGGAAGGTGCTGTCGATGGAGGTTTATCTATTTAGTTATGTATTTAATATTTATTTCTATTAGTAGTCAAACTAATGCCATTTTAATAGAGGTGGAGCACATGGCCCAAAATTAACTGTTTCCTTTGGGCAAGCTGCCTGTGGCGAAGCAACACATTTGTTCCAATTATTCAACGATTATTGTGGCCAGTGACCCCAAGTATGGTCAACTCTCTGCGTGCCATCAAATTTCAGTGAGCTAGGATACATGCCTCACATTTGGGGGACCTGTGTGCGGGTTGATTTTTGTATCTTTTGAATCCAAAAATTATTGTCCTGCACTTAAAAAGCTTCACTTTGTTTAATTTTTTGCTAAAATGTTACCTACATAAATTAAGCAGATGTAGCTTTTTGGTTTCAGAAGTGTGGAACTCCTCACTTCAAAAACACAAAACTGCTCACTACAAAACTGGGGAACTAACCTGTGGGCTACGGAGCTTCTTACCTCTAAATTGCAGAATTTGCCTCGAAGTCTGCCTTAACTTCCTCAGACCTTGCCTCCTCCTAGCTGTTGAAACTCAAGCTTGGCGTCACCAACTTGAAGAAAGGAATAACTTGCATTTAAAAACACCATTCGTGGCCTCAGGCCATCCCATAGCTTCTTACAGACCATAAAGTGCTTTTGAAGTGTAGTTACTGCTGTAATATAGGAAATGTGGCAGACAATCTGCGCACAGCAATATCCCACAGACAAGATAATAATCAAAGCATCTCCCCTGGTGATGTCGGTTAAGGGATAAATATCAGCCAGGGTTCCAGGGAGAACTCTCCTGCTCTTCGAAATATTGGCGTGTGATCTTTTACATCCACCTGATAGGACAGACGTTGGTTTAACATCTCATCTGAAAGACGACACTTTTGAAAGTGAATCACTTCCCCTGTACTGCACTGGGAATGTCTGGTTCACTTATCTCATCTTCTCTCCCCATCTTTCCAACCTTGTCGATACCTTGCACTGCAGGTCTTAAACTTATTGCCACATTTTCTCTTTTAAAAATAGTCACTGTTAAAATAAAATTAGGTAAACTCTTAAAAGGGAGAAAAATTGCAGGGCTAATTGGACAGCTCTTTCAAAGTGCCAGCACAGATATGATGGTCTGAATGGCCTCCTTCTGTGTTGTGAGATTCTTTGAAATCAAAGCTGAGTGCTGTTCAGACTTATGCGCAGTTGTGTACTTTAGCTCAGCCACCAATTGCTTCTTACGTGGAAGGCATTTGAACCAGTAAAGCAATTTGCCGATTGCTGCTCTCTTGTGGCAGACTCGATCTGCCTTTTGCTCAAGGAGAGCAGAAAGCAGAAAAGAAAACAGGCTGCACGGTATTGCAATCTTTCATTTACTCCAGAAAATAAGGAATGTCTAAGTTTACAATTGCAAAGCAATGGACAAGATATTCTTGGTGTGTCTCTTTGACTAAATCTTGATTTTGTCAAAAGTGGGGGAAGAGGATGGCGTGCTGACTCAACATCCTTCAAATACAACCCAACTCTCCGCCTTGGGCATTGTGTCAAGTGGAGCTAGGCATCAAAAGTGCATCTTAATGTAAAATGCAGGGTTTTCCCCCTGCCATTCGACATTCTCTGAGCTTTCAGGGAAAGGGTGAAAAATCCTGCCCACCTAGTCACAGGCTGCCCTGGGTTTGTAAAACTCTTTCAGGAAAGAGAAGGGAGTCAGGAGAGAAATCAAAGGCCTCTCTCCTTCCTGCAACCCTCTCTCCGTCCTTGCCATAGACTGAATCTTGAGGGGTCTATGACACCCTTGATAAGGTCAACGTGTCACTGAGCTGGTATGCGTTTTGGCGAGCATGTGAGATCAAATACTGAATGGGGAGGATGGATATTTGTGTATCTCACCGAAAAGACCTCCAGTGCTGCAGAAAATCAAACTGACAGGAGAAAGGCTAAAAGCTTGACAAGAGCGAATTTAATAAGAATCCAGACATGTCCTTTAACCTTCTCTGATTCTGTTGTAACATTCCAGCATAATGTTAAAAAGATACTAAACTTGGCAAGTTTTCTCATGCCCTTGGAGTGTATACTGGACATTTTCTTTTAACAAAGTATTCAACAGCGTTTTTTTTGTACCTAATTCAGCAATTGTATTGAATGGCAACTGGCTGTAAATAAATAATTTAAAGGAGATACAGGCCAGGATTTTATGGCCCCTTCTGCCAGGTGGGGTATTACATTCCCGCCGAACTGAATGGAGATTTAAACAGCCTGCCGCATCCTGCGGGGAGGGTGGGGAGAGACCTGCTGCGGAAGGGCTGTAAAATCCTGGCCATACTTTTCCAGTATCTTCCCCTCAGTATCCTTCCACAGTCTCTGCTCGTCCTCCACTGTCTCAAGTGAGTGGCTGTTTTTTGTTTCAATTTTGTCTCAGGATGTAAGCAATGCCACTTCTATTGCCCATTCGTTGTGGCAATTGCTTTTTATAACTGGGTGGCTTGCTAGGCCACCTTCAAGGGCTTCAAATCAACCAGGTGGTGTTTATCTGCATCATATGTAAATTAGACCAAAAAAGTGTTTTTCTTTATTAACTTACAGGATGTGGGCTTCACTGGCTGGGCCAGGATTTATTGCCCATCCCTAATTGCCCTTGAGAAGGTGGTGGTGAGCTGCCTTCTTGAACCGCTGCAGTCCCTGTGGCGTAGGTACACCCACAGTGCTGTTAGGGAGGGAGTTCCAGGATTTTGACCCAGCGACAGTGAAGGAACGGTGATATATTTCCAAGTCAGGACAGAGGAGAACTTGCAGGTGGTGGTGTTCCCACCTGGAAGCGTGACAGACTGCCCTCCCTCAATGACGTGCTTGAACAAATAGGGTTTTCACAGTCACAAAGGATCCAGGCTAGGAAATATATCAGCTAGTCCTTCATCATTGCTGGATCAAAATCTGCCAACTACCTCCCTAACAGCACTGTGGGAGCAACTTCACTGCATGGACTGCATTGCTTCAAGAAGAAGGTCCACCATCATCTTCTCAAGGGCAGTTAGGGATTGCCATCAATGCCTAGATCCCAGGAATGGTTTTATAAAAAAGCAAACAACTGCTTACCCTCACTATCCATGAAGAATGGTCATTTGAGGAAAGTACTGGAGTGTTACTGGTGATGGTGAAAGAGATGTTGCCTTTAGGAGAGCAGGGGAGGAAATTGGTAACTGGGTGCATTATCCAACTAAGCTGAAAGTCTCACAAAGTCATTTTTAGTTCCACTCATGAACCCAATAGATGACGAACCATTTTGTTGCCACTGAGATCTTCAGTCTGTCTCACTCAGCTCAGTGTCCTTGAGGTTGTGGTGAGCAGAACTTGGGCAACATTCTTGGTATCTACTGCCCATTCAAACAAGCAGCCATATCTGGCTACATCATAGGCCAACACCAATATTTATCAATGGTTGGAACATCCACCTTATTATGGTATTTTTGGGAGAATAAGAATGGGAATGTTTATATATATATAGATGTTACACTGAATTACTTGGAACGTACAGCAAAGAAGGCAGCCATTTGACTCAAATAATCAATGCTGGTGTTTATGCTCCACAGCAGCCTTCTCTACCTTTCTTCATTTCACCTCGTCAACATACCCCTTTCTCCCTCATGTGTTTATCTAGCTTCTGCTTAAATGATTTTCACCTCAACCACTCCCTGTGGTAGCGAGTTCCACATCCTCTCACTCTCTGGATAAAGAAGTTTCTCCTGAATTCCTGATTTGATTTCTTGGTGATTATCTTATATTGATGGCCTCTAGGTTTGCTCTACTCCACAAGAATAAACACAGTCTTTATGTCTACCATATTAAACCTTTAATAATTTTAAGAACCTCAATTAAATCACCCCATCGGGCTTCTCTTTCTAAGAGATAAGAGACTCAGACTGTTCATTGACCATGTTGACTGAATTTACTCTCCACATAGCTTGGAGCATCTACTCCTGCTCTCAGGTTACAGGATCAAGTCCTCAGTTTTATAGGGGTAACTTAGAAAGACAAGACTCCTGAGAAGACAGGAGCAGGCCTGTATGGCTACCTCTAGGTCATGCTCCTGTAAGGTTGTGTTATCTAGAACTGCACAAGGGCTGTGATATGCAGTGTAACACTGGACTTCCATTCAATACCTGTCTGGACATAGAATATTAACTGAATTTGGGCTCAATGCTGCTCCGTCCTTCTCATCAGTGAAAGAAAGTAAAAGAACTCCATTGAGAGTTGGGATTATTCCAGTTGCCACATAGCAAGTGACAAAGCTAAGACCATGAGAACGTAAGAAATAGGAGCAGAAGATGACCACATGGCCCATCAAGCCTGCTCTGCCATTATGATCATGGCTGATCTTGGGCTTCAATTCCACTTTCCTACCTGCACCCCACGTCCCTCGATTCCCTGAGGGACCAATAATCTGTCCATCCCAGCCTTAAATATATTCAATGGTGAGTATCCACAACCCTCTGGGGTAGAGAATTCCCAAGATTCACAACCTCTTGACGAAGACATTTCTCCTCAACTCAGTCCTAGATTATTGGCCCCATATCCTGAAATTGTGCCCCACTGCTCTGGATTTCTCAGCCAGGGAAACAATCTCTCAGTATCTACCCTGTCATACCCCTTCAGAATACTTCAAATGAGATCACCTCTTATTCCTACGACCTCCAGAGAATTTAGACCCAATTTACTTAGCCTCTCATCATAGGACAACCCCTTCATCCCTGGGCCCAATCTAGTGAACGTTCGCTGTCTCCAATGGAAGTTTATCCTTCCTTAAACATGGGGGCACACATTACTACAACACAAACCACACGCATTATTCCAGTTGGGGTATCACCAAAGCCCAATACAATTGTAGCAAGAATTCATTATTCTTCTACTCCAAACCCTTGCAATAAAGGCCAACATGCCATTTTGCTTTCCTAATTGCTTGCTGTACCTGCATGCTAATGTTTTGTGTCCCTTGAATGAGCACACCCAAGTCTCTTTGAATGTCAACATTTACAAGTTTCACACCTTTAAATAAATATTCTGCTTTTCTATCCTTATGACCAAAGTGAATAACTTTACACTTCCTCACATTATACCCCGTCTGCCATCTTGTTGTCCCCTCACTTAACCTGTCTATATCTCTTTAAGCCTCTTTGTGTCCTCCTCACAGCTTGTATTCTGACCTGGCTTTGCATCATCAGCAAACGTAGATACATTACTTTCTGTCTCTTCGCCTAAGTCATCAATATAAACTGTAAATAGCTGAGGCCTCAGCACTGATCCATTCAGCACTCCACTAGTCACAGCCCGCCAACTTGAAAACACCCCATTTATCCCTACTCTCTGTTCCTGTCCATTAACCAATCCTCTATCCGTGCTAATATATTACCCCAACTCTATGAGCCCTTATCTCGTTTATTAATATTTTGTAGGTTACCTTACCAAATGAATGCTGACAGGACTCTTATTTTGCCTCCCAGACGTATGTCCCCCAGAGTGGCAGTAGAATGGACACCACCAGACGGAAGACGACAGGAGACCTGGCGAAGTAGGACACCACCTGTGCTGGAGAGAAAGGCAGTACAATGGACTGGGGCCAGTGGCAGAATCTTGCTGCCCATTGTCCTTCATGAGACCGGTGGAATTAAGTCTAAGTAAGTTATCAAATGCCTTTTGGGAATCCAAGTATACTACATCTACTGGTTCCCCTTTGTCTATTCTATAGTTACATACTCAAAAAAACTAACACATTTGGCAAACAGGATTTCTCTTTCATAAGACCATGTTGACTTGTTCTAATCATACAATATTTTTCTAAGTGTGTTGTTAAGACTTCCTAATTAATGGGTTCCAGCATTTTCCTGTGGCTGACATCAGGCTAACTGGCTTTAGTTCACTGTTTTCTCTCTCTCTCTCCTTTCTTGAATAGCGGTGTTACATCTGCTTTATTCCAATCTGCTGGGACCATTCCAAAATCCAGGAAATTTTAGAAAATCATAGTCAGCACATCCACTATCTCGACTGAAGCCTAGGGTGTAGCCATCAGGTCCTGGAGATTTGTCATATTTTAGTCTCGAGTTTCTCCAACACTCTTTCTCTGCTAATATTAAATACCTTAATTTACTCACTCTTGTTATGCCTCTGGTATACCATCTATTTCTAGTATGTAACTTGTGTCTTCTGCTGTGAAGATAGACAAAATATTTGTTCAATGTCTGCCATTTCCTCATTTCCCATGTTGATTTCACTTGTCTCTGTTTCTAAGGGAGCAACATTTACTTTAGCTACTCTTTTCCTTTTCACATACATGTAAAGCTCTTACAGTCTGTTTTTATATTCCTGGCTATTTTACTCTCGTATTCTTTTCTTTTTTCTTTATTGTCAACTTTATGGCGGTCCATTGCTGGTTTCTAAAACATTCCCAATCCTCAGATTTATTAATATTCTTTGCAACATTATAAGATTTTAACATTTTAATCCAATACCATCCTTAACTTTCTTAGTAAGCCACGGATGGATCTCTCACGCTGAGTTTTTGTTTGTCAATGAATGTTTTTTGTTGAACATTTTGAATTGTTTCTTGAAATGTTTCCTGCCGTTTATTTACTGCCATACCTTCTTACCTATTTACCAAATCCACCTCAGTCATTTCTGCCCTCATACCTATATAATTACAAGACTCTTGTTTGTTTTTTCAAACTTAAGGTGGAATTCAATTGTTTTATGATCACTATTTCCCAGTGGATATTTTACTATGACATTACTAATCAACCCTGCCTTATTGCACAATACAAGATCTAAAATAGCTTTATCCCTAGTTGGTTCCACAACATATTGCTCCAGGAAACTTTCATGAAAGCATTTTACAAACTCATCTTCCAGACCACCCTTGTCAATTTGATTGGTCCAATCTATATGGAGATTAAAATCCCCCACAACTATTACGTTGCCTTTGTTATAAGTTCCAATCATTTCTTGTTTAATGCTCTGGCCAATGGTATTACTACTGTTAGGGGTCCTATAAACTATTCCCACCAGCATTTTCTGAAGATTGATATTCCTAACTTCCATCCATTCTGATTCTACTTCCTGATTTTCTGACCCAAGATCCTTTCTCACTAATGTCCTTATGTCATTCTTTATTATCAGGACTACCTCTCCTCCTTTTCTATTTTGCCTGTCTTTTCAAAATGTTGTGTGTCCTGGAACATTTATTTCCTAATCTTAGTCACCTTGTAACCATGTCTTTGTAATGGTGATTAGTCTAAACCATTTATCTATTTGTGCCACCTCTTCACGAAATACAGATGTAGTGACTTCAATTTTACATTTTCACTACTATTCCCTGCATGGACCTTACTCGCTGATGCACTATTAGCACTAAACTCTCTGTCCCTTCTTGTCACACCAGCATGTCTTTACCCACATTGATATACTTTCTGTTGATTCAACTTTTACCTTTGAATTTCTAAATATCCCTTCACCTGAACCCTCCTCCTCCTTTGTTAGTTTAAACCCATCTTTTCCTACTCTGACCATATTTGCTCTCTTAGAATAGATAATTTTAATAGAATTATTGGGACTACAATTTGCTTATGTTCTTTCTTTTCCTGAGGGGGGATGTTCTAACATCCAGTGGCCATTTATCCTTAGAGACAAAGCTCAGATTGGGAGTCAACCATCAGGAGGATCACAAACACTCTGATGTTTCCATGGTGCAGCATTTCCAGCGGTGGTTTTCAAACCAAATATCGATTTGGTAACACTGAGACATCCCTTAGTAGGTTTCCTACATCACAACAGTGACTACACATCAGAAGTACTTCATTGGCTGCAAGTGCTTTGGGATATCCTGAAGTTGTGAAAGGTACTTTATAAATGCAAGGTCTTGTCATTCTTTTGCATTGTGTTGGATGTGCCAACCTGTTTCCTGTATCAACATATCTTTGTCACACTTAACCACAGTGCAGATGTTCCCTGTTGACTTTCCTTCCAATGAGTTCATGTTCAATTTGGTCAGCGTGGAATTAAAGATTTGTTTCGGTGTCTGAAAGCAGTTTGATGTAACACAGATGCTTTAACACCACTGTATTTTTAGGCATTTCAAAAGATCTGTTTCTGTCAACTTCAACTTAAAGCAGACTCCAGGAAATCACATTATCAAAGCTGCGCATACACCATCCCTATTCAATCACAAGCTATTCAAGGGTTTGGATTGATTTTTTTTAAAGACAGACATGCAGAAGCTGATCGCTTTCTCTCTTTCTTGCCTTGTTTCTGTCTTTCTCGAAAGATGGTTTTACACCTTAACGAGATCTGATGATTAACAGCAAATTCGTCATTCCAACTTTAGCCTTAATAATAAAGATTACAATTATTTGATCCCGTGACAATCAAGAAATGAAATCTGATACCAATATTTTTGAAGGGCTTTCCAGGCTTTTGTGCGTGTGCGCATGTGCGGGTGCGGTGAAGGTAGCACTCATGCGTCTAAGTCAAAAGGTTGTGGGTTCAAGCTCATGTATTGTGAGGCTGAGGTCCAGTGCAAGTACCAAGGGTGTGGTGTATTGTCGGAGGTCTCGCGCTTCAGATGAGATATAACCTGAGGCCTTCTCTTCTTGTCAAGATGATTATGAAAGACCCTATGATATTTGGGGTGTAGTGGAGGGAATATGTGGGTGTGTGAGTATGGGTATCGTTGATTTGGGAGATGGGAAGACCTGACTGAGGCTCAGTGGGATATTCCTGTGCCAGCGTGTACTAATAGATAAAGTCTAATAACCAGATTTTGCCATGATGGAGAACCTCTCCATTGTGGCGAAAACCCCAGGAATGGCCAGAACTTAAGTCCCACCCCCAAAAACGGCACGTTCCATTTTGAGGTTGATGGCAGGAATGGAGTTGGGCCGGGGTTCATGCATGCATGGTTTATGGAGGCAGCTGGCCATATAAATCACCACCTGCCTCCACTGAAGTGGGATTTTTGTAGGCCAGGAGTGTGAAACCCAGGTGTTGCAGATTAGGCCAGGTAAGAAGAGGTCTGAACTTGGTAGATACGTTTGAATAGCCAGGGTACCCCTTTGGAGAGGTAAGGTACCACTTTGGATATGGTCCTGGGACACCTCAGAGAAGGAAGGCACCCTTTGAGATTGTTATAAGTGTCAAGAAAACAAGAAATTGTAATACTTTTCATTTGGTAATATCACTGTCATATTTCTTATACACTGGGAGACAGACTGTTGGTGGTTGTAGTATGATAATTGGAGTAAGAGACAGAGGCAGAATCATCCCAGATTTGCACTAAATGTGGTAGCAGGCAGGTAAAACAACGTTTTACCCGCTGGCTGCAATGGTGGGTTTTCATCTCATATCATCCTAAATCCGCTGCATTAGTTAGGCATTCCTGGGAAACACACCGTTTCCATGGCAGGTGGGTTCTCATTCGCCCACCACGCCATCACCTCACCACTTCATCACGCTGGGCGTCATATTCAAAGTCCAGCTAAGTGCACACATCCCAGTGCTTCCAGCCCATGACTACTGCAGGGAAGATGTCCATGAAAGACAAAAAGATTGCAGCCCCCAGGTTTAGTGACTTGTCAATGGAATGCATTTTGGGTGCTGTGGAGGCCCGCTGCAATGTCCTCTAACCCCACTCTGGCCGCACAATAGGCAGTGGCGTCACCAACCAGGCTTGGGAGGCGATGGCAGTGATCAGTGCCAATGCTGCGCAGGAGAAGTTGCATCAAATGCAGATAGAGGATGAATGATTTCATCTGTGCAGCCAGGGTATAGTAACCATCTCACCACTCTAAACTCACACACTCAAGCCCATCACACATTCACTGCATCTCACTCACTGCCAGCTCAAGGGACATCACCACTCATTCTAACACACATACCCTAACACGCCCATCTGGCCTCATCTCCTCTGGCAATTGCCTCCTCTGCCCTCACCATCTTGAGGCCACTTGCATATATCAACATGTGCACCCACACACACACCCTGGGTTACCCTCCTTCCCCAGTACAACCTTCGCCCTTCAGCCTCTTCCCTTACCTGAGGCTCCCTTTGCCAAGCAAGCCCTTGCTGTGCATCTGTTGAATTGCCACCCACATCTAGCTGATCTGGTAGGTAGAGACCTGCTGTAAGCCCCCTAAAGGTGATGCAGAGCTGTCTGTGAAGCCTGGCGCTGGTGACTGAGTGTTGACTGAAGCAAAGTAGGCAAACAAACATTGAAGTCCCGAGTGAAGTGCAGCCCAAGTGCATGTTGTTTATGTGCTGTTGTGAAACACGCTGGCGCATTTTCCCATCGATGTGGGCTGACGATCCAGCAGGAGGGAGAGGTTGAGTCCAGCAGGCTGGCCTAATAACGATATGCTGATATATTACAATGATGTTCCCAGCTTTTGATGGTGAAGAATGTGTTGGCAGGCTGAATGGATGATCGCAAACTAGTTTCACACTGTCGTCAAACTGATTGCGCCATATTGTCTGCTCACACCACCGAAAATCCCAGCCAGACTGGCTTCAAGAGTCCAAAACCAACAGTAAGAAGTGGTTTTGATATGTTAAGGAACTGACAGAAACTTCAAATCATAACTTTACATAAAGCAATAACAGGAGTAGTTTTGAATTGAGTTATCTTAGGTCAAAGGGGGATATATGCAGGTTGGAAAATGTGCAAGGAAGGAAGGTAAGGATAGGGTAGGTGGATTTTTTTTTAAAGCATAAGAGCTAGAAGAAAGAAATGAGAAGAAAGCATTTTTGAAGAGACTGGTTAAGACAATAGAGAGATAAAAAGGGAAGGAATGCATTTAAGGGAATACTGAAGCCAATGTGGAGGTAGCTGTTTAGACATCCTAAAAGGCAGCAGGATAGCTGGTCAGGCCTCCCAGAAGACAGTGTGAACAAGGGAGGACCAGTTGCTGTCAGCTTCAGAGGACACCCCAAGGACAAAGGCACTGTGTGGTTAAAAATTACTGGAATTCTATAGATTTTAAAATCTATAGGGATAGTTGCTGAACAGAGAAGGGGAAGGTTAGCTCTGAGGGTAGTTAAGTTAAGATCTTTTGGAGCAGTTTTAAAGTACTGTTTACTGTGTGAATCCATCCTTGTGTCTAAGTGCAATTGTGTTATTTTATGCTTTTTAAAAATAAATGTTTACTCTACTATAAAATCATCACAAGTAGTCGGGGACATAATTTCCTGATTTCAGAACTTCTCCTCATACAATACAAATTGCAAAAACCATTTTGGCAGCTATGTCAAGTTTCCCTTTGGGATTTGGGCAGCTTGGTATTTAGGATCAGCTGTGCCATAACAAAAAGGAAACATGATTGTGCGTAAAAAGTGCATAAACTCATTGGAACTGTTCAGCTGTCAAAGAACTGGCAGAGAACTATCTAGCTGTCAAAGAATTGTCAAAAAACTGTCCGGCTGTCAAAGAAATGTCAAAGTTATCAAGGAACTGTCAAAGGATACTAAGCAAGTTGGCATGGAGGGGGTAAGGGCAAATAGTATTGGGTGCAGAACATGTGATGGCATGAGTTGGCATTAATTTGGCATAAGGGCTTTAAAGGGCCATAAAGATGTGGGGGGCATAAGGCTTGTGAGCGGCAACAGGGTGTGGGTGGAGGGCATGAGATGGCATAGGTTGGCATGGATGGGGCATGGGGGTGATGGGGTAAATGGTGAGGGCTGAGAGGCTGTTTGTTTTCTCCTTTATAAATTTAATTCAACACAGTTCCGCAGCACAGAGGCAGGTCTTCCACCCAGACTGCCTCTGCACCCGGCAATGGGTCAGACTTCCCATCCAGCCTGCCCTCCACTTCCACACCGCTAACCCCCAACACACCCACCACCCCCCCCACCCCCCCCCCCTCCCAGCAACAAAAATCCAACCTGCGGGCAGCCATTTTTGAAGGTTCGCAGATCCTGGAACTCTCCCATAAAAATCTGGGCCTACGCAACTTATACACTCCCTTTAACTGTTTCAAAAAAAATGGGTGAAGGGAGATGTTTGTTGCTAATATCAAAAATATGCAAGAAAGCTATTTGAAACACATCTTGTTAACAATTATCACAATACGGTCCGGATTGTTTTCTGTCCACCTCAGTGGCTATTACCCCAGATGAAGAATATAAATTTCACCCCAAATTATGGAACATGCACCAGATTAAAGGATGATTTCTGCACCATGACATCTCTGAGGGCACAAAGGCACATTCATGAATTGTGCAAGCACTGCTGTTGATTGGACACCTCTCCTACACTCACAATGGGCAAGGTTACCTCAGGTGTGCAAAGGCTCAGAAAATCCACCTGTAAAAAGCCAAAAATGTTTTTTGTTGGGCCAATGGCCCAGATCTCCTCTGAATGTACATTAAAATTGCGAGTACACAACTGCATGGCACTCTGAGAAGAAGAGCAGGGAGTTCTCCCCCAGTGTCCTTGTTGGTGGTTCCTCCCTCAACAAATTTCACAGAAATAGATTAAATGGTTACTCACCTCATTGCTGTTTTTGGGATCTTGCTGCGCACAGAATGGTTGCTGTGTTTGCCTGATTGAGAACCACACTTCAAAATCATTAATTGCTCATGATGTGCTTAAGAGATGTTTCTGAAAGACTTGATTATGGTGATTATGTAAACACAAGTTATTCTTCTGCAGGAAATGCGGGAACTGTTTATCTTAATTTTTTTTTAAAATTGGCCTATCTCTATTCAGCTGAACAGTTTGCAAAGCCATTTCAGGGGGCAGTTAATTCGCTATGTGTCTGCAGTCACCTGTAGGCCAGACCGCGTAAAGGCAGCAGATTTCCTTCCCTAAACGATATTAGTGAACCAGATGCAGTTTTATGACAATCCTGTAGTTTCGTGATCACTATTACTGATACCAGCTTTTGATTCTGGCTTCATTGCATTAACTGAATTTAAATTTCCCAGCTACTGTGGTGGAGTTTGAACTCATGCTCATGTTCCTTTTCCAAGGTCTTTCCTTTCAGAGTCATTTCAAGTATATCTTTACACATTGATTTCCAACAAATGACAAATCACACGCTGTGAATAGTGATGCTAAGCTTGGTTTTAAAAAAGTATGAGGATATTGGAAAGAAAGACCCGAAGGAAGATCCTTTAGGTAAAGCTCTCCTCAGTATCAGCTGTGGCTCAAAGATAAAAACAAAAAAACTGCGGATGCTGGAAATCCAAAACAAAAACAGAATTACCTGGAAAAACTCAGCAGGTCTGGCAGCATCGGCGGAGAAGAAAAGAGTTGACGTTTCGAGTCCTCATGACCCTTCGAAGGGTCATGAGGACTCGAAACGTCAACTCTTTTCTTCTCCGCCGATGCTGCCAGACCTGCTGAGTTTTTCCAGGTAATTCTGTTTTTGTTTCAGCTGTGGCTCAGTTGGTTGCACTCTTACATCTAAATCATAAGGTTCCCACTCCAGGGCTTGAGCACAAAAGATAAGACTGACAATGCAACACAGTACTGAGGGAGGGCTGCATTATCAGAGACCCTGTCTTTCGAATGAGACATTAAACTGAGGCCCCATCTAACCGCTTGCGTGGATTTAAAAGATCCACGACACTATTTTAAAGAGGAACAGGAGACTTATTCCTGGTGTCCTGGCCAATGTTTATCACAAGTAACAGATTATCTGGTCATCGCTGTGTGCAAATTGGCTGCTGTGTTTAGAACCGTGACTACACTTAAAGAGTATTTAATTATCCGTAAAGTGCTTTGAGGCATCTGGTGGTTGTAAGAAGTGCCAGATAAATGCAAATCTTTCTTTATTCGGAAAATAATAAGATTAGGGCCTGTATTCCCTCAAGTATAGATTAAGGGGTGATCTAATTGAGGTGTTTAAGATGATTAAAGGAGTTAATAGGGTCGGCAGAGAGAAACTATGTCCTCTGGTGGGGAATTCAGAACAAGGGAGAATAAGCTGAAAATTAGAGCGAGGCCATTCAGGTTTGATGTCAGGAAGCAGTTCTTCACACAAAGGATAGTGGAAATCTGGAACTCTCTCCCCCCAAAAGCTGTGGGGGCTGAGGGTCAACTGAAAATTTCAAACTTGAGATTAGTAGATCTTTGTTAGGAAAAGAATATCAAGGGTCACAGATCCAAGGTGGGTAGATGGAGTTAAGGTCCAGATCAGCTGTGATCAAACTGAATGGTGAAAGAACAAGTACAAGGAGCTGAATGGCCTACACTTGCTTCTATGTTTCTATGAATTAAAATAGGAAACTGGGCAAAGAATCATGATTTAAGGACAGAGAGGGTACAAGATTGGGTAGGATAGTGGTGGTATTTGCAATTTAGAAAGACCATGGGCTGCAGACTTCTAGACACCATTCCACAGCACAACGCACAACACAGCCTTAATGTTCCCTTCAACCCAGCCACCTCCACAGAATCCTTCGCACTATTCTCATTTATCCTTTACAGTGCTGTGGCTCCAAAAGTTACTGGGCAATAAAAGACACATCGATGTCTTGTAAAGTCCACAGGAATATCCATGTTTCAAGCACTGATTCAATGGCAAAGCTCAGAGGAAATCTCATTATTATTTAATCCACAGCCAAATGTTAGTCAAAGTTAGAGAAATTAAGTGCCAAATGAAAAATACCATTCGAAACAAGAAGGTGTGAAATAGTTCTGAATATTTGTAC
Source organism: Carcharodon carcharias (assembly GCF_017639515.1). Lineage (NCBI taxonomy): Eukaryota > Metazoa > Chordata > Chondrichthyes > Lamniformes > Lamnidae > Carcharodon > Carcharodon carcharias. Next base: position 26,711,435 of record NC_054492.1, on the reverse strand, counting down.
TTAACACTCAATGACTTGTGATTACCTTTGGGGATCAGTTTCTAAAATTCCTTGAGTCCGTTGGGAATGCAAGGAATGCTCCTATCACCTCAGCCAATATTTGATTTAGATGCAGTGATAGACACAAGCTAGCTATCTGTTAAGAACAAATGCCAGGACACAGGCAGTAAGTTGACACTGACTCCACTTTGCCACTAACATACTAAAGTGTGCAGAGTAGAAATGCAACGGATATTCATATACTTTAACAATGAGGCACTTATGCAGTTAATATGCCAAAATAAGTCGACCTGTACAAAACTAAGTGGCTTTAGAATCCTAGGTTTTCAATAACCTGTGTTTGGATTTAGAAAAAGTCAGAGTCAGCTTGGCTCATTTGGAAGCACTCACAGCTCTGAGTCACTGACTGGATTTTATTCCAAGAACTGCTCCAGATCATGGACATATATTTGTTCATGTAGTACTTCTTACTGCTTCTCAAGTTGCCTATCCCTGGAGAACCAACGTATGTCTGCCTAACTAGTAGAAGTGGAGTTACACAAACAAATTTCTTCCCTATAATCCAGATTGGTGTTCTGCTCTGGTACTGAGGGAGTGCTGCATAGCTGGAGGTGCTACTCTTTCAGTAAGTTGTTACAATGAGGCCCTGGCTGTCCACTCAAATGGACCTTGGAGATCTAATGGCATCATCTAAAGAAGAGCAGGAGGATTCTCCCAGCGTCCTGACCAGCATTCCTCCCTCAACCTGCACCTCCAAATACAAATGAACTGGCCATTACTGTTTGTGAGATCTTGCTGTGTACTGAGTAGATGCTTGCCTGTATAATGGTAACTGGATTTCAAAGTAATTCATATTACACGTGAAGTGCTTTTAAAATGCGCCAAATGCAATAAAGTGCGGCAGAATAACAAGTTTTCACGAATGGTAGTAATGTCAGACCTCAGAACGCTCTTGCAAGTTTTGTCATTGAGGAAAGCTGGGTTTGGGCAGTCATTTACTCAGTTTCAAGTAATCCTATAATTTGACTCTTTGCTGACAATTTGCACCTGGGGCTTGTATGAATAGATAGCACCAGAAATGAAAATATCAGGCTGTTTTTCTAATGTTGAAAAAATTGTCAAACCATTAGGTGTATTTTCCTCTGCTCACTGTAAAAAGTGGAAAAGCCAGCATGAGTATAGAGCACATTATTTTTAACACACAACTTTTTTTATCTCGGGAACTTGAGTTTCAATCCAATCCCACATCATAACTTTCAGGATGTCAGTTGAAATGAGTTTTCACAGTCTCAGCCCAGTCCATGTGGGCACAGCACAAAAGTATCCATGTCTGACACAAATTCAAATGGATTCAGTTGGCAGCATCGCTTGAAAAACAATTAGGATGGTATGAACAACGGGAGATTTACTATTCATCCTTGTGCATGGTATCTAGCCTGGGAGTGCTTGATGCTAACAACAAGTATATCAAGTATCTAATGTGGGAAAGCACTACATTCCTTGCATTGATATCTTGATAAATACAATAACTTGTATTTATGTAGTGCCGTTAGCATAATAAGACATCCCAAGGCAATTCACAGCAGCATTATCAAACAATGCTTGGCACCCAGAGGCACGTTAAGGAAATATTAGGGCAGATGACCTGAAGCTTCATCAGAGAGGTAGATTTTAAAGAGCGTCTTAAAAGGGAAAGAGAGGTAGAGAGGTGGAGAGCTTGAGAGAGGGAAATCCAGAGTTTAGGGTCTTGGCAGTTGAAGGCACAGGTGTCAATGGTGGAGCTATTAAAATCAGGGATACTCAAGAGGCCTGAAGTAGCAGAGTGCAGACATTTCGGAGGGTTTGGGGCTGGAGGAATTTACAGAGGTAGGTGAGGCCATGGAGGGATTTGAAACCAAAACTTAAAAATTTTGACGAGGTCTGAAAGGTTAACTCTGTTTCTCTCACTACAGATGCTGTCACCCTTTTAGTTTAGATTAGAATTTAAAGTGAGCTATAGAAAGGATATTCAATATGCATTATGAAACCGACACTGTTTTTATGATTTAACATGACACTCACATTCTCCCACAAGGAATACGTGGGTATGTATAACAGAATGAAATGGAAGACTCTAATATTGATGTAACAATTCATCATCTTCGACTATAATTATCAATTAAACATTCTGATCGCTATAACTATCAATTAAACCTTCTGATCGCTAAAAAAAAAGTTCCTGAAAAACTTATCTATGCTTTGAGTTTTTTTTTCCTCCCAACACTCTTGATTTGTGGTTAGAGCAAGAGAGGCAGGTTCTATGGACACCGCACACTCTTTATAAGCTGAAACTAGTTGAAGTGGATCTGGACGCCACCACCCCCCCCCCCCCCCCCATCGTTCATGACTCCAGGCAGTCGGGCTCGTCAACTACATAAAGCTGATTTTGTTTTTGTCTCTCTCTCTCTCCAACGCATTAATCCGTGCTGGGGGTACTTGCCCGCCCTCCGTTACCATTCTACCTTTCTTCATGAGGGCGGGTGGGTTATTCTCTGTCTCGATCCCGCCCCCACCTTGACGGCTGCCGCAGCCGAATTAAAGTGAATCAGGAGCTGATTCTGATTCTCCTCCCGAGCAGCGGGCTGATTCTAATTTGCCGCCGCCGTCCTAGTTCAGATCAGCTAAAAAGGCTTGGCCTAAGTAGCCAAGTGGTTATGGTACTGGGTTTGTAACGCCAAAATCAAGAGTTCAAATCTCACAATGGCAAACTATGAAACTATGTAACTTCAGATCAGCTAATCCGGAGATCGAAACCGGGGTGACCCTGGTCCAATGCCACACTTGGGGTACATCAAGGAAAAGGGAAGAGAGCTCGGTGTGAACTGCGCGGCTGGGGGTGAGAGCGGTGTAAGGTTGACCTTGCCCACCTGCCGAATTCCTGTTTTCATCTGGTTATTAATGGGACTATCACCTCTGTCGGGTGCCGCCCCCCCCCCCCCCCACTTTACCTCCGACAGATGTTCCGAGGTCGGCAGTTTGGACCGCTATAGATTCCACATATTTTTTTTTTTCTCACGAATATGACCCAGGACTATGTTTACATTTTGGGTCTAACCCTGAAACCAAGGTTAGTTCGGGTCCGCCCTCACTGACAGACACACACACACACACACACACACGGGGACAAACCAGCCTGAAGCCAAAAGCCAGCATAAGGGCAATGAGCACGTACCCGGGATTAGCAAAACTTTCTTTTGGGCGGCTTCAACATAAAACAAAATGTGTGCTATAGTTTCAGTTTGCAAATTAAAGCCTTGCCGGTTTGTTTTCACGTTATGGACTGTCCTGAATGGCTCTAGATTTTCAATCCTCCCTCGCACCACCCAACCCCAAACCCGCCATCGATGATTTTCGTTGATTTTTCAAGCGTGACAGAAATCCAGGCGAAGGCACCCTTTTAATGGTGTGCGACCGATTATTTCCCGTCATTGATGAAGAGATAACATGCTCTTGCTGTGTACCCCTCATGAATTATATCGCTGTCTTAAGGTCCCACGGCACTATTTCAAGGAAGAAGGGGAGAGTTCTACCCCGTGAACTGGCTAATGCTTGTCCCTCAACAAACGGCACTAAGAGAGATCTTCTGGCCCTGATCACAATGCTGTTTGTGGGATGTTGCTGTGCATAAATTGGCTGCTGTGTTTCCCAAATTATAAAAGTAACTAAACTTTAAAAATACTTCACAACAAAAACAAAAATAGCTGGAAAAACTCAGCAGCTCTGACAGCATCTGTGGAGAGGAAGACAATGGTGACATTAAGGGTGGAAAGCAGGGGGAGCAAGTGACAGATGGCCCTAGTGGGGCCATCCTTAATGTCACCATTAACACATTCATTCAGCTAATATCACCACTGTCAACCCCCCTTTGTTCCCTGGCCCCAACCGCTTCCTCTTCACCATGGACGTCCAATCCCTCTACACCTCCATCCCCCACCAGGATGGTCTGAGGGCCCTTAGCTTCTTCCTCGAACAGAGGCCCGAACAATCCCCATCCACCACTACTCTCCTCCGTCTGGCTGAACTTGTTCTCATGCTGAACAATTTCTCCTTCAACTCCTCTCACTTCCTCCAAATAAAAGGTGTGGCTATGGGTACCCTCATGGGCCCCAGCTATGCCTGTCTCTTTATGGGGCATGTGGAACATTCCTTGTTGCAGTCCTACTCCGGCCCCCTTCCACAACTCTTTCTCCGGTACATCGATGATTACTTCGGTGCCGCTTCATGCTCTCATCGGGACTTGGAAAAATTTATTAATTTTGCTTCCAATCTCCACCCCTCCATCATTTTCACGTGGTCCATCTCTGAGACTTCCCTTCCCTTCCTTGACCTCTCTGTCTCAATCTCTGGTGATAGACTGTCCACCAATATCCATTACAAACCCACCGACTCCCACAGCTATCTCGACTACAGCTCCTCACACCCCGCTTCCTGTAAGGACTCCATCCCATTCTCTCAGTTCCTTCGCCTCCGTCGCATCTGTTCCGATGATGCTACATTCAAAAACAGTTCCTCTGACATGTCCTCCTTCTTCCTTAACCGAGGTTTTCCACCCACGGTCGTTGACAGGGCCCTCAACCGTGTCCGGCCCATCTCCCGCGCATCCGCCCTCACGCCTTCTCCTCCCTCCCAGAAACATGATAGGGTCCCCGTTGTCCTCACTTATCACCCCACCAGCCTCCGCATTCAAAGGATCATCCTCCGCCATTTCCGCCAACTCCAGCATGATGCCACCACCAAACACATCTTCCCTTCACCCCCCTTATCAGCATTCCGTAGGGATCGCTCCCTCCGGGACACCCTGGTCCACTCCACCATCACCCCCTACTCCTCAACCCCCTCCTATGGCACCACCCCATGCCCACGCAAAAGATGCAACACCTGCCCCTTCACTTCCTCTCTCCTCACCGTCCAAGGACCCAAACACTCCTTTCAAGTGAAGCAGCATTTCACTTGCATTTCCCCCAACTTAGTCTACTGCATTCGTTGCTCCCAATGTGGTCTCCTCTACATTGGAGAGACCAAACGTAAACTGGGCAACCGCTTTGCAGAACACCTGCGGTCTGTCCGCAAGAATGACCCAAACCTCCCTGTCGCTTGCCATTTTAACACCCCACCCTGCTCTCTTGCCCACATGTCTGTCCTTGGCTTGCTGCATTGTTCCAGTGAAGCCCAACGCAAACTGGAGGAACAACACCTCATCTTCCAACTAGGGACTTTACAGCCTTCCGGACTGAATATTGAATTCAACAACTTTAGGTCGTGAGCTCCCTCCCCCATCCCCACCCCCTTTCTGTTTCCCCCTTCCTTTTTTTTTCCAATAAATTATAAAGATTTTCCTTTTCCCACCTATTTCCATTATAAAAAAAAACCCCCACTAGAGCTATACCTGAGTGCCCTACCATCCATTCTTAATTAGCACATTCGTTTAGATAATATCACCAACTTTAACCTTAACACCTATGTGTTCTATGGTACTATTGTCGTTGACATCTTTTGATGATCTGCTTCTATCACTGCTTGTTTGTCCCTACAACCACACCGCCCCCCCCCACCCACCTCTCTGTCTCTCTATCTCTCCGCCCCCCAACACACACACCTTAAACCAGCTTATATTTCAACTCTTTCTTGGACTTGAACTCAAGTTCTGTCGAAGGGTCATGAGGACTCGAAACGTCAACTCTTTTCTTCTCCGCCGATGCTGCCAGACCTGCTGAGTTTTTCCAGGTAATTCTGTTTTTGTTCCCCTTTGTCCTTTTGTCTATGACGTCTTTGGCAATCTCTTCTTTGCCTTCACCTATCACTAGCCCTCTATCCAGCTCCACCTGTCCCACCCCCCCTCAACCAGCTTATGTTTCACCTCATTTCTATTTTTCTTTAGTTCTGATGAAGAGTCATACGGACTCGAAACGTTAACGCTGTCTTTCTCTCCACAGATGCTGTCAGACCTGCTGACTTTTTCCAGCTATTTTTGTTTGATTTCCAGCATCCGCAGTATTTTGCTTTTTATCTTACTTTTAAAAAATACTTCATTGGCTGTAAAGTGCTTTGGAAATTCAAGGTTGGAAAAGGCGCTATATAAATGCAATCTCTTCTTTCTCCTTTCACTGATTACTGTTTCAGTTTGTTCTTCCCCATGGCTTCAGTAAAAACTCTTTACTTACATATTACAATCAATAGATTTTAAAATCCAGGCCTGCCAACAGCTCAGCTCTACCTCTTCACTTACTGCAACTTTTTTTTAACCTTGGTGCTGCCTTGCACTATGAGCCTTGCCCTTCATGCAGGTTTCTCAATGGAATGATGGAGTGCGTATCATATTTTGTATATATATACACACACACACTGTTCATTTGGCACAGTGGTAATGTCCCTACCTCTGGGTTCAAGTCCCACTCTGGAACTTGATGGCCAATGTGTCTGTGTATTCGTAATGTGGCTAAACAGGTTGATTATCAGCCTGTAAATCCTTCCAACATGATGGAAGGGGTGAGAGCAGGGGACAGTTTCCTGGTCAGCCAGTCTGCAGAAGGCAATGGCAAACCACTGCTGTACTTTGCCGAGCATAATCATGGACCAATCTAAGGGTAGTCCCTGGCTGCCAACTCCCTCTTGGGGCATGATACCTGAAGGAGGAGGATATATGTATAATAGACTAGACTCATACAACGCAGAAGGCGGCAGCTTTTCAGCCCATCGTATCTTTGTCGGCTCTTTGCAAGAGTGACCCAGTTAGTCACCCTCCTTCAAATGCTCTTTCCCCATAGCCCTACAAATTCTTTCCTTTTCAAGTATTAATCCGATACCCTTTTGAAAGTTACTACGGAAGCTACTTCCATTGCCTTTTCAGTAGTTTCAGCCAGGTAGTTCCAGCATGGCGCCACTCTTTAATATTTCACATTATGGAAGGCTTGGCTTCTACACAATAGAAAACTCCACAGCCATGATAAATACCTCTGCAGTCAAGGCAGAATTCCAACAGATTTTGTGAACGTTCCAGGGGATTTGTTTTTAAAACCCAGTAAATCAAATATTTATATATTCCATGATAAAGATGATTCAGGTAGCCTTCTAACCTTATAAAGATAATGTTTTCTGAGTTTAGAATCTTTTCTGGTGCTAGTTAATTTCCGCAGACTTTCCAAATCACCAACAGGAATGTTTACCTGGTCATTTTCATTTGTGTGCCCAAATTAACAGTATTTATTTTTTACATTTAAGTTGTCTTTTGACATCAGCTCCATTTTACTTTTCTCAGTTGCCTTCCATCAACTGCTGTAGGTACAAACACCTACTGACATTGAAGGAGGACCCCCTATTTCGAAGGGAGAGGAGTTCTTTGCAGTATCCTGGGCCAATATCTATCCCTCAACCCAACATTACTGAAAAGAAGAGTTTGGCCCAGACCTTCTGTTCTCTAGAGCATCATAGCCCGGAGGTACCCCAGAAGATGTGCTGGGGACCCCCTGGAATTCCACACACAAGGGCTACACTGGAATTGCCCAACAAGTTTCAACTTCTGCTGGGCAATTACCCTGCATCAGGAACCTTCAAAATCCAATTTAAATTTGGAGACTTCAGATGGTTCTGACTCACTTAGCAGAATATTTACCCAGGAAAAGTTAGGAGGATTAAAACCACTTTTGACTACGGGTAACTTATACTAATGACCTCCCAGGCCCCTCACTGGACCCATTGGCTATCCCTCTACCATGCGGATACCTCCCCATCACCCAACGATCCACCCCACCCCCATTGGCCACCCAACCCATCCGACTATCCCCCTACCCCCGACCGCCTGACTACCTCCCACCCCATCTACCTCCCCAACCCACTGACTATTCCCCCGACCACCTGACCACCCAACCCCCCCCAATTCCCACCCGACCTCCCTCACCCCCACCACTGACCAACCGAACCTCCCCCGATTACCCAATTCCTCAATCACTGACGGGAAAGAAGGTAAGTGTATAAAGGTAAAAGTGGTTGGGATATTTAAACTTACCAGAATATTGCAACGAGTTCCATAAAAAGGGGGAGTGACTTCACTTCCTCCGATGATCCTGCACAGCACAGAAAGGCTATGATACACAGCACAGAAAAGATACTTTAGCATCTCGTTATAAGCCCTGCTCATCGGAATGATCCCCCACGCTGGATCATCCAGGTACGAGCCGATGTGTTTCACAACTGTAAGCGACGTGCACCTGGTGACCTGCACTTCACTCGGGACTTTGAGGTTTGTTTGCCCACTTTGCTTCGGGCAGCATTTGCGGCCAGGCTTCACAGGCAGCACCACATCACTTTTAGTGGGGGGGGGGGGGGCCTCATGGGCAAGTCTCTGCCTACCAGACCAGCCGTTAAGGCAGGGGTGGCTTTTCAACGGCTGCAGGGCTAGGGGCTTGCTTGGGGAAGGGGGAGAAGTGGCCTCAGGCAAGGGGAGAGACTGCAGGGCGAAGGCTGTACTGGGGAATGGGGTATCCTAGGGTGTGGTGGGGACACATGTTGATCTGTGCAAGTGGTCTCAAGAGGGTGAGGGCTGAGGAGGCAGTCTCCAGAGGAGATGAGGCCAGATGGAGATGTGAGGGTGTGTGTGTGGGAGAGTGCGTGGTGATGTCCCTTGAGCTGGTAGTGAGTGAGATGCCAGTGAATGTGTGATGGCCTTGTGATTGTGAGAGTTTAGAGTGATAATTTGGTTGCCTTACCCTGGCGGCACAATGAGATCATTCATCCTCTTTCCAGTGGATGGCTGACCTCATGTGTGCAGCATTGGCACTGACCACCACCTCCCAAGCCAGAGTGGTGAGACTGATGGGCCTCCTGCGGCCAGAGGGGGAGAGGGGGTAGAGGACATTGCGGTGGGCCTCCACACTGTCCAGACGGCATCCCAGAGCTGAGTCACTGAAATCGGGGGTGGTGGGGGGTGGGGGGGGGGGGGTGCGGCGGGGGTAGGGACTGCATTCTTCTTGGGGATAGTCTTCTTGGGGCCATGTCTTCACCAGAGCCGTCCTGGGCTGCAAGCATTGAAAGTGTGCTTGCGGCTGCAGTTTAAATATGGCACCCTGTGTGAGGAAGTGGAGAGGTAATGGCATGGCGGGCAAATTGGAGGCTGCCTGCCAGTGAGATGGTGTGTTTCCTGTGCCTGCATAATTAATGAGGCAGGAATGGGATGATATTGTGTGAAAACCTGCCGTTGCGGCCGGCAGGTAAAATTACTTTTTTCCTACCCGCTCCCACACTTTGTCCAAATGTGGGACGATTCTGCCCTTTGAAATGTCCTGAGGCGCTGTGTATAAACGGAAGTTCCTTCTTTTCTTTTTTGAATGATTTCACACTTCAAAAAGTAAGTAAATATATTTTCATACCACTTTTTCAAACCTCCAAGCCACTATAGACTTCACTGAGTGGGGCAGGGGTGAGGAGGCCGGGGATGGCAGGGTTGGTGGAGCAGGGAGTGGGTTCAGGCTGAATTCCTGCCTCCTTAGTTACAATGAATAGGCACAACCCAGAGTCGTGTAAAGCCCAAATAAATGCAAGTTTACCACAAGAAAGCAATCTGCATGACTCTGATGAAGAGAATGGGTGTTCTGATATGATAGGGAAACACAGACATAGAAGCATTGCCTCTGGTTCTAATTGTACAACACGGAGTTTTTCAATTAATCAGTGTTCTAAAACCCAGATGACTAGAGCCACAAAAATGTCAACATGTCTTATCACTCCAATCTTTTTAAGGGAAAAACAACAAGATATGTCTGTGGATTCTGACATAAGGATTATAACTGGCAAAATAAGGGCTTTAAGTGAGTCGTTCTACTTTAAAAAGCTATTTACAAGAAGCAAATTTTGACTGGAGGCTCAACATTGATTTTGATAAGTGCTCGATGTTGGTTTCATTGTTGGAAGCTTTTAGTGACAGCAGGGGATGCCCCCTAAATAGTGCCATACCGCACTTTGTAAATGTGTGTTATTTAAAGTATAAGCCTATGTTACCTTATTAAAAAAGAGGCCATTATTCATGTACAATTGTACATGGCTAGTATCAGCAAGCTATTCCACCTTGGGAGCCTGATCTTGTCTCACACCAGCAACAACCTGCTGGAATCACTGGCTGTTGTTTGTGTCAAACTCAAAAAAAAGAGCCTCAACATGTACCTTTAAAATCATTTTTAAAGAGGATACAAATTTACTATAATTGCCAAAAAAAAAGCCAGGGGTGAAATGAGTTGTATTTCTTTTACACAGTGTGTTGTTGTGATCTGGAATGTGCTGCCTGAAAGGGCAGCGGAAGCAAATTCAATAGTAACTTTGGAAAGGGAGTTGGATAAAAATTTGAAAAGGAGGAACTTGCAGGGCTATAGGGAAAGCGCGGTGTAGTAGGACTAATTCCTCTTTACCTCTCTCTCCTCTTTTAAGACGCTTCTAAGACCAAGCTTTTGGTCATTTGACCTGGCATCTCCTTTTGTGGCTCAGCATCAAATTTTGTTTGCTAATGATCCTGTGAAGTGCCTTGGGATGGTTTACTACATTAAATGAACTATGTAACTGTAAGTTTTATAGTTACTGTTGTTGAGAGAGCGCTTTATTGTGTTCCCAGCTTCCCGTTAGACTGGCAATAGGAGAGCACTGGCCCTCATGGTGCCCCTCTGGGGATTATGAGCAGGCCAGGAAAGTGATCCTGGGGTCAGGGAGTGTGGGCCATGAGCTATGTGTCCTTACCAAAGCTGCAAATTCAAAGCCAGCATTTTAAAAGTGAGCAAAAGTTTTGTGCAGCTTAAAATAAAGATCTCAGAAATGAATACAGAAGAGAAACATACGCTTATGAAATCGTGGGGGTTAGTAATGACAGTTGTGCTATTTTCAGTTTATAAAATGGACCTGCCCTGTGTTTCTTTATTCTTTCATGGGATATGAGTGTCACTGACAAGTCCAGGTTGTCCATCCCTAGTTGCCCTTGAGAACTGAGTGACTTGCTCAGCCATTTCAGAGGGCATTTAAGAGTCAACCACATTACTGTGGTTCTGGAGTCACATGTAGGCCAGACCAGGTAAGGATGGCAGATTTCTTTCCCCAAAGGAAATGAGTGAACCAGATAGGTTTTTATAAAAATTGATGGTAGCTGTCATGGTCACCATTACTGAGACTAACTTTATATTCCAGATTTTATTAATTGAATTTAAATTCCACCAGCTGCTGTGGAGAGATTTTAACCCATGAACCCAGAGCATGACCTAGGCCTCTAGATTATTTGTCCAGCGACATTACCATTATACCATCTTCCCTAAATTTATTATGTAGACTTTATGCCTTTTTAATATTGAAATTTGAAGCAAAGTTGACTTTGTAATTGCTTTCCTTTGCCAAGTGCTTCAGTGGGTGACATTTTTGCCTCTGAATAAGGAGGTTATGGGTTCAAGTCTCTGAAAAGAGGCTTGAACACATAATCCATACTGACCCTCCCAGTACTGCGTGAGTGCTCCATAGTTGGAGGTGCTGTCTTTTGGATGAGACATTAAACTAAGGTCCCATCTGCTCTCTCAGGTAGGGATGAAAGATTCCATGGTGCTAATTCAAAGAAGAGAAAGGGAGTCCTCCCTGATATCATGGCCAATATTTTGCCATCAACTAGTATCACTCAAACAGATATGTAGTCGTGTGTTTCATTGCTGTTTGGGGGGGCCTTGCTGTGTGCAAATTGGCTGCTGTGATTCCTACATTACAGCAGCGACTACACATCAAAAGTTAACTTGCTGTCAAGCACTTTGTGCATTCTGTGATTGTAAAAAGATGCGGCACAATTACTAATCCTCCTTTCTAATGTTGCAGGCAATTTGCCTAGCTATAATGAGGAAGTTTGTATGCATCATTAAAGAGTCAGGAGCTTGGGAGACCCCCATCAATAGAATTGGACACTTGTAAAATGTATTGTTGCTGTGTTTAGGGACATTTTTTGCAAAGATCCTGATTGGTAGGAGGGAAGTATTTTCTAGGGCATTCCTGGTAAAATGGGCACTTTCAGTTACAAATGTCCCCACATTGATTCATAGAATGATACAGCACGGAAGGTGGCTATTCAGCCCATCATATCTCTGCCAGCTCATTGGAAGAGCAATCCAACTAGTCCTACCTTGCTCTTTCCCCATATTCCTGCTATTTTCTCCCCTTCAAGTATTTCCCCTTTTGAAAGTTACTATGAATCTGCTTCCAACATCCTTTCACACATTCCAGGTTATAATATTCGTCTAGAGGCCTACGAGTACTAAAACCCCAGCTGTTTGAGGGGGTTTCAGCAAGAATGGTACCCTAATAAATCTGACCCCATCCTTTGCATCTGAAAATAAAAATGACGGCACTACCAAAAGTTTGATAAAATGGGACCTGATATTATTCCAGCCAAAAACTCAGATATATTTATTTTAATTCCCACATTTGTTGATTGGTAACTGCCAATGAGTCATTTAAAAATCAACTTGTTTAAATGAGATAGTTTCCTTCAAATTATAATGTCAAAATTTATTTAAAATTTTCTGTAATTAAAAGCATAATCTTAAAATTAGAGCCAGGTCATTTAGCATTGAAGGGTGGTGAGAATCTGGAATCTGGAACTATCTCTCCCAAAAGGTTGTGAATGCCAGCAACCAAAATTGCAATTTTCAAGAGATTCATAGATTTTTGTTGACTAAGGGTAATGAGGGATAGTCGGTAAATGGAGTTGAGGTGCCATGATCTAATTGAATGGGCTCAAAGGGATGAATGCCCTCTTCCAGTTCCTAAGCATGGTGTGAGGTTGAGCTGTACAATTCAGGAATGTTCCAGCTTCAATACCTGGACAGTATTGAGTTTGCTGATCTCAGCAGTGTGGGTCATCACTGCCTACTCGTGGGTTCCCTAGGCAACTAGGGTTGTTTTTACTACTGAGTGACTGACAGGCCAATGTATGGAAGATAGTGAGTCAACCACATAGTGTGAGATTGGAGACATGCATTGACCAGATCAGGAAGAGCACTAGTGAGCCAGTAATGTTTTTGTAACAGTCTGGTAGCTTTCATTGTCAAAGCTTTAGGTTAAGGAGGGCAGAAAATCATCCCACCTGCCAATATTCAGTGTCCAAGATCACAAATATAGGGTGGTCAGTTGGGTGAAATATCTGAGAATTGCCAGTGTCTATGGAACCATAGGAGTGTAAATAAAGGGACAAAATTAGAGGGAGGGGAATAAAAACACAGAACCAACGACTGTGAATCAGCAAATCAAAGGACCAGATGTATACCCCAGGGATACGTGTTTGAAGCCTGCCATGGTCAGTTTTTAAATTCAATGCATCTGGTAATTTTGTGGCTGGCACTGGAATAAAATAATCATCGAGAGAGCTGCCAGGTTATTATGGAGATCCAACTGGTTTGCTAATGCTCTTCCTGGTAAGGCCTACACGTGGCTGCAGTCTCACACTTCACAGTTGACTCAGTGTCCCTTGCAGTGGTCCAGCATTCCACTCAGTTGTGAATACAGTTGCTCAGGGCAACTTAAGGAATGGGCAATAATAAACATGGTTTTACCAGATCTCCAAGAATGAATACACTAAAAAAGAGCATCTGAAGTTGAGTTTTGGAAACAGGTTCATTCTTCCCTCTAACTATTCCAGGAGTTAATTCTTCCTGAAAATACCTCAACAGGACATTACCCCACTGTTGACTGTTTGGTCACTAACTTCTTGAACAAAATAGTGTTCAACTATTGAAACACAGTTTTTATTGGGCCAAACAATTTCTCAGTGCCACCAACACCCAAATGCTTTGACTCCACTTAGCGTTGAGTTTGAGAAATCACAGCTGTTTTCTATTTTCCTGTTCTGTGGCTCTGGATCAAATGTATGCATTACATTGTGCTCCAGTCTGTTTACTGGTAACAGAAACCATTCTAAATCCTTGGTGTACTGCACTTACTTTATCGCTTATATCATATGAAGAGATTTTCCATTACAGATTTTCGTCTTAATTCATATCCTGTGAAAATTCAGCATCTCAAGAAAGGAATTAACTCTTGAGGTCCTGAATTTTCCATTGAGGTGTCCTGTCACAGGTTGTGTGGTCAGCATTAGAGCATAAGAAATAGGAGCAGGAGTAAATTTCACTGTTCGAGCTTGCTCCATTATTCAATAAGATATTGGCTGATCTTCTCCTTCAACTCCACATTCCTGCCCTATCTCCATATCCTTTGATTTCCTTAGTATCCAGAAGTAGAAACATAGAAAGTAGGAGCAGGAGTAGGCCATTTGGCCCCTCAAGCCTTCTCTGGCATTCAATATGATTATGGCTGACCCTCTATCCCAAGACCGTACTTCTGCTCTCTCCCCATACCCCTTGACTCCTTTAGTGTCTAGAAATCTGTTTCCTTCTTAAATATATTCAAGTGGCTTGGCCTCCACAGCCTTCTGTGGTAGAGAATTCCACAAGTTCACCACATTCTGAGTGAAGAAATTTCTCCTCATCTCAGTCCTAAGTGGCCTACCTCATATCCTGAGACTGTGACCCCTTGTTCTAGACCCTCCAGCCAGAGGAAATATTATCCCTGCATTCAGTCTGCCCAGCTCTGTCAGAATTTTATACGTTTCACTGAGAACCCCTCTCATTCTCCTAAACTCCAGTGAATACAGACCTAGTCAACGCAGTCTCTCTTCATACAACAATCCTGCCATCCCAGGAATCAGTCTGGTGAACCTTCGCTGCACTCCCTCTATGGCAAGTATATCCTTTTTTAGGTAAGGAGACCAAAACTGCACACCATACTCCAGGTGTGGTCTCACCAAGGCCCTGTACAGCTGCAGTAAGACATCCTTGCTCTTGTACTCAAATCCTCTTGCATCGAAGGCCAACATACCATTTGCCTTCCTAACTGCTTGCTGCACTGACATGCTTGCTTTCAGTGACTGGTGTACAAGGATACCCAGTTCCCTTTGTACGTCAACATTTCCCAATCTATCACCATTTAAATACTACTCTGCCATTTTATTTTTCCCACTGAAGTGTATAACTTCACACTTATCCACGTTATACTGCACCTGCCATGTATTTGCCCACTCACTCAACTTGTCTAAATCGCCTTGAAGCCTCTTTATATCTTCCTCACCACTCACATTCCCGTTTAGTTTTATGTCATCAGCAAACTTGGAAATCTTACATTTGGTTCCCTCATCCAAATTATTGATATATATGGTGAATAGCTGGAGCCCAAGCACAGATCCCTCTGGTACCTCACTAGTCACCGCCTGCCACTTCGAAAAAGTCCCATTTATTCCTACTCTCTGTTTCCTGTCTGCTAACCAATTCTCAATCCATGCCAATATATTACGCTCAATCCCATGCTTTAATTTTGCACACTAACCTCTTATGTGGGACTTCATCGAAAGCTTTCTGAAAATTGAGAACTCTACAACCACTAGTTCTCCCTTATCTATTCTACTAGTTACATCCTCAAAGAACTCCAGTAGGTTTGTCAGGCATGATTTCCCTTTCATAAATCCATGTTGACTTTGTCTAATCCCATTGATATTTTCTAAGTGTCCTGTTATCACATCCTTTATACTAAACTCTAGCATTTTCCCTACTACTGATATTAGGCTAACCAATCTGTAATCCCCTGTTTTCTGCCTCCCTCCTTTTTTAAATAGTGGGGTTACATTTGCCACTCTCTAATCTTCTGGGACTATTCCAGAATCTATAGAATTTTGGAAGATGACAAGCAACACATCCACTATTTCCACGGTCACCTCCTTTAGTACCTTGGGATGCAGATTATCAGGCTTCCAGTTCCATTAATTTCTCTAGCACTATTTTTTACTATCACTAATTTTCTTCAATTCCTCCTTTTCACTACACTCTTGCTTCCCTAGTATTTCTGAGAAGTTATTTGTGTCTTCTTCCCTGAAGACAGGACTAAAGTAGCTGTTTAATTGCTCTGCCATTTCCTTGTTCTCAATTATAAGTTCTCCCATTGCGGGTTGCAAGGGACCTACATTTGTCTTCACTAATATATTTTCTTTTTACATGCTTATAGAAGCTTTTACAGTCCCCTTTTATGCTCCTTGCAAGTTTACTCTCATACTCCATTTCCCCTCTCTTAAGCAACGTCTTTGACCTTCTTTACTGAATTCTAAACTGCTTCCAAACCATGGGCTTGCTACTTTTTCTAGCAACTTTATGTGACTCCTCTTTGGACCTAATACTATCCTTAATTTCTTTTGTTAGCCACAGTTGAGCTGCTTTTCCTGTTGTGTTTTTGCACCAGATAGGTTAAGTATAATTGTTACAATGCCTGCATTCATTTCTTAAATATTAGCATTGTCTCTCCACTGTCATGCCTTTTAATGAAGATCCCCAAACTATCATAACCAACTCACCACTCATACCTTCATAGTTTTCTTTGTTTAGATTTAGGACCCTAAGTTCTAATAAGGTCTTTATCTTAATAAAGTCTTTGTCGTAATAAAGCCTTGATATACTCAACAACTAAATACTTTGAATGAAGACATTTCTCCTCATGTTAGTTCTAAATAGCTAACCTCTTACTTTGACACCATGACACCTAGTTCTGATCTCTCGAGCCAGAGGAAACAGCCTCTCAGCATCTATTCTGTCAACAAGCCTGTAGTATAAAGGCCTGGCATCTAGAGGGTTAAATGAGTACAATACTGTCCACAGTGATGTAAGAAGGCACGTGGCCCAGAGCTAGGGTCAGTGTGGTGTTGAACAGAGAAGTGCTAAGATCTAGACATGGAGATAGCTCCTTGTCTATACCCTTTACTCTATATATGTATATAGTTACAAGTGGTTAATAAAGACTTGTTGTTAACATACAGAAGACTATGAAGGCTTCCTTAATAGACAGGTTCTGTAACCAACACCATTACAACAAAGCCCTCTAGGAATTCTATCTGTTTCAGTGATATCACTCTGGAACAATAAGCATCACGTCAAATCTTGCCCAGACTAATGGGCTGAAAGTCTTTTCTCTCTTATGAGTTCCAGGTGGTACTGTCCATTGAGTGATGTGTAAGGTGGACTGTTCCTCCCTATCTACTGTATCAAAACCCTTCATAATTTTTATCAACACTATCAAATCTCCCTTAATCTTTCCTGCTCTAAGGAGAACAAGTTGGGTCTACCTAGACTCTCCACATAACTGAGGTCTGTCATCACTGTGACCATTCCAGTAAACCTCCCCTGTACCTTCTCTAAGGCTTCCCAAAGTGCCTTGAATTGGAGGTAATATTCCAGCTAGGGCCTAACCAGTGAGTTATAAAGGTTCAATGAAACTTTCTTGCTTTTGTAACAGCTTTGTCAACTTGGCCTGCCACCTTCGAAGATTAGTGTATGTGAATCCCCAGGTCTCTGCTCTTTCAACCTCCTTTAAAATTGTACCATTTTGTTTATATTGTCTCTTCCCATTCTTCCTATCAAAATATATAACTTCACATTTCTCGGTGTTGAATTTCATCTGCTGTGTGTCTGTCCATTTCACCAATCCGCCAAAGTCCTCCTGACATCTGCTTTTATCCTTCTCACTGTTTACTACATTTTGTCATTTCCAACCTGGAAACTGCATTCTCTATAACACAAATCATTAAAATATATACCAAAAGGAACAGTGGTTTTAATTCTGGTTCAAGAGGAACACCATTGCACGCTTCCTTCTAGACTGAGAAGCAACTGTTCATCACTACTCTCTGCATTCTGTCTCATTGTTGTATCCATGCTGTCACTGTCCCCTGAATGCCAAGGGTTAATTTACTTTAGGTAAGGATTAGGTCCTATCCTGTTCAGTTATAATGGCCTTTGCCAGTTCCTAAAAATCCTCATGCTCTTCTATTTGAATATTTTTTCACAATTGTGATTTTTTTAAAAATGGTCCCAGCACCAGATGCAGAGGATAAAACTGATAACTCTGTTAATTTAGGAATGGGTAATAAATGCCAGCAATGCCCAATCTCAAGAATAAATACGTTTTTACTGACCTCTAATTGACATGATGTCAATGACTATAGAATCTTTAAAATAATGAAACATTCCAACATGCTTTACTGAGGACAGAGGTAGATGAAGCAGTCAGGCCTGCTGCAGGTACTGGGATTGACACAAAGAGGCATTTAAGCAGTGCCCTTAAAAGGGACAGACAAGGTTAGCAACTTCAGACTACTTGTGGGCAATGTCAGGGATAGCTATCTATTGGTAGAATAATTAATGCCTTTGGTAAAATATTGCGCAGTAGAATTTTGCATAAGTTAACCTGCACATTTACATTACACCCTGCGACCTGGCTAGCACATCTGCTTACTTATACGTTAGCCAATAGGCTGATATCAAGACAAGGAGCTGAAGGTGGAAGTCTTTAATGAAATTGTGTCAGTCCACAAATATTTTTGTTAGATGCAGAATACTGCAGAACACCATGTTCCATAGTTGTTTCCAGTACCAAAATTACATCTCTGTTCACCATATGTGGAAGGGCAATGGAATGATATCATCACTGATGGCTGTTTATTTTCATATTGGGAAATTAAGGGTGGAAGCTGTATCCTGATGCAAGACTCTGGAACTGTATCTTTGTGACTTCAGTGCAGGCAAGACTCTGTACCAAATCTTTGTGCAGGAGGTCAGAAGTTCATCATTATTGTTGATAATAAAATTAAACTGATAATTAAAGAGCGAGCAAGTTCTCCCCAATGCCGTGGCCAATATTTATCACTCAGACAACACTTCAAAAAACATGTCTGGTCATTATCACATTGCTGCTTGTGGAGATTGCCGTGCACAAATTGGCTGAGGCAATTTCAACATTATAACAGTGACCAAAAATGAAATAAAAAGTGTTTCATTGGCTATAAAGCAACCTGGGACTTGATGTCACAGAAGGCACTACATAAAGGCAAGATCCTTCCTTTTTGGGTCAACTTACGATCATTCATTGGGCAATGCCTGGTTTCCTAGTCCTTCTCACAACTAAGTTGCACATCAAAGCAAAGATTGCCTTCAATTCTGCTTACGCGTATAGCATTCAAGCAGGTGATGTTAGAATATATATGTATATCATTTAAAAGGTTTCTTTTTAATTAATAATGTTTATGAAACCAACTAGGGTGTTAGGATGAATTACCAAAGCAAATTAATTGAATACAAGGAGTACTATTCTTGTATAAGATTATTTTCAGGCCATACCTGGAAAATTGTGTCCAGTTTTGGCTCCCTCATGAGGAGGGAGTGGGGTGGGTTGTAGAAGCCCTTGGAAAAGTTCGAAGGAGATTGCCAGGATCAGCTTCAAGAACTGGGAAAACAGAAGAGCCTTCAAGGAGACATGATTGTGATCTTCAAAATAATGACTAAGTCCAAGTGGTTGCGTGATTTGAGCTGAATGAGTTAAGGTGAACAAGTGGATGTAAATTATGAAAACATAGAACTAGCTTAGATTCCAGAAGTTCTTCTTTTGGGAGGAGAATTATTGACCTCTGGAATAGATTGCAGTATTACAGTGAGTGTCAGTATTTAAAAAGAAGCTGGGTGAATTCCTTCAAGCAGCAATGCAAAATACAGGTGGGTGATTGGGGAGCTTCCTCGTTTTGCTTTCTGAGATCAGAGAGGAATTGCTGGAAGTTATTTCCTAAATTGACTTTTTGGCTCCTTCTGGAGATTGTGTGACCCCCTCAGTCTCAAGAGAAATAATGGTGATGGTGATGGAAGTTCCAATACATCACAACAGAACTGACTCAATTGACTAACTGCTTTTTCCTGTCCTTCTTCATATGTTTTGACAATGCAGCACGTTGTCGCACTGGTACATGACAGATGAGTGAATTTATTAAAAATGGAAAATGGATGGATTATTTGGTCAGGAGGAGATTGAAGAATAGGTTAGATCTATGTAATAACTGAGGGCTATGAAAAGAAATCTTACATTTCTATAGTGGCTTTCATAAACTCAAGGCATCCCAAAATGCTTTACCTCCAATGAAGTATTTTTGAAGTGTTGTCACTGTAATATAGTAAATATGTCAGGGTTGAGGAAGTGAGAGACCTTGGAGTGCATGTCCACAAGTCCTTGAAGGTGGCAGGACAGGTTGTCAAGAAAGCACATGGAATGCTTTCCTTTATCAGGCAAGGTATTGAATACAAAAGCAGAGATGTAATGATGGAACTGTATAAAATGCTGGTTAGGCCACAGCTGGAATTTTGTGTACAGTTCTGGTCACCACATTACAGGAAAGACGTAATTACTCTGGAAAGAGTGCAGAGGGGATTTACAACAATGTTGCCAGGGCTTGAAAATTGCAGCTATGAGGAGAGATTGGATAGGCTAGGGGTTTTTTTTCCTGA
Source organism: Carcharodon carcharias (assembly GCF_017639515.1). Lineage (NCBI taxonomy): Eukaryota > Metazoa > Chordata > Chondrichthyes > Lamniformes > Lamnidae > Carcharodon > Carcharodon carcharias. Next base: position 26,691,036 of record NC_054492.1, on the reverse strand, counting down.
AAACAGAGGAGGTGACCTAACTGAGGTGTACCAAATTGAGGGGCTTAGATAGGGAGAGAGGAAAGACTTGTTTCCCCTAGCTGAGGGGTCAATTACCAGGGGACATAGATTTAAGGTGATTGGTAGAAGGATTAGAGGCACATGAGGAAAAGTTTCTTCACCCAGAGGGAGGTGGGCATCTGGAAATCACTGCCTAAGTTGGTGATTGAGGATGAAATGCTTAACTCATTTAAAAAGGTACCTGGATCTGCATCTGAAGTGCTGTAACCTGCAAAGCTACGGACCAGTAGGATTAAAATGAGCAGCTAGTTTCTTTTTTCTCTTTTTGGCCAGTGCAGACACTGAATGGTCTCTTTCTGCACTAACTTTTCTTTGGTTCTAATTTGCACACAGTACACTCTCACAATCAGCAATGTGATAATGACTGAGTCATCTATCTGTTTCAGTGATTTGATGAGAAGGAAAAAGAGAGGCTTTTAGCAGGTACAAGGGAAGCAAATCAGCAGAGGCATTAGTGGAGTACAGAAAGTGCAGGGTGGAGCTTAAGAAAGCAATTAGAAGAGCAAAGAGGGGATATGAGAAAGCTCTGGCTGGTAAAAGTAAGGAAAATCCCAAGATATTCTATAAGTATATCAATGGGAAGAGGATAACCAGGGAAAGAGTAGGGCCCATAAGGGACCAAGGGGGCAATCTATGGGTGGAGCCAGAGGACATCACTAGATTGTTGAATGAATACTTCACATCCGTCTTCACCCAAGAGAATGAGGATGAAGGTCTCAAACTCGGGGAGAGAGACTGCGAGGTTCTTAAGCAAATTGATATAGGGAGTGACAAGGTATTGGAGGCTTAAAAGTGGACAAATCTCCAGGTCCAGATGATTAGTGTCCCAGGCTGCTGAGGGAGGCAAGGGAGGAGATCACAGAGGCTCTGACCCAAATTTTTAATTCCTGTCTGGTCACGGTGGAGGTGCCAGAGGACTGGAGAACAGCTAATGTGGTTCCACTATTTAAGAAGGGTTGTAGAGATAAGCCAGGGAACTACAGGCCAGTGAGTCTCACGTCAATGGTAGGGAAACTATTGGAGAAAATTCTGAAGGAGAGTATCTATCTCCAGTTGGAGAGGCAAAGTTTGATCAGGGATAGTCAGCATAGCTTTGTCAGAGGGAGGTTATGCCTAACAAATTTGATTGAAATTTTTGAGGAGGTGACCAGGTGTGTAAATGAGGGTAGCGCAGTTGATATTGTTTATATGGATTTCGGCAAAGCCTTTGACAAGGTCCCACATGGGAGATTTATAAAGAAGGCAAATGCACATGGGATACAGGGTAATTTGATAAGGTGGATTCAAAATTGGCTTAGTTGTGGGAGGCAGAGGGTGAAGACAGGAGGATGCTTTAGTGACTGGAAGCCTGTGTCCAGTGCGTACCACAGGGATCTGTGCTGGTCCCCTATTATTTGTCATTTATATAAATGACATAGATGACTATGTGGGGGTAGGATTAGTAAGTTGGCGGATGACACAAAGATTGGCTGGGTGGTTAACAGTGAGGTTGAGTGTCTTGGACTACAGCAAGATATAGACGGGATGGTCAAATGGGCAGATAAGTGGCAGATAGAATTTAACCCTGAAAAGTGTGAGGTGAACACTTTGGAAGGAGTAATTTGACAAGGAAGTATTCAATGAAAGGCATGACACTAGGAAGTTCTGAAGAACAAAGGGATCTTGGCGTGTTTGTCCATAGATCTCTGAAGGCAGAGGGGCATGTTAGTGGGGTGGTGAAAAAGGCATATGAGACACTTGCCTTTATCAATCGAGGCATGGATTACAAAAGTAGGGAGGTCATGTTGGAATTGTATAGAACCTTAGTGAGGTCACAGCTGGAGTACTGTGTGCAGTTCTGGTTGCCACATTATAGGAAGGATGTGATTGCACTGCAGGGGGTGCAGAGGAGATTCACCAGGATGTTGCCTAGGATGAAACATTTAAGTTATGAAGAGAGGTTGGATAGACTTGGGTTGTTTTTGTTAGAGCAGAGAAGACTGAGGGGCGACCTGATCGAGGTGTACAAGATTATGAGGGGCATGGACAGGGTGGATAGGGAGCTGCTGTTCCCCTTAGTTGAAGGGTGAGTCACAAGGGGGCACAAGTACAAGGTGAGGGGCAGGAGGTTTAGGTGGTACGTGAGGAAAAATTTTTTTTACCCCGAGGGTGGTGATGGTCTGGAATGCACTGCCTGGGAGGGTGGTGGAGGCGGGTTGCCTCACATCCTTTTATCCTCACATCCTGGATGAGCACTTGGCATGTCATAACATTCAAGGCTATGGGCCAAGTGCTGGTAAATGGGATTAGGTAGGTAGGTCAGGTGTTTCTCACTTGTTGGTGTTGACTCGATGGGCTGAAGGGCCTCTTCTGCACTATGATTCTGTGATTTGGTTGAGGGATAACTATTGGCCAGGACACTGTGGAAAACAACCCTGCACTTCTTCAAAATAGTGCCATGGGATCTTTTTCATTCAGCTGAGAGGGCAGATGGGATCTCGGTTTAGCGTCTCATGCAAAAGACGGACCTCATGTGGTGAAGCACTTCCCTGCAGCGTCAGCCTGGATTTGTGCTTAAATTAAGACTGGCACTTAAACCCACGACTTTCTGATTCAGAGGTGAGAGCACTACTCACTGAGCTAGCACAAAGGAAGGAAATGTGAGAGAAATCATGAGTAAACAGGTCACAAAATAGTGGGTAGGTGATGCCAAACATGATATTTAAAAGCATATAAATTGTTGGTGAAGTGGGAGAACACAGGAGTGGTCCACAGCTTTAAGGAGCTGAGAAAGAATATGTGACTTGGATCGATCTTGAACAATTCTGCTGCAGCCAACTTAGTGCAGTGTTAACAGGGGCCTGGGATGAAGCCATGAAGCTTGTTAGCAACAGACAGTTCACAACCTGGGACAATTAAGCAAAAAATTTGAAGGCTTCACATTCTCAAAGCAAAAAAAAAATGAACAATGCACCACGTAGATCACAACAATAAATGTGGAATGCATTTGGTCCATCTGGTTCATCCTTCCATTAGAACTTGTGAGCCTCCCCCAGCAATATCTACTGCCTCATGAACAATCCCAGAGATTTTGCCCTAGACTTTCACAATGGTGGAGAGCCTCTCCATTGTTGTGAAAATGGTGGAAGAGGCCGAAACTCAGAAGACCCACCCCTGAACATGGCACCTACCATTTCTGCAGGTGTGGAAATGAGCCCGGGTTGGAATTTGCACATATGTATTTCACAAAGGCATCTGCCCATATAAATCAGCAACTACCTCCATTCATGTCTAATTTTAGTGACCCAGGTGTGTGAATCATGACATTTGCAGATTGGACCTGGTAGGAACAGGTCTGAACCTTGTGGAGTCCTTTGGAGACATGGAGTACCCTTTCAGAGAGGTAGGGCATCCTTTTGGATATGGTCCTGGGACACCTTTGGGGGAGGTCGGGTACCCCTTGGGATTGTTAAAAGTAGGCATAAATGGGTGCAAAAAGTGCATAAACTCTCTGTCAAGCTCATTGGAACTGTCAAAAGTGTCAAATTGGACTGTCGAAGGCAACTGTCAAAGCATTTAAAAGTCCTGCTCTTTAAGTCTTTGAAAAAAGATGTCTGGGATGTTTAAAAAAAATCATTACTTGCTATTTCACTCTGTCCGTTGACATGTGCCTGAGTGCTACCATTACTGGACTAGTGCTACATGACTGATTTCACAACCTTCCATTATCACAGTGGGATGCCTTCCATTTCACAGTTTGATTGACAGCCCCAAGTGGTTATAGACTCTTTGAAGTGGGACTATGAATGCCAATGTTTATTTTTAATAAAGTATTAAGCACTTAAATGAAACATTTGTTTTTATAAGATATAGTTGAAAGAATGTAAATATGGTGAATGGGTTTCATGAATGAGAGTCTTTTTAAAAAAGTCTGCAGACATTTGGAATTTTATTTTATTTATTCTCAACCTAAGTCCTGAGGTCTGCCCATGGTGGATATTGGGTGAGTTGGCGTGGTAGGGTGTAAGGGAATAAAGGTGATGGGGGTGGGAGGTGGGGTGGGCATAAGAGTTAGCACTAAATTGACATAGGGTCTATAAAAGGCCATGGGATAGAGAGGCATAGGTTGACATGGAGGGTTTGAGGGGCCATGGGGTAGAGACACATGAGGTGGCATGGGCTGGCATGGAGACTGTGTGGGTGTGAGGGCTAAAGAGATGTTTTTTGTTTTATTGCTTTTTAAAAACATCTTGGACAGAGTGCCGGAGCACAGGTGTAGGCTTTCCGCCAAGCCTGCCTCCTCACCTGACAGCCTCTGCACGCATTCTCCCAGAGAACTCCGCCACCCCGAATGAAAATCCAAACTTCCGGAGCAGCTTTTCCTGGGTTGGGCTTGCGGAGCATGAGAATTTTAAAGATGAAGCATTATCGGACCGGGCACCAATCTAGGTCAATAAGCATAGGAGCGATGGGTCTTGGTGCAAGTTAGGAAATGGGCAACACAGTTTTTGTAGGGTGGGAAACGGGAGTCTGACCAAGAGACCATTGGAATAGTCAAGTTTAGAAGTAACACATGCATGGTCGAGGGTTTCAGCAGATGAGCTGAGGTGGGGTGAAATTGAGTGATGTTACTGAGGTTGAAGTTAGGTGGTCATGGCGATGCAGCAGGTATGTGGTCGGAAGCTCACCAGGCTTCTGCATGTAGCGATCAGTCACTTGACAAAGTCGAATGCAGCCCAATTCTATTAAATGACCGTTATGTAGGAAATCACAGCAGTTATCGTGCATTCCCCAAACAGCACAATGGTGATAACTAATGTTTTTTTTAAAAATTATGTTAACTAAGGAAAGAATTCTGGCCAGGACATCAAGAAAACTCCACGCTCCATTTCCAACAATGTCAATGAGATTTTAAATGTCTCTGAAAGAGGCAGATAGCAGCTTGGTTTAATGGGACACAGTGCTGCCTCAGAACTCAAGGTAACATTGGCTTCAAGGCACGTGCAAGACCAGGATCCTGCCTGTGGTAATCAATAGCTTAAAAATACCAAACGCAGCCCAAAACTATTAAACCCAGCTGCACTTTTCTCAACAACTAGGTTCCATGCCTTGTTCATTAAAAACAACAACAACTGTTGTCGAGTGGTGTTTGTTTTTATAAAGAGCCTCCATTTAAGCATTAGGCTCCAGAAAGCACAAATTAAGACTTTATTGCAATTCAGTCCAGGTGATGACATTCTTTGTTCCTTGAACAGATGTACTAAAGTGGACTGCCAGCTTTGAAAGTTTGCAATGGAAGGCAGTCTACATTTTCAGTGTGGTTGACCCTTGTCTCTTACCCACCCAGAAGCTTTTGTATTATTTGTTTTTGCTGACAGGAATTAACATAATATTAAGTTAAAAGAATTGGTTTTCAACTGTTCGTTAAAATTAATGACAACCAGGTAGCAGAGTCTGAGTAACAGAGAATGGAAAAACAGAAGGTACAGAAAGCCCTTCAATGATTTGGCAAAGAGAAGAGCCAGCATTGCTGAACTTCCCAGTTTTATCCGTCTGCTTCCTAAGCTTAGATGTGTTTTATATGAGTTTAATATATTAAATGGCCATGTCTAAATCACTACATTGGTGGTCTTCGGTGTCTGTCTCAAAAGTATTCTGATTCAGATTTAAATACAGCCAAGACGCCTTCAAATGTCTTCCTTTCCATTCCCCCCAGGCCCCTGTCTCTGGAGCTACTTGACATGCACAAGTATCTTGCTGGATTCAAAGGTCAAACTGTACCCATTTCAGCTTAAACCTTTCTATCAGCTGTTTCTCTACCTCTGTGCAATTCTTTTTTTTAAAAAAAAACACATTAGTCTCCTCCATAATGAGCCTGCTGCTTTGTGAAGATGTGCTCAGAAGAATTTTGACCTGCTTCACTCTGCAGAAAGGAGACAGAGAGGGTCGTGAGATTCATGGACTGGAGGGAATGGCCGGCGTGGAATCTGATTCCCTGTACTGAAGTCAGGTCGTCCGAACACAGGACCATGTAACTTCAAATTAAGAAACTTGGAAATCAGACAAAAAAGTCTTTTTCTCTCTCAGATGATGGTCTGTTTATATGGAAAAAAAAACAATGAATAAAAGGTGGCAGAGTGAAGCAGGAACTGGACAAGTTACAGAGTAAAATGAAATTTAGAAGTGCAGTAAAAGTTGCATTCTAGATCAGCAATGAAGCAAACTAAGCCTTATCTTAAGCCAGAGATTTTAATTTCAAATTGCAAAAAAAAGAGGGACACATTAGCAGAATGTGTTTGATCCAACACCACCCACAGTCTATTGATTAGCAACAAGAGACAAATGGGTCAAAGATGAGAATAGATGTTGTCTTCTTGATATATACCATATAAAAAAATGTTCTTCAACAACAAACCCTTACTTTATTCTTTTACAGGATATGGGTGTCACTGGCAAGACCAACATTTATTACCCATCCCTAATTGCCCTTGAACCAAGTGTCTTGATAGAGCATTTCAGAGGCCAGTTCAAAGTCAACCACATTGCTGTGGGTCTGGAGTCACATCTAGGCGAGATCAGGTAAAGATGGTGGATTTCCTTCCCTAAAGGACATTAGTAAACCAGATGGATTTTTACAACAAAAAGTAATAGTTGTCATGATCACCACCAGCTTTTATATTCCAGATTTATTAATTGAATTTAAATTCCACTAGCTGCCATGGTGAGATTTGTACCCATGGCCCCAGAACATTGGCCTGGGCCTTTGGATTACTAGTCCAGTGACATTACCAATATGCCATTAACTTGCCACAAAACTGCTATACCATTTGTGAAAACCCAATGGTGTATGGACTCCTTTATAGCAGTTCCACTTTTGGTGTGGCATTAATGTGGAGTTCATACAAAGATTGGGCCGTTAGATATGTTCTATTTATTCTCATGCTAACTTCCTTGAGTGAAAACATTAGGGGTGACTGCATCTTCCAGAGCTTCCAAAACATTGGCTACACTTGCAGGAAGCACATTTCAAGTAAACAAAGTAAGGTTGGAATATCACGTAATGCACACACCAGATTTCCTGGTGTGACTCAATGCTGGAATGGTAGAGTCTCCCCCATCGTTCCTTCACCAGTGACAGGTTGGGCCAGCTCTATAGAGCCCCTGGACTAAGTAGGTGGAATAAACCATCCATGATTCCCACTCAATCATCCTTTGGCAGCCTCCTAAGGTCATCTAAAAGACTGCTGCCCAAATCCTTACTTGCACCAAGTCCTGCTCACTCATTACTCTGCTCACTGACCTACATTGGCCCCTGGTCAAGCAACACCTCATTTTAACATTTTCATCAATGTGTCCAAATCCCCTCCATGCCATTGCCCATCCCCATTTCTGTAACTTCCTCTGGTCCCACAACCTTCCGAGATCTCCGCACTCTTTCAATTCTAGCCTCTTGAGCCTCAGTGATTTTAAAATCAGTCCACCATTGGCAACTGTGCCTTCAGCTACCGAGGCTTTAAGCTCTAGAATTCCCTCTGCTAGCCTGTCTCCATACCTTTATATCTTGCTTGAAGTTGATCTTTAAAAAAAAACTTACCGCTATTGTGGCTTTTAGTCACCTGTCCTAACATCTCCTTACTGGGTTCAATGTCAAACTTTGTGCTGAATTTTATGTGCCCCTGCCAGGCATTTTTCAGTAGGGGAAGCACATAAAATAGAGTAGGTGCCCACCCTACAACCTCCCTGCCCACTTCCAAGCTCAACTCCATAACACATTAATTTCTTCTCTCACAGCGTTGTTAATCTTTGGAATTCTCATCTCTGGTGAGCACTAGGTCATTGACTATATTCAAGGCTGAGTTAGACAGAGCCATAACACAGTAACTCTTTCAAGTACAAACACGTTTCCATTTGTTTCAGATGAAGTTACATTGTTTCACAGTTTGCCATTGTGAGATTTGAACTCTTGATAATCTTTTAAATGAAAACCAAATCAACAAAATTGGGATAAATCAGGCACAGCCCCTAATTCAGGTCAGCTGTAAAACCAAGAACAAAGTTTAAAGGAAACTTACAAACTTTAAATCAAAATGTGATTAAAGGGGTCAGCAAAACACCCCAGTCCCCGTGGTGCCCACCGAGCATGGAAGGCCTCGAGAGTGCCAGCAGACACCGCGTGCTCCTTCTCCAGGGACATCCGGCAGCGAACGTAGCCACGGAAGAGGGACAAACAATTGGGCGGGACTCCCCCGTCGATCGCCCGCTGCCTGGACCTGTTAATGGCCAACTTGGCCAGGCCCAGGAGCAGGTTCACGAGGAGGTCCTCCTCCTTCCCGACCCCCTTCCGCACCGGGTGCCCATAGATCAGGAGCGTGGGGCTGAAGTGCAAACAAAACATCAATAAAAGGTTTTTCAAATAACTAAAAAGGGAGTGCAGCCTACAACACCCTATGTATACATGGTCCACGGACTCCACAAGACCGCAAAAAGGGCACGTGTCCTGAGAGTCCGTGAACCTATGCATCCTCTTATTATAAGGGACTGCTGCATGCAACACCCTCCAACCCAGGTCCCCGATAGAAAGGGGGAGGACACCTCCGTAGAGGGCCTCCCATCGGGGGCCTCCGCCGCCGGACGGCAACAAGGCACGCCAGGGCATGTCCGGGCGACGGACAAGGGCGAGAAAATGGAAGGTGTGCAGCAGCAGTCCCTACAAAAAGCCCCTCTTTGCCGTGCCAAAAGGCACGGAGGGCATGTCCCCGAGGCGGCTCATATTGCGGGGCACCAGCACCCGAGGGAGGGTTCGGGGCTTGGGGCCAATGTGGAATTCTGTCCGAACAGGGGAACGCTCAGACAGAAGACCACCGCGCACCTGGGCCACCTCAAGACCCAAAATAACGTCGGGTCCGAGCACAAAAGGATGTAACTCTTTCAAGTAAACATGTTTCCATCTGTTCTTATTCAGATGAAGTTACATTATTTCATAGTTTGCCATTGTGAGATTTGAACTCTTGAGCTTGGGGTTGCAAGCCCAGTACCATAACCACTTGGCTATTTAGGCCAAGCACTATAACAGAGTAACTCTTTTGAGTACAAACACGTTTCCATCTGTTTCAGATGAAGTTACATTGTTTGCCATTGTGAGATTTGAACTCTTGAGCTTGGGGTTACAAACCCAGTACCATAACCACTTGGCTATTTAGGCCAAGCTCACTATAACAGAATAGGTGGGCAGACACTAGCACCATATTTAATCAATAATCAAGGTCAATCAAGCTTGTTAACAAGCCAATTGAGCCCAATAATACACTACCCAAGCCATAATACAGTTGGCATGAGCAGTTGGGCAGGATTGGGCTGACAGTTTTTTTAAAAAGAGTGGGAAGGAAGCAGTATACTATCTTCAGGGGGTGCCCTTTGCACATCAGGAGATAGACCCCTAAGATAGTAGCCCCCCTTTCTTCTTACCCACCTGCTCTATAAAACCAACCACACTCTCCTCCCCACCCTCTCCCCAAGCTGCCCAAACCCACCCCACCTAATAACTTGCTCCAGGATCCATTGGACCTTCTTGGGACTGGTTGCAATCCTGGCAGCATCCACTAATGAGCTTTTGGCACTGCCAGGACTGCTGGCCAATCCAATTGGTGAGGGACTGGAGGTCCCACTGGCAAGCAATTTATCCCACCATCAATGCATTATGACTGCAGAGTGGGCTGGCATGGAGTGAGTCAGTTCCACACTGATGTTGTGCCCCTCTCTCCCCCAGTAATATGCAGTCTTTGACAACAGTCCTCTGATTCACCATGGGATGTTGTACAATATTAAAGGCACTATGTAAATGAAAGCTGTTGTAATTGAACTCTGCAGGAAAATATGTATGTAGACATCAAGTAAAGACAGGATCAAATACCTTCTGTATCTTCACAGTCAAACAGTTCAACCATTTTCACTGCTTAGGCTTACACATGGCCGCTTGGCAGACATCAAAGAGCAGTGGGTGCCTGTGGTACCATATCCCCATTGTTACTCACAATAAGAGGCTGTGATGGGAGAATTAATCCAGGCTGGTCTTTTAATTCAAGCTGATTTATTTTCAAAACAGCTCCTCAATACTACTGACTCCCAAATAACTTCCGCACAAAGTGTCCCAGCTGTATCTTTTTATTCTATTTAGAGGGGATAATCAATGCCCATCACCTGTTAACAAGGTGATTGCCATATTAACACCAATTAGAGTCAGCATCTTCAGGGGGTAGATGCGAAAGCCCAGAAGAAACTCATTGATGATGAAAGAATGATTTGCATCTTTGGCAAAGCAGTGTTTGGTGACGAGAAGCCAGAAACTGGATTTCATGCCTCAGTTTCACTACCATTGACAATTTGATTCCTTGACTAAATGGGAGGCTCATTTAGTGAAAAGACCACTACAGTACAAGGTACTTCATCAGTTGTTAGCTCTGTCTTCCTGTCCACTGATGCTGGGATTTTCCAGCTATTCTTGTTTTTGTTTCAGATTTCCAGCATCTGCAGTATTTTGCTTTTGACTACAGTACAAGGGTTGTGTCCATGCAAAGCAATTGTGGCTAAAGCTGTCTATTTTGGTTGTTTGTGTTATGGGAGGTCACATCATATGACCCTTACCTCCAACCACCCACTCCCACATACCCACCACTCTTACATCCCCAATATATCTATTTGTGCAGTGCACCACTTTCCTGCAGCAAGCAAACAGTTCTCTGTCACTTGCTCGTCCTGCTTTCTACCCTTAATGTCACCATTAGCACATTCCTTAGCTAATATCACCACTGTCAACACTGCTTTTCCCTTTTGTCTGTGACATCTTTGGCAATCTCTTCTTTGCCTCCACCTATCACTGGCCCTCTATCCAGCTCTACCTGTCCCACCCTCCTCAACCAGCTTATATTTCACCTCTTTTCTATTTTTCCTTAGTTCTGATGAAGAGTCAGACTCGAAACGTTAACTGTGTTCCTCTCTGCAGATGCTGTCAGACCTACTGAGTTTTTCCAGCTATTTTTGTTTTTGTTTCTGTATCAGATTTCCAGCATCCACAGTACTTTGCTTTTATCTCTCTGTTTCTTGTCTATTAGTCAATTGGCAACCTCTCTCATCTCCCATTTATTTTTTTAAGACCCAAAGTGTTTACTCCTGGGTAGCTCATCTGATCCAACTAATTCCTAGCCAACTCCTAGTATGAAATTTATAGAGAAGGCTCCAGTGCACATGAAGAACAAGGCCTCCTCCACACAAAGCTTTACACTCGTGGCATTGTAATCGCAACTGATGTGGAGCAAAGATTAAAGCATTTCCAAGTGATCAACCACCCCTGCTTTTTAAACTTCACTTTTAATCCTTTTCAATGTTACCAGAGAGACAACTGTTATGGAGACATGTGCTAACAGTGATACTTATCCAATCTTTCTGCATGGAGTAATGAGCTCTGCTTTCTCTGGTTGGATTTGAGCCAGAAGTATAACTCTGGTCTGCTGGCCCCCGACAACACTCTGAGCAGGTACTATTGAAAATTATCAGGAGTTCAGGCTAGAGTTGCCAACTGTGATTAAATGTATTCCTGAAGGTTTCATTACATGACTTGCCCCCATGCTCCAGCCGTTAGTCAGCCAAGACATCCATCCTTGTGACATTACTGCCAACCTACGCCAATTGGAAAGCAAAAAGACTCATTACCCAATTGGATGATACTTGACTGTCAGCTAAACAGCCTTTTTTCCCATTTTCAATAGTTTTATATCTGGTTTAAAACAAAAATGTTCAAAGAAAATGACAAAAAAGTATTTTTTTTTTATTGTCCCGATGATTTTTCTCCAGGGTTGCACACAGCAGTGTCCTGGAGATTGATCTTCAATTCCTGGAGACTCCTGGCCAATCTTGGAAGGTTGGAAACGCTAGTTCAGGCACGTCTGCACATTTATTTTGACTGTTTATATGTAGTCCATTTCCTGCGTGTCTGTTCCCTGTGGGTGAGGCACCCCATGGGGAGCATGATGTCAGAAAACACTCCCTTCTGTCTATCTTGAGGTCATAATGATGTAATAAGTCCTTGACTGTTGGTGTATATGCTCCACACGAACCTCTCTCCACTTTTTTGTTCTCACCCTATCTGAGTTAGATAGATTTTTGATCAGCAAGGGAGTCAAGGGTTATGGGGGGGCTGACAGGAAAGTGCAGTTGAAACCACAATCAGATCAGCCATGATCTCGTTGAACGGTGGAGCAGGCTTGAGGGGCCAAGTGGCCAACTCCTGCTCCTAATTCTTGTATTTTATCAGAGTATCCTTCCACTCCTTTCTCCCTCATGTGCTTACCCGGCTTCCCTTTAAAAGCACCCATATAATTTCTCTCAACCACTCCCTGTTGTAGCAAGTTCCACAACCTGAACACTTTCTAGATGTAGAAGTTTCTCCTGAATTCTTTAGACCTCTAGGGCAGAATTTTCTTGTAGGCGTGCTGGGGCGGGCCCCTCACTTCCACGCGGACGTTGGGCATGCGTCCTGATGTCACTGTGCGCCATCGCGATATTTCGTTGGGCAGGCGCACGATGATATCCACTGTGCACACGCCATTAATTAACAGGCCACTTAAGGCCCTTGACTCACCAATCAACACCGATTTTTAGGTGTAATCTTCAGGACGACGCAACAGGCAGGCGGGTAGGACACATTTGTATAAACCTCATCCATGGGCGGGATAGGAGGGCTCAGTGGGGTCGCGAATGTGCTCTCTCAAGTATTGATTTTTCAAAGTTTTTTGAAACTTGCCTGTGACCTGCAATACTTCAAAACGCATCCCAGCTGCTTTGTCTGGACTCTTAACCCTCAGGTCAGCACTCTGCAGTGAGGAATCTTTTTAAGGCCTACAGATTTCTGGGAGCCTTCCCATAACCTCGAAATGGGAGCTGAACTTTCCATGGAGGCCCCTCCTCCTCTGAGGAAGGGAGGACTAGAAGGGGGAGGAGGCCAGGAGTGCACATTCAGCCTCCAGGGGAGCCACCTTTGGGAGGACAGGTGCAGGCATAAGGGGCACAGGGCCAAGAGGTAGACCAAGGCGGAAGGGGTCACAGAAGACACCACTATCTTGTTGCCAGGGTTTACAGGCGGCGAAGCAGCTACCTCAATATGTCTGTGGTGCAGTGCCGAAGCAGGCTCCGTCTCTCAAGGGAGACAGTCAACTATATCTGTCGGATGATTGGGCCTGAGATCTCTCCAAACTGTGTGGGTGGACACCCCATGCCAGTGGCTCCAAAGGTCACAGCTGCCTTCAACTTCTATGCCTCTGGTTCCTTCCAGGGCTGAGTGGGTGATCTTTGTGGTGTCTCCCAATCAGCTGTCCACACTTGTGTCAAGCAGGTTACAGATGCTCTCTCTAGGTGCGTATTGACCTTCATCCACTACCGCTGGGACCAGGCAAGCCAGACACAGTAAGTCAGAGGCTTCGTGGCGATTGCCGACTTCCCCCGTGTCCAGGGTGCTATAGACTGTACACATGTGGCCATCAAGGCGCCAGCAGGTGAGCCCGGTGCCTTCATCAACAGGAAGGGCTTCCACCCCATGAACATTCAGATAGTGTGTGAACACAGGATGCTGATTCTACAAGTCTGTGCAAGGTACCCAGGCAGCTCCCACAACGCCTACGTCCTCAGATACTCCCAGGTGCTGAGACTCTTCAGTGCTCCAGCCTGGCTGGATGGATGGCTGCTGGGTGACAAGGGCTATCCCCTCAGAAGGTGGCTCATGACACCTTTCCGCCATCCAAGAACAGAAGCTGAGCAGCGCTACAATAGAAGCCACACCTCCACAAGGGCTGTGGTGGAAAAAAACATTGATCTTCTGAAGATGCACTTCCGATGCCTGGACCGTTCAGGGAGCGCGATCCAGTACCCCCCAGATCGTGTCTCGGTGATAGTGGTTGCATGCTGCGCTCTCCACAATCTTGCGCTGGAAATGGGGGATGCTATGGACGATGAAGATGTCGACGCAATGGCTGCGGCTGCACACGATGAGACCAGCAGTGAGTCCGAGGATGAGCACACACAGGGAAATGCTGAGGGGGTTAGACGCTGACCCGAGCATACTCCAAGGAGGCAGGGACACCCGGGAGGCTTTAATCCAATGAACCTTCAGCTAGCCCACCACGAATAGACCTCCAGGAGAAACCTGGGCTGTTGGCGTGATACTCGACACCTAATTGCCAAATCTTCCAGGTTAGGAACAGTAACTAAGGGCCTTGTTAATAAAGCTGAATGTCCCACAAAGCAATCCTAACATTTTTGGAAACCATACACATGCAGAAGAAAAGTGGCACCCTCAGCCATGGTCACATGTCTGAATTTAATATCACAGGCAAAGAAATGTAATGAAACAAAATGACAAGGGTGTTCCAATTCAAAGCAAATCATAAGGATTTCATCTCAGGGCAACACAAAAGCACCAGTGATAAACCCGTGGTGTGCCTAAGGTGTCTTATGTTTACGTTTCTGGGTGCTACGTCTTGGTGCCAACCCCTCGCTGGGATTGGCATCTGAGCCAGCCTGCTGACTCTGCTGTCCTGTTGGCCTCGATGACCTTGGCGGTTGTCCTCTGGCCCGTGGAGCCTGTGCTGGCCCCACCTGGGAGGGAACTGCCAGTTCCACAGCTGGCATCTCCCCAGTCGTCGCAGCCTCACCGGATGCTACGGTCACTGGGAGAGGGGTGGAGGAGCTGCCGCCCTCATCCGGAATGCCCCGAGAGGAGCCCGCAGAAACGACAGGCAGCTGCTGCGCCGATGTGAGGTCACTTCGGACCTCCCTGCTTACCATGGATGGATGGGCACCAAGCTGGAAAACTTGGTGCCCACATCATCTCCCACACTGGCACTGACCAGCTGAGGTCAATGCCGATGTGAGGGCTTGTTGGTCAGGGTGCATCCCTAGGACGCCCTGATGGGCCTCCTGGAGTATCCTCTCCATGAGAGTCGCCACTCTCTCTATGGAGGACGCATGGTGCTTGGACATCTGGCTCACTGCTTCGCTGATCGTCCGCATAGACTCCTCTACCATGGAGACCAAGCCAAGCATAGCCTCATGTATCCCCCCCTAGATGCTCCCGCACACCCGGCTGCGTTTCCTGCACTGGCTGCGTCGTGGACCACTCCAGAGGCACATCATCAGGCACCGACTGAGCGTATGCCTGGTCCCCTGCAATCCTGCTGGTGCCATCGGCACTCTCTGTCTCTGCCAGCTCCTCCAGCGACTGTAATGTGCCCTCACTGCTGTGCCCTGAGACACTAGCCGATGTTCTAATTCCCACCGAGGTGCTAGTATCGGCGCTGGTGCCTGCCTCGCAGTAATGGTGTGACACTGGTGAGACTTCAGGCCCCTCAGGTGTGAGAGGGGGGCCTCTGCTGCTCCTCCTCCCGGCCGATGCTGAAAGGAAGAACAAGGACATTGGATCAGTTAAGGTGGAGACAATGTCAAAGTGCATCCCTGTACCCAGATCATTATACGCTCATCCTTCCAAAAGCAATGGTCAAGCCATGTTGCAAAATTAGATCCCTGAACATTCAGCACTGCTATGACTGTTGGGAGGACAATGCTGACCACACTGCTGGGGAAACATACCTGGCTATGGTAGCCCAGCCTCACCGATACCAGTGGACCTGGGTACATGGCGCCTCTCCAAATCCAGGGCCTCCTGCTCAAACCGGCTAAGAATGGCGATCTGCGCCTGGCTACCACCAGTCCTCATACGCTCTGCCGCGTTACGAGTATTCTTCTCCTGAAAATGAGAAAAGATTTGAGCAAATTGTACATGGACTCTCTTCGCGCACGGCCCACCCCAACCAGAGTGGGACATATCAGAGCTCCTCACCCCGCGCTGCTGCCGAACACTCACACAAAGATGCTAGGCCTGTTCCCTATCCCCCCCATCCCCCCTTGGCCACATACTGCCTACATCACATTAGGCACCACACAGTATATCCTTCCATAGCAAGGAGGCGCAAGCACGTGGAGTGCAGAGGGCAGCAGATGGTTCGTTGCCACCCCGCCTTGAAGCTCCCCTCCCAGCATCTCATCACCCTGACTTGGACATGTCCTGCAGTTCCAGCGCAGTGCCCAGGTGCAGCTCCTCCAGGTTGCCCCCAAAACAGTAACGTGGGCCTCAGTGTACCACGTGTTGTGGGGGCAGAACCCATCTCTTCACCACCCTCTCAGGGTGACCTCGGCACAGGCAATATCTGTGGCTCACCCAGCAGAGGACAAATGTCGTCAATGATTCAATGCAGTCCCTACACTCAGACTTGGGGGTGGGGGGGCAGCAGGGGGGAAAGCCGACCTGCTGGGTTAAGTGATCAATGTCAACATTGTCCTCATCCTTCCAGAGCGCAACAAGTCATTGAAGGGCTTGCGACACCGGATCCAGGTGCACCGCGTCGCGTCGCGGGAGCTCACCGCCTCCTCCCGGGAACGTTTCATCATGTGGGGGGGTCCTCCTCCTCCCGTCCTGGGGAACCAGCACCTCCCACCGTGCTGCCATCTCCTTGAGGAGGGCAGCAAGGCAGTCATCGGAAAGACAAGGGACGTGCTGGCCCCCCGCCCTATCCTCCGGCCCGGCCTGGCCTACCCCAATGGCCCAGCCTGGCCTGCCCCGATGGCCTACCCTCTGGCCTGGCCTGCCCCGATGGCCTACCCTCCGGCCTGGCCTGCCCCGATGGCCTACCCTCCGGCCCGGCCTGGCCTGCCCCGATGGCCTACCCTCCGGCCCGGCCTGGCCTGCCCCGATGGCCTACCCTCCGGCCTGGCCTGGCCTGCCCCGATGGCCTACCCTCCGGCCTGGCCTGGCCTGCCCCGATGGCCTACTCTCTGGCCTGGCCTGCCCCGATGGCCTGCCCTCCGGACGTGCGTCACCTCCATTGCCCTTCTGCAGAGCCCTTTGCCCAGCCATTGTGAGAAGCCTTTCCAAGGCTGCCAGGTCTCCCTTTATACAGGCCGTCGGGTTGCCATTGGGCCCGGGTGGGCTGAGCGCACCCACCGCTGCCCGCCCACTCCCGCTATGCATGGGAGTTGTGACGCACGCTGGTCGGGCCTTAATTGGCCCGCCCGCGTAAAATGGCGGCGGGGACCTGATTGCGAATGGTGATCGGGTCCATGCCCGCTCCGCGGCCCCCCCCCCGCCCCCCTGCCCAACATCCATCCAGAAAATTCCGCCCCTAGTTTTAAATATCCCTGCAAGTGGAAACATCTCATCCACATCAACTCTATTAATCCTTTTCATTATTTAAAAGACTTCTAGTGGGTCACCACTCTACCTTCTTTTTACTAGAGAAATAACACCAGTGTTTATAAATGCAAGTTCTTTCCGTTTGCTTCAAATAAAAAATGACCAAAGACATATTGGATACCAGTTCCAAATGGATTCAGTCTTGCGCTGTAGAAAACACGGTCTTGAGAGATGACAGAACCTTCTCCTACAAGCTGAGCACATTTTCTGGATTAACACATGGCACAGATTGGGCACCTGCCAGCAAGATGTTGTCAACACATCCATCAACATTCTCCCATTGAAAACGCGAGGATTGGGAAAGGTCAGCCTGTTTCCAAACATGCTCATGTTTATTAGCTCTCTCGCACTCCTGATGTTTTCGAGTGGAATGGTGGTGCTGTCAAACTCTCCTCATGGAGAAAAGCAGGCTTCACCCCTAGCAGTCCAAACCAAACTTTAACAATGTGTCCTGGCAAATTCCTCAACATCAAAGCGAATTTTTAAAAAAAAAAATGTCAACGGTGCATGTTACATGCAAATGCTGGAATCTCGGACTGATGATAGAAGCTCGAGGAAGCCATGAGGGACCTTGTACACAGACATCGATAAGATAATGAATGGTATGAAAAGGCAGGTTTAGAATTACTTGAAACTATATCGTGAGGAAGGAAAAGGTGGCACAGGTTCAAATTAGTCAGTGGTAGATTTAGGAATAACATCAGAAAGAACGCACATTCTTTTAAGGAACCAACCTATTAATCTAGTCTTGAAGAAAACAAACCGCACCAATAGTCATGTCCTGGAAAGTTTAATTTTGAGGAAAATAACGAATAGGTAAACAAGCAGTTAGAACAAATTTCCTTTTTTTTATTTATTCTTTCATGGGATGTGGGCGTAGCTGGCTAGGCCAACATTTATTGCCCAAACCTAACCGCCCTTTGGAAGGTGGTGATGAGCCATCTGCTTGAACTGTTGCAGATCATGTGGTGTAGGTACACCCAGAGTGCTGTTAGGAAGCAAATTCCAGGATTTTGATTGAATGACAGTGAAAGAACAGCGATGTAGCTCCAAGTCAGGATGGTGGATGACCTGAAGGGGAACAAGGTGGTGTTCCCATGTGCCTGCTGCCTTTATCTTGCTAGATGGTACAGGTCACGGGTTTGGAAGGTGCTGTCTAAGGAGCCTTGATGAGCTCCTCCAGTGCATCTTGTGGATGTTACACACTGCTGTCATTGGGTGTTGGTGGTGGAGGGAATAAATGTTGAAGATGGTGGAAGAGGTGCCCATCAAGTGCGTTGCTTTGTCCTGGATGGTGTCAAGCTTCCTGAGTGTTGCACTCATCCAGGTAAGCAGAGAGTATTTCATCACTCTCCTGACTTGTGCCATGGAGGTGGTGGACAGGCTTTGGGGAATCAAGAGGTGAGTTACTTGCCAGAGGATTCCAAGCCTCTGACCTGCTCTTGAAGCCATAGTATTTACATGCCTAGTCCAGTTCAGTTTCAGGTCAATGGTAACCCCCCAGGATGTTGATGGTGGGGAATTCAGCGATGATATTGCCATTGAATATCAAGGGGATTTGGCTAGATTTTTTCTTGTTGGAGATGGTCATTGCCTGGCACTTGTGAGGCATGAATGTTACTTGCCCCTTGTGAACTCAAGCTCGAATGTTTTCCAGGTCTTGCTGCAACTGGACATGAACTGCTTCAGTATCTGAGGAATCACGAATGGTGCTGAACATTGTGCAATCATCAGTGAACATCCACATTTCTGACCTTGTAATGGAGGGAAGGTCATTGATGAAGCAGCTGAACATAGTTGGGCCTCAGATACTACCCTGAGAAAATAATCATTTGTTCTGCGTCCTCTCTTTAGTGGCACACCCCATAACTCAGACACTTCAAAAACTAATGACTCATTTCCAAGTGTTCTCTCTGATACTTGTGCAGAACATATAGTGGAAGGAAGTGACATCCGGTTGTTTCAGATTTGTCCTCTGACGTTTCTGCTTCTGACTGGCTCCGGGCCCACCCTTCTAAATGATCTGATTGAATCCAGCAAGCGCCAACGCCACTGGAAAAAAACTGTAAAATGCTGGCTCATGGGTTGAAAGTTGTCTGTCCACTGAGACAGCAGTTGGCAAGATACCTCCTCTCACCACATCTCCAGAATTTGGAACACTGTGCTCAACCATGTATAAGATGAAAACAAAAATGAACTATCACGATCTGAATTAAGAGCATGCATTACACCATGGCCTTACTGTTGGTATCACAGTACAAACAGTCTTCTTAACCTGTCCTTTCAGCAGCCATGAAGGTCAAAATTGTAACGTCAGGACAGATTTTCTGAGTCCTCACCTACCACTGGTTCTGCCTCTGAGCTGGAAGGCCATGGGTTCAAGTCCCACTCCAGGACTAGTTGGCCACTGAGGGGTGTTCATAACATGGTTCAGTTGCAAATCCTTCCAACCCTCCACAGCATTCTCCAAGGAGAGAAAAGTGAAGATATGCAAATGAGTCACCATCCTGACTTGGAACTATATCACTGTCCCTTCACTGTCAGGAACTATATCACTGTCCCTTCACTGTAATTCAGTCAAAATCCGGGAACTCCCTCTCTAACAGCATCGTGAGTTTACACCACATGGACTTCAACAGTTCAAGAAGGCAGCTTAAGGGTAATCAGGGATGGGCAATAAATGTCGGACTTGCCACCAATGCTTACATCCCTAGAGCAAAATAAAAAAACCTCTTTCCATCCTACTTCAACTCACCATCTCAGCATGACCTATTCCTTTCTCTTCATATATTCATCCAGCTTTCCCTTAAATACAGTGATATGCTGACAGTATGCAATTATTCAAATCAGGAGACTCAAAGGCGAATGGAGTACAGAATCTGTCTGATTGTGTTTATGTCCACCAGAACCTCTATGCTCAATTCTCCCAATAGTTCACTTTGGTGCAGCTCCTGCCCAAAGTGGAACTGAGCTCTCCAAACAAAGCAAGTCTGAGATCTTCAGAACCTGGTCTTTGCTGAGTTAATGACTGAACTGGGACTTCAGTTGGGGTGCTATGATTGACTTCAGCACGCTCCTGGAAGGGAAAGGAAGATCAGCCTGAGCTCCTGCTTTTGATCATTGTCCAGTGATTGTTGCTGGTTGACAGGTGAGATTGGCTTGCGTGTGATGCACACTGTGGTCAAACAGACTACTTTCACTCACTGTCCAGGTTTATAAATGAAGGCTGGCCACTTGGCTAAGATGTGAAAAGGCAACCAGCATCAGTGAAGCCATACCCCAACAAGAGCCAATTCCTACCTTGTCAGCCTTGCCTCAGTGAGTTACTCTCTGTGAGTTAGAAGATTGTGAGTGAACGCCTGCACTCCAGAGACATGTGCCTATAATCCAGGCTAATATTCGCGATGCCAGTATGGAGGGAATGCTGCACTGTATGGGTGAGATTTAAACTGAGGCCCTGACTGCCCTATTGGGTGGATTTAAATCATCCTCTGGCACTAATTCAAAAAGTTCTCTCAAAAAGTGTCCCAGCCAATATTTATCCCTCAGCCAGTATGTAAAAAACAGACAACCTGATGATTTATTTCATTGTTGTTTGTAGGAGCATGCTGTGACCAAATTGAATGCTGCATTTACTACAGGGGAACAGTGACTATACTGCAAAACTATTTCATTGGCTATAAAGCACTTTTGGATGGCCTGAGATTGTGAAAGATGCTATATAAATGCAAGTCTTTCGTTATTTTACCAGAAAGGGAGGAGGGAGAAAATTGGATATTCTTGGAGCCCAATTTAACTTTGGATTGAACTAAAACACAACCTTATAGGATGGAGGTTACCATAGAAATGTTATAAATGTTTGTATCAAATTTCTTTCTACACTATTTTAAGAGGAATTAATCTGTTCGTTTCAAGTGGACTAATGCCTCCATAATACACCAGAGAGGAATTTAATAGGAATTTGTAAGATAACATCACTGATAGTGATTTCATGTCTTATACTACAACATGTATTAAATAGAATAATTATGTGGGGCAGATTATTCACCGGAGACTGGCTCTAACAAAGGTGACTCAGAGTCATGAAGAAAGAAGTTCAAGAAAAATCAATACACCACCTGTATAATCGGACTAGAGTTTCAGGACAAGTTAAAAAAATTATTTTCAACCACACACACACATACACCTACACAGGCTAGAAATGTGCTTTTTTTCAACTGAGTGAGGCAACTGGTATGAGAACAATAATCCAATGATCTCAGCCTCAAAGGTATTTGCTACTGTGCAAGTGCCAGATTGGAAAGCCCAAATGGAAAGGAAGCTTTGTGCCTTGTCCAAGAGTCAGTCATCACTTAACAGATACGTCCAAATACAACCATTCATCTTTTTTATGCAAGTTAGAGGAGTAGGGATCGCTCACTGCAACTAGGTTGGACTTTTTATTTTTCCAAACATTGTGTGGTGAGGCATGTCAGCTCCGGGGAATGGTTGTAAATATCAAGCACTCCCAGCTTGGGTAATTATAGAATGATACAGCACGGAAGGAAGCCATTTGGCCCATCATGCCTGTGCTGGCTCTTTGAAAAGACAATTGGTCCCACTCCCCTGCTTTTCCCCATATCTCTATGAATTCTTCATTTCAAGTATTTAACCTATTGCCTTTTGAAAGTTATTATAGAATCGGCTTCCGCTATCTTTTCAGGCAGCTTCCAGATCACAACAATTCACCACATAAACGTTTTTATCCTCCTGCCTCCTCTTTTGCCAATCACCTCCGATGTTTGTCCTCCAGTTACCGATCTTTCTGCCACTGGAAACACTTTCCCCTTATTTGCTCTATCAACAGCCTCCATGATTTTGAACATCTCTTTCAAATTTCTCCTTAACCTCTGCTTGAAGGAGGACAATCAAGCAACGTACCCCTGGAATTAAGCTGGCTCCACTCTTCCACAACAGCGACATTTAAAAGGGCAACACCATGCCAGGGTCGAACTTGCCACACCAACCTGTTTTGCGGTTGCTTTGACTGAAAGATCGCTAATTTGTGCTGGCTGCTGAGGAGTTAGGATGCATCAAACTCATTTGAAGTTGGACAGCCACCAGATAGAAATGTGTTAAGAATGCAGGAACCATTTGCTCCATTATTCCAGCGCATAATTTCAAAACCTTTGGGAACGGCTACGAGGTTTGACGGGCGCAAAGATAGAAGCAGATGACTTGAGTGCAGAGCTATAAGACACATACTGATGCATAAAAAGCTACAACTGCGACTGGGGATTAGAAGAATGCTTCCCCCTCCCAAGAGGTAGTAGATCAGTGGAATAGAATCCCAGCACAGAGGCAACGCTGTGTTGTTTAATTTCTTCGGAAAGGCACTGGGTAAGTATTTGGAATGAAACTGAAGACCGCAGCAATGTGTAGACTTGAGGATATGATCTTTTCTCCATGCTTTTGGGTGAGTGGGGGAAGGGCAGTATCAATTGTGGAGGAATGCACGGTGGGGATGAGTAATTGAGATGTGGTGATGGATTGATATTTTGGAATTCTGCTGTATTATTTCTGGGGATCAGAGAGTATATTTGTACAGAACATTTCCTCAGGAGATTAGAAGAGACGGGCAGAGTCGGTGAGAAGGTCAATTGCTTGTGGACTAGGAAGGGAATGAGCTTGATAGGACAAATAATCTTTTACTCATTGTGTACTTCATGCACTTACTTGAACCACTGTTGTAAGACAATTTGACATTGCAGTTTGGGCTGGATTTTGAACCGGTGTTCCAAAGTTAGTGCCTAACTCGCTGCGGAGCCTGGTCCAGTGTTTTTCAAACTGGGGCCCACGGAACCTGGGTGAATTTTCAGGAGATCCGCAAAATAGTCAAGCACTACACAAATGTACTGTGGCTGGAGGCAGACTTGGTACGAGCTGAGGAGGGAGCGGAGTGCAGCTGCCAATGCAGTGCGGAGTGGGCTAGTTGTCTCACCTCAAAGGGAAGTGGGCATGGACACAAGCACTGAGAGCGGCAGGAAAGATCATCGAGTAGACTCACAGTGACCAAGGCTGGTGGTGGACGTCAGGTGAGTTCAACCTTGTTCAAAAGAGGAGGGTTTAAAAAAGATAAAGTAAATTCTAAATTCCAAAATACTATTTCCCCAGGTATTATGAGTATTACACAAAAAACAATAATTTTTCTTTATTTGTTCATGGGATGTGGGCATCACTGGCTAGGCCGGCATTCATTGCCCATCCCTCATTGCCCTTGTTCAGAGGGCAGTTAAGAGTCAACCACATTGCAGTGGGTCTGGAGTCACATGTAGGCCAGATCAGGTGAGGATGGCAGATTTCCTCCCCTAAAGGACATTAGTGAACCAGATGGGTTTTTACAACAATCGCCAATGGTTTCATGTTCATCATCAGACTTTTAATTCCAGGTTTTTTTATTGAATTCAAATTTCACCATCTGTCATGTCCTGGGTCCCCAGTCACCTGGTTTTCTGGAATACCAGTCCACTAACAATACCAGTATGCCACCCTGCCTCCCCTTAGATGGGGGTTAGTGATTACTGATCCATTTGAAAAGGGGCTTTTCAACCAATAAGTTTGAGAATGATTGGTCCGGCCCCCTTTAGGTTGCATTATGAAATGCACATCTCAGTCATTTCACATCCATATTCATGTGTCCTGCAATGAATAAAGGCAGTCCATAAATCCTTCCACAAGGATTCATTGAAGCAAATAGTATAGACACATTTAAGAGGCAGCTAGATAAATTCCTGTAGGATAAAGGAATAGGAATATATGTTGATAGGGTGAGATGAATAGGGGTGAGAGGAGGCTTGTGTGGCGCATAAACACTAGTGTGGATGAGTTGGATTGAATGACCTGTTTCTGCGCTATAGCTTCTATGAAATTCTTTGTACCCTGTTGCTGGATGTTGGAAAGTCTACCTGTGCAGGCATTAGCTAATACCAGGATCAAGCTTATCTTTGATTCTCAAACATCTGTGGTCAAATGTCCTGCAAATACTCAGCCTAATCTCTTAGAGCCACTGACTTAGTTAAGAGTGAGTTGCTGGCAGCTGTGGAACTGCAAGCGGGGTTGAGAATAAAGATGGTTACATTATAGCTGCTTACTGGGAAATGTGAGTTAGGTTTGTTAAACCTTGCCTTTCAAACTTGCTGAGTTATCCCAATTTTGACAAGCGTCTGGGAGACGCTGAGAAAAACGGCCAGAGGAGAAAATCTAACGTTTCATTCAGGAAATGAAGTTCTTGGCATCGTGCATTTGTGTACCCGAGCTAGGAAAACAGCAAATACCAAAGAGAAACCCTGGAGGCAACACACACACTGGTTACTGGAACGTTGCAGCATCAAAGGGATGGATTGGCGCCTCTGGCCAGTGTGGTGGAAATGTCTGAGTGCTTCTTCAAAAATGACCCTTCAAAACAAAAATCTATAACTTTATTTTTCCAACGTTTGCTAAACAGCCAAACCCATTAATGGCAAAAACAGAAGGAACTCCAATTTCAAATTACTGTGATCTCTGACAGGTTATTCTGAAGGACGTATGTCATGCATGTCACTTTCATGTCCAACTGAACCTAACTGTTTCTTCAGATGTAGTCAGAATCTATAAAGTGATGCCAACAAGGCTACTGCGCAAGATCAAAACAATTGCAGGATCCAGCAAGCAGTGGGCAAAAGGACAAGTACTTTCCTTTTGTTCTGTACGGTTTGTTGAATTTTCTTCTGTGCCCCTCTTGTGAAAGTACTGAGCTCGGCTGTGGTTTGGTTCACCACGGTGCATGTTATCACAGGTGCATAGGAGCAGAGTAGGTCATCCGGCCCTTTGAGCCTGTCCCAGCATTCACTTAGATCACAGCTGATCTGTACCTCAACTCCACCCCCCAACCCCCCACCCCGCCCTCCATTAGACTCATAATCCTTCGATACGCTTATCTAACAGCCAATCTCAGTCTTGAAAGCTCCGATTGTCTCCCAGTATCCATAGCCTTTTGGGGAGTGAGAGTTCCAGGATTTGAATTTTAGGTATCTTTTCTAACTTCACCCTTTGGCCAGCCTTGATTTCTCAGTCTGACTGACGAGTTGGACTGCTGGTGATACACGATATCTGATCCTATTTTGCTTGACAGACATGTACACACAATGTACACACTGTTCTTAATTGTATAAATTAAGGTTGCATTTTCACAGGTGGGGGAGCTCATTGGATGATTGCTGTGCAGAAATAAAGAGACACTACTGACACTGGTGGTGGGTTATCGAGTTAGGTATACGTTTGTAACGTCTCATTGTGAATAAATCTAAAACTGAGTACAGATTGACTTTTTTCTGGTCTCTGCCTTCATCAGCTGGCTGTAAGAAGTTTGCTTGTTACCTGGTAAGGTTTCCCTCTGTAGTCTTCCACTAGAGAATTTTCACAGGCTGTGCACAATGAGTGCAGTAGATGGTCACATTAATTTTAAAAAGCTAAACAGATTTTCCTTAAATGAGTCCTTACAGGGGATGGAGATTAAGGTTTGTAGGAGGTTGTTCCAATCCCTAATTGTTCCTGAGCAAAAGGATTTAGCAGAGGAAGCATGTTGGGATGTCTACAATTGGAGCTGTTGGTTTGAACTCTTCAAGCTCAGTCACTTTTGGGCTTGATGTACTGCTTAGAAATATTTAATTTTCCACTCAAAATTTTTTAAAGGCTTGTCAACCTGTGGGCCTTTCTTGTATACAAACATGGGTTAATTAATTAACAAACAAGAGGGGAACCCTGACGGTATTTGTCATTCTAAACCAGAAACCTATTTTCATACCCTGACACTGCTCTGGTTCAGAATACCAACTCAGCGCAGACCAAACAGTATAGCTGAAACCCAACATTTAAATCATGCAACTATTAAAATACAGCATGGACTAGATTTGTATTGTCCAAATATTTGTGAGAAAGCAGCTCTCCTTATCAGTGGCATGCACAAAGCCCATTAGGATCAGAGCTTTCCTGAACAAGGATTGCACACAGACTGATAGGACACAGGAAAAATATTGATCCATCCTGTAGGCTCAGAAGGTGGAGCAGGTATGTGAGGTTTTGTGGGGGGGGGGGGGGGGGGGGGGGGGGGCGGTAATGATGATTTGTGCAGGCGTGAGACTACACTGGAGTGTTGTGTACAGTTTTGATCTCCCTATCTGAAAATGTGTGAGAAGCAGTTCACAGAAGGTTCACTCGACTCATTCCTAGGACGAGGGGGCTATCATATGAAGTAAAGTTGAACAGGTTGGGCCTATACCTGTTGGAATTTAGAGGAGAGAGGTAGTCTTATTGAAACAAACAAGATCCTGAGGAGACCAGTCGGTGCAGACTTGATGGGCCAAAGGGCCTCTTCTGCACTGTGTGATTCTGTGATTCTGAGACTTGATAGGAAGGATGTTTTTCTCTTGTAGGGGAGATTAGATCTAGTGGACACAGTTTAAAAATAAGAGGTCTCCCTTTGCAGATGGAGATGAGGAGAAATGTTTTCTCCTGGAGGGTCATTAGTCTGTGGAATTCTTTTCCCCAGAAAGCAGTGGAGGCTGAGTGGATGGAATTTTGATAGACAAGGGAGTCAAAGGTTACGTGTGGGGTTGGGGTTGGGGTAATGGGAGCAGACAGGAAAGTAGAGTTGAGACCATAATTAGACCAGTCATGATCTTATTGAATGGCGGAGCAGGCTCGAATGGTCTTCTCTCGCTCTTAAGTCCTATTTCCTTATGTTTGAGATCTGAGCTGAGGCTCATAATTCAATTTTTAATGATGAGACTAAGCCCAGTAAAGTACCACAGTAACAGGAAACATGGTTTGAATTCAGTCGGAGGTCCTGGGTGGAAGTAGGGGTGGTGGGAGATGGTTGGTGTTCCAGGTACAAAACTGGATAGGGAATAGGATAGGAAAAGGGAGTTTTTTGGATCTGGCCTCCGGTTCTGATGTGTTCTTTGGTGCCAATGACAGTTAATTGACATCCTTTCACATCCTTACACCTTTTCAAAGTGCTTGACAATCAACAAGTTATGATTGAAGTGCAGTCACTGTTGCTAGGTAGGAAAACAATGTAGTTAATTTCACATTCAGTAAGGTCCCACACAATGAGAATGAGATGAATGGCCAATTTTCAGGTGTCGGTTGAGGGACGAATATTGGTCCAGACATCAGGAGAACTCCCTGATTTCCTTTTACATCCAACTGGAGAGGGAGTAGGTTTAATATATCACTACAAAGATGACATCTGTGAGAATGCAACACTCTATGCCATGCTGAATTGTCAGCCTGCTAGATTATGGGCTCAAATCTTTGGACTAAGGCTGCTATTTACTGCGAGGGGAACTGAATACAAAAGTAGGAAGGTTATACTTCAGTTATACAGAGCACTAGTGAGACCACATTTGGAGTACTGTGTACAGCAGTTCAGAGAAGGTTTACCAGACTAATACCTGAAATGGGTGGGTTGTCTTATGAGGAAAGGCTGGATAAGCTAAGCTTGTAATGGTGGAGTTTGGAAGAGTCAGAGGCGACTTTATTGAAACATAAGATCCTGAGGGGTCTTGACAGGGTGGATGTGGAGAGGATGTTTCCTCTTGAGGGAGAATCTAGAACTAGGGGGTCACTGTTAAAAAATAAGGAGTCCCCTATTTAAAACAGAGATGAGGTGAATTTTTTTCTCGCAGAGGTTGTGAGTCTTTGGAACTCTCTTCCTAAAAAGGCAGTGGAAGCAGTCTTTGAATACTTTTAAGGCAGAAGTGGATAGGTTCTTGGTAAGCAAGGGGGTGATGGGTTATTGGGGGTAGGCAGGATGCAGATTTGAGATTAATATCAGATCAGCCATGATCTTATTAAAAGGCAGAGCAGGCTCGAGGGGCCGAATGGCCTACTCCTGCTCCTTGTTCATGTGTATGTAATCTTCACCCTTCTGACTTGGAGCTGCTATGCGCTAAGCCAAACATTAGAACAGCTAATAACATCATGAGACTTGGGCCTAAGTGAAGGAAACCTATTCTTTTTAATCTTTTTAAATAGTTTTCTGCTTTGCACTACAGAAAACCCTGATAACCTATTGAAAATTAATCTGGCCAATCCAAAAGCACCCTGATGACAAGGTTAGGGACATAGGTCTAGGGCAGTTCTTTCTGCAGTGTTCTAATATGTCGGAAGCATTAACTTTTCTCCTAGTTTACATGGACATTTCAGTCTGAAAAGGCTAATCCTTCTATAGTTAACCCAAATAATATGAACTAAAGCAGGGAAGTTATCAAAGTGATGGTAACTGGTATATTTTTCCCTCTTGCTTTCTCTCCTCTCCAGAAAGTTAAAACATCTCTTCACCTGATGTGTTAAAAACAGATGGAACTAAGAACAGGGAATGTTATTTGCTCATTAAACTCACCCCTTTGATCAAGCCCACCTTCTTACCCATATCTATGAACCTCGGACATCTTCTCACCTTATTATCCTAATCCACCTTCCAGCCAGGTCCCTCAACCCCACCCAAACACTTTCTAGAAGGAAAGACTGGAAGCTGAGTAGAAGCAGGGAACCAAGCCGATATTCTGCTCTCTAAGACCAGGTGTTCTGGAACCAGTAGCAGCACCCATACTTAAGGTTGCCAACTCTGGTTGGCTGCATTCCTGAAGATTTCACTGCGGCTTTATGACCTCCCCTGGCCAAATACCCTGCCCCCCTCACCGCCACCACCCCCCCCCACCCCCACACACACCTCCGCCCCCAGCCCACTTCCAGGATCCTGCCATTGGTTACTTGACGTGTCCATCCTCATGTAGCCCTGCCTTCCCATAGTAAATTGGAAAGCGAGCACTCTTCATTATCCAATTGGATGATTCTTGACCATCAGTCAAAAGGACATTTTTTTATCCAACCCAATATTTATACAGCTATTAATAAAAAAACGTGTTAAGAGAAAATGAAAGAAAAATTCTTAAAGCCCCTTTGATTTATTACCCAGGTTTGCCGGCAGTGGTACATTGGAGATTAACCTTTAATTCCTGCAGATGCCAGGAGAATCCTGGTGGGTTGGCAGCCCCTATCAGTACTGCCCATACCCACCTGAGGCAGGGAGCGCCTAACTTAGTCGAGTTGCAGCAATCAAACCTGAGAGGATGTGGAGAGAATTTAACATTTGCCGGGGTTGAGGGAGGGATGGGGGGAATCTTGTTCCAAATAGAATCAGGTTCATTAGGTAACCATCCTCTGAAATGATGAGATTGTGCTTCAGATGCAATGATTTCCAAAGTATTCAGTGCCACCTGCTGTTTGAAATGATTTAAAGCATTGATTATCCCTTTTATTTTCACAAAGAAAAACAGAGAGCTTCCAGCGATTTCCTACACATCTTGATACTCCCAAGGACACATAGCAACAAGAGCAAAGCTTGGGATCCCTGCTAGTACCCAAACCCTCTTAACTTTAACTACAGGCACAGCTTTTACTCTCCTTGAATCGTTTCTACAGCAGGGGAAGAACTAGAGAGATTTTGCTTTACAATTTGGTGCTCAGCAATGTGCAAGATGTTAGCGCTGAGGAATGGGACCTTTATCTCAATTCAAGGCTCCAAAATTTCCCTTCTTTGCCTGAGTGACTACACTTCAAAAATACCTTATTGGCAACAATATACTTTGGGATGCCCTGAGGCTCTGAAAGGCGCAAGGTCTTTGTTTCTTTCTGCAAAAGGCTGATTTTCATCCTGCCTGCCCACCTATTTGCGCCATCCGCCATTTTAACCAGGGATTTTCAGCGGTGTCAGGCTGGCTCATGATGTCATTCAGAATCCAGCGAGATTTTAATTGCTGAGCGTCAGTGACGTCCATAGGAACAAGGGGAGGCTATTCAGCCCCTCGAGCCTGTTCCACCCTTCGATGAGATCATGGCTGATCTGTGACCTAACCACATATACCCACCTTTATCCAATATCCCTTAACATCTTTGGATAATAAAAATCGACCAATCTCAGTTTTAAAATGAACTGATCCGGCATCAATGGCCACTTGTGGAAGAGGTTTCTAAATTTCTACCACCCCTTGTGTGAAGAACTAACTTCATTTGTGAACTTTTTTATTTTTTTAAACTGTGCCCCCTAGTCCAGGACTCCCCAACCAGAAGAAATAGTTTCTCCCAAACTACCCTATCTGTTCCTCTTAATATCTTGAAAACTTCAATCAAATCACCTCTTATCCTCTTAAATTCCAGGAGATAGAACCCTAGTTTGTGCAATCTCTCCTCATAATTTAATTTTAAGTCCAGGTATCATTCTCTACTCTGCACTATCCCAACCCCACCTCTCTGCCGCCTCACAAAAGGTCAGTAAGGTCCTTCATAAGGTGTTGCGCCCAATGCCAGATCCACCAGTGAAAGCTGGCAGCAAACAAGATCGTGAGCAGATGGAGATGAAGTTTAAATTTAAACAGAAATTACATTTTTAATTTTTATTAAAAGTTCCTTATGGGTTCCAGAGGAGCTGCAAGGTGTTTCAATACTGAGTCATTGAATATTTTTAAGGCGGACGTAAATAGATTTTTGTTAGGCAAGGGAACCAAAGACTAGCAGGAGTAGATGGGAATGTGGAATTTGAAACACAAACAGGTCAGCCATGATCTTAACGAATGGCGGAGCAGGTGTGACGGGCCGAATGGCCTACTTCTACTCCTATTTCGCATGTTCATATGTTCATGAGAGAAGATAAGAAAATCAGGAGATTTACATATGCTCTGTTTCTACTTAAATCTGTATCATCAGCATTGTGTTCAAAACTGAACTGAATTCTTTATCAGCCACATGCCCGGGAGGGGAAGCTAGTTAGTGAGAGAGAGGGTACAATATAAAAAAATATATAATATAATAAAAATTATATATAACCAAGAGCTGTCAGTGAATTTAAAGCATTAAATCAATTCAGAAACAATCGACACTCACAAACAATGTGAGATTTGCACTTGCAATTTAAGGCATCGTTTAGACCGTTCAATTGATCTTTTGTTTCTTCATTCATTTCTGGGAATGTGAGTAACACATGCAATTCAGTCTTTATTGCCCATCTCTTCTTACTCTGAAAGCATGAGGGAGTCAACCACGTTATGTGGAATTGGAGTCACATGTAAGTCAGATTGAGTAGGGATAGCTGAAACTTTAGGGCGATAAATGCTGGTCTTGCCAGTGATGCCCATTTAACAGATATAAGCTAAAAAAAAGTGGCAGGGTTCGATTTTAAGATGATGTAGCAAATTTCATGATCATTTTCTGGTGCTAGCTGAAAATTGTCTTTTATATTAAACATAACTTCTAATTAAAAATCAGCAAAGGAACAAGAGAAATGGGAATCTTTTCACACAGTGACTTCTCATCATCTGGAAGTCACTGTCTGATAGGGTGGTAAAAGCAGATTCAATTTTCGAAAAGGGAACAAGATAAATATTTGAAAGGGAAACGTTTTTCTAGCACTCTGGAGATCAAGCAGGCGAGTGGGACTAATTGGATAGCTCTTCCGAAGAGCCATTATAGGCATGATGGGCTGAATGGTCTCCTTCTTGCTGTATCATTCTATTGTTCCATGACTTTCTTTTGCTGGGATTATGAAGTCACAACTTTTGGACAGCTAGTGCCGTAGAAAGGAGAAAGAACTTGCATTTATATAGCACCTTTCACGACCTCGGGATGTTCCAAAGCACTTTACAACCAATGAGGTACTTTTGAAGTATACTCACTGTTGTAATGTAGGAAATGTGGCAGCTAATTTGTGCACAGCAAGCTCCCACAAACAGCAATGTGATAATGAGCAGAACATTTATTTTTAGATAAAATGGATTGAGGGATAAATATTGGCCAGGACATCGAGGAGACATCCCCAGCTCATCTTCAAAATTGTACCATGGAATCTTTAATGTCCACTTAAGAGGGCAGATGGGGTAACGGTTTAATGTCTCTTCCAAAAGAAGGCATTTCATGCAGTGCAGCAGCACTCCCTCAGTACTGCACTGAAGTGTCAGCCGAAAATTTGTGCTCCGATGTCCAATATTGTTTTTATCTCCCTCTAGGGTTTTGGTTCAAATCTGGACTCATAAGATGAATGTCTTTACTGTCTATTGGCTCTATAGGCCTGGGTGAAATTTGATCAGTGACAATCTAAGCTCTTTGCTCCTATAGCATAAAAACTGCTACTAGCTTGACAATCACAGTCAGGGAAGTTCTAGGATGATCAGTAGGAGGCAAGTGGAACATTAATTATAACAGGGCCGAAATTCATTGCGGGAGCAGAATTGAGGGAGCTTCACTCTGCATCTATCTGTGCACACATGAGAGCAGGATTGGGCATTATGTGATCCCTTCCATTGTCAAAAAGCCTGCTAACATTTGCTGCCTGGGGTTACAATTGAAGAACAGTTACTTGTTGACGCACTGGAAGGAGACTGGCGCTGCGTGCAGAGAGCAGAGACTGGCGCTGCGTGCGGACAGAAGAGACTGGCGCTGTGTACAGACAGAAGAGACTGGCGCTGTGTACAGACAGAAGAGACTGGCGCTGCGTGCGGACAGAAGAGGTGATCTCAAAGGTGACATTGGGTATCAGAAATTCAGATTGGAAGGAAATGTCAAGGCAAGTTGGGGTTGCTTTCTTCCAGGAAGAAGAGACTTTGATGCAAAAAGTTCAAGTGCAAGTTGGACATTAGGAAATTAATAGCAACAAGGGAAATCAGGTGGAATTTTTCCACACCAGGGCAGAATCGTCTCAGATTTGCACTAAGTGCGGTAGCAAGCATGAAGAAAGTCCTTTTACCCGCTGGCCGCAATGCCGGGATTTCGTGCCATATCGTCCGATTCTGTTCGCCTCATTAATAATGCATTCCCAGGATCACGCCGGATCACTGGTGGGACAGCCTCTCATTCGACTGCCCCGCCATCACCTCAGGCCTTCAGTAATCCAGGCATCAAATTTAAAGGGCATCCCTGCACAGAGCTAGCATTCTCTGAGGGATTGGAAGCTGCTATAAAGTCATGGCTGCCAAAGGGAGGGAACATGTTGCCCCCAAATTTAACAACATCTTCCTTGGGCACCTACTCAACACAGTGGAGGCCCACCATAAAGTCCTCTACCCCGACTCTGGATGGAGACCAGCAAGCAAGGTCACCAATCCAGAATGGAAGGCGGTGGCAATGGTGGTCAGCACCAATGTCCTGCAAAAGAGAACAGTCCCCCAGTGTCGAAAGAGGATGGATGATCTCCTCTGTTTTGCCAGAGTAAGTCATTCTTCTCATCACTCTTAACTCATACACTTACAAACCCATCACACATCCACAGGGATCTCACTCACTGCCAGTTCAAGGGACATCATCATTCACTCTCTCACACACACCCTCATCTGCCCTGTGGATCGTGTCCTCATCCCGTCCAAGGCACCACTCACCACCCACACATGCCGGGCATCCTTCTCATCTAGTATGGCAGGCATCCTGCTTACTCTCTCTCCACCTAACTTCATGCAGGACAAGCTGGCACACAACAAAAGGGAGGAGTTGCAGACTGGTGGAGGAATGTATGACATCATGGTCCACACAGACTTTGAGAATAGAGTCATCCAGCTGGTCTATGATGCTCTGGACTTCTCCTGTGCTGACGGTGAGGTCGGTGGTGCTCAACCAAGTGGGGATCCAGCAGCGCAATATCCATTAGACAACCATGCTGTGAGTGAGTTCCCCTGTTCCACAGTCCTCTGTCTTGCACTAATTATCTCTCCTTGCTTTCACAGACACACCTGGGACCCAGTTCCTCGATTCAAGCCCTGACGACACATCCAAAAAAGAATCTGATGATACCCTAATTGAAGACCTGTCACACCACTCACCCACACCCTCCACCAGCACAGACACAGTGGGACCAAGCTTTTCAGTAGCCTCGGGGTCACAATCTGGTGAGCACATGGCACTGTCTGTTCCACAGCAGGCGGCAGCAGGGACTTCCCAGGTTTCCAGCACTTGGAGGACTGCTGGGGACCAGAAATCTGCTGATTCTGAGTCAGATGATGAGCCTCTGGATTTGGTCATGCTTCAGTTGCTGGAGCTGCAAAGGCAAGCTCAGGAATATCGGGAAGGGATGTCTCCTGCACTCCTCAGATTGCAAGGCATGATGGAGGAGTCCATCTGCCTTCAGTCTGAGGTGATAATGCCGGCAAGCTAATGCACCAATGTCAACACTGGTAGGATGGCGGCTGCCATGGAGACCTTGGTCCAGGACATCGGTCCTGCACTGCTGCGCAGATTTAACTCTATCACTGATGCCATAACTGGCCTCCAGCAGTGTCAACGTGAGAGGGGTGCAGGGCACTTCAATCTCATTCCAGCTTCCCCTTCTACTCAAGGAGTCAGCCTGGGACCCTCAGGCACCCATAGGAAGGGGGATCAACAGGTGCATAGCCCGGGGCCATCCACCCAGGTGACTCTGAGAGTGTCCAGCCCATCCAAATCCCCTCTTCCGGTGACCCCAGCAGCTCCAGCTCCATAGGCCGAGGAGGGTGCCACTGCCACATAGCAGGACCCAAAAGCAGGCCGAGCCCTCCAGGTTTTGGCCTTCCAGATGATGCCCACCAAGGTCATCACAGGCTGCAGACTGCCTCCACCTCTGCTGTTGATGTTGGGGAACACCAAGATGTAGTAGCAGGGTTAGGAAAGTTATGAAGATGCAGTTGCACAGCCTGGGCACGGGTGTTAATCACTTGTACATAATGTTCACTATTGTAAATAAACTCTCAACAATGTCTCCCTGCCTATGGCTCCTTGTTATGATCAGCAGTATTTGTGTCACTCAGATGTGAAACCTTGGTTCCTGCACAAGATAAAGGCAGGTGTCTCAGTCCAGGGCCTCTTCCCTGTGCAGTGTGCAACCTTCAGACCAAAGTGAGGGTCCAGCTTCACATTCACTGGACATTAGTGATACCTGCACCTCGCTGATGCTGATCATTGCTGCCATGTGTCAGGAGTGTCACAGAGTTCTGTCATTCTCTCTGTGTGGCTCTCAGCACCTTTTTAAAATGGTGTTGGCCCTCCATCTCTTCAGCATCTGTGTCCGGTGACACTGTGCTCCTGAAGGGGTCAGGTGCTGAAGGCTGACAAAGGATCAGATGCATTTAAAGTTTCACAGCTGCGTCTCTATGATATGACCCAGATCACAGAGCACAAGTGAGCTGCCCTCGGCCAGGCAGGAGTCAGACATTCACAGAGGCTGTGTGAAGATCTATGGAGTGTCCTCACTGCATGTCGTCATCATTCTTCTGGAATTTACTGACTATTAGGGCCTCTGCAGCGTCTCCATGACATGATCCTGGGCACTGAGGGTGTGTGTGCTGCCGTCAGCCACACAGGAGTCAAATGTTCACAGGTGCAAGGTGAGGATGTCTGGACTGTCCTCACTGCATCTTGTCATCATCCTCC
Source organism: Carcharodon carcharias (assembly GCF_017639515.1). Taxonomy (NCBI): domain Eukaryota; kingdom Metazoa; phylum Chordata; class Chondrichthyes; order Lamniformes; family Lamnidae; genus Carcharodon; species Carcharodon carcharias. Next base: position 26,655,239 of record NC_054492.1, on the reverse strand, counting down.
ACAGATCCTGCGTCTGGCCAGTCCGACGGCCTCATTGCCGGCGAGAACATCATCACCATCATCCCCTTCGACGTCTTCCTCATCGGAGGAGACCTCCAGCTCCTCCAGCTCCTCCTCAGCCAGCTCCCCCCCTCTCCCAGCCCTGTTACAGCACCAGGTTGTGGAATATACAGCAAGCGATGATGATGCTCGACACCCTCTGGGGACTGTATTGCAGTGATCCACCGGACTGTCAAGGCACCAGAACCTCATTTTCAAAATGCCTATCATTTGCTCCACCAAAGTCTGGGTCGCAGCAGGAGCCTCATTATACCACCGCTCTGCTGCACAGGTGTCATCAGCCATGTCCTCTGCGGGTAACCCTTTTCCCCAAGGAGCCAACTCTGCAGCCTCTATGGACCTTGGAAGGTGTCAGGGATCTGAGACCTGGTAAGGATGTAGGAGTCGTGGATGCTCCCTGGGAATGTGCACGGACCTGCAGGATGTGTTTGTGGTGGTCGCATAACAGCTGGACATTCAGCGAGAGTAAGTCCTTGCGATTGACGTAGTGGACTGCTTGTTGCCATGGCGATCTAAGTGTCACATGAGTGCAGTCGATGGCACCCTGCACCTGTGGAAAACCAGAGATCTGGCAAATCCCAGCGCTTTTGCTTTCTGTTTTCCTGATCCTGGGCGAAATGCACCAAGTGCTGTGTCTTTGTGTAGATGGCGTCTGTGACCTCCTGGATACACCTATGTGTAGAGGCTTGCGAGGTCCCGCACTGGTCACCTGGAAAGAGCCACGGGCACAAAAATTGAGCGCCACGGTCACTTTCACCGCCTCTCTGGCAGTGGTTGCCCTTCATCTCCCTTTGGCACCAAGCCACAGTCTTCAGTCTGTCTGTGCTGCCTTGCCTCCATCCATCGAGCCTCACCCGCACTGGAGCCCTTGCCCCGGCACCACACCTCTTCCCTGGTGTCCTATGGGTGATGCTCGCGAGCGCTGGGCAAGGTTGTGTACATTCACCTCCGAGTTCCCCTCGAAGTTCAGGTCGCTATGTGCACGCCTTTTAGAGGCAGTCGTGAAGTGTCACACCGACGTGGGGGGTAAATTTGAGGCGGGGGCATGATTCTGGTGAGCAGGGCTGATAATGAAATGCTAAAGTCTTGAAATTAGGTTCCCAACGTGTGGCGGCAGGAAATGTGGCCCCGCCATTGACGTTTGGAGAGGACGATCGCAAACTAAAACTGAAACTAATTTTTGGCCTTCTTGCTATATCGTACCCTACCGCCCCCACCCCACACCAGCCATCCAGCTGCGTAAAACACTAACAGCCAGTGCACTACCACAAAAAGTAATCAAAAAAGTGAATGGAATGGTGAGCTTTATCTTGAGGGAGCTGGAATTCAGAGGGCAGGATGTAATAATGGCTCAGTTGCAGAACACCTCGGTTAGATCCCGTCAAGTTTGGGAATCATACCTTTGGAAGTATATGGAGACCTTGGGCAAGAAACAGCACAAACTGACCAAAATGATAGCAGAGGAATGTTAAATTCCTCAGCTGGCCTTCCCACTGGGCTCCTGCCCACCTCGACTATTCCACAATTTTACAATAGGATGCCCCCACCCCCTCAAACCTTGCCCCAGTTGAGGCCTTTAAGTGGCCAATTAATGACCACGTGGGCCATTTCCCATCCAGCCTCAATTTCCAGGCTGGCAGGAGGAGTTCAGGGAGAGGGAGCATGCTTGAAAAGTGATCCTGCTCAAGCCTCTGGTGGGAAGGGAAGGGTGGGGTGCCTCAATCAACAGCTTCCTAACTTCAAGCACCCCCCCCCCACCCCCCTCCACTCTCCCCATAAGGTCTGGCCCCTTAGGGTGCTCCCTCTCCCCGGTCTCTCCATCAACAGCCCCACACCCTCTCTGCCCAGCCCCAGGGCCTCAACTCCCCTCCCCACACTGAGACCTCCAAAACTCACCTGGCCCTGGACTCCTGGCACTAAGACTCCGGGGGCTGCTTGCAGTTCCAGTGGTGTCCACCGCAGCTTCTGGCACTGCTGGGATTGGAGACCTGTCAGCCAATCAGATTGGCTGGCAGCTCTCTGAAGTAGGACTTCCTCCTGAATGAGGAGTGGAAGTCCCACTTCCAGTCAATTAACATTCCTCGGAGCGTGAAATGGCTGTGGGGCAGCCAGTGTGGGTGGCAATGTGTTCGCCACCGACTCCTTGGATGGTGGGAAGGGTATCTCCATCATCCGAAAAATCGTGGACCAGGAGCAAAAGGATTAAATTACGATGACAGGTTCCATAAACTTGGCTAGCATTCCTTTTAGTTTGGGAGGTTCGGGGTGACCCAATGTTGTTATTTAAAATGATAAATGGATTTGGTACAATAGATACAGAGAAATCACTTCCACTGGTTGAAGAATGAAGAACATTGGGGGGAGGCTCTTGAAAGTTAGAACTGGACCATTTGGGAGTGGAATCAGAAAGCCCTTTTTTACACAAAGGATTAGACCATAAGACATAGCAGCAGAAATTAGGCCATTTGGCCCATCGAGACTGCTCCGCCATTCAATCATGGCTGATAAGTTTCTCAACTCCATTCTCCCACCTTCTCCCCGTAACCTTTGATCCCCTTACCAATCAAGAACCTATCTATCTCTGTCTTAAATACACTCAATGACCTGGCCTCCACAGCTTTCCATGGCAATGAATTCCATAGATTCACCATTCTCTGGCTAAAGAAGTTTCTCCTCAACTCCGTTCTAAAAGGTCTTCCCTTTATTCTGAGGCTGTGCCCTCGGGTCCTAGTCTTTCCTACTAATGGAAACATCTTCCCCACTTCCACTCTATCCAGGCCTTTCAGTATTCTGTAAGTTTCAATCAAATCCCCCCTCATCCTTCTAAATTCCACCATCGAGTATATAACCAGAGTCCTCAAACATTCTTCATATGTTAAGCCTTTCATTCCTGGGATCATTCTCGTGAACTTCCTCTGAACCCTCTATGGAAAACTGAAATTCTCCCCTGCAAAAGGTTAGGGATTCTGGGTGTCAATTGAAATTTTTGTGATTGATTTATGTTGAAGGTATGGAGGGATATGGAGCAAGGGTGATAAATGGAGTTGAGGTACTGTTCAGCAATGAACAGGCTTGAGGGGCTGAATCGCCTCCTCCTTCTAAGTTACTTACAGGCTCCATGGTCAAATGATGCTGGTAGCTTTGGCTGATGATTCCACTGTGGAAATATAATTATTTTTTCATCTTTGCATCTGCCAGACCACACAGACCTCGTAATAAAATAAAACAAAGGGACCTCTAATGCACACACATCAAAGTCTTATTAATTTTTCTAACCTAGTTTGCTTTGGTCCAAAAGCACTAACTGAAGAGCACTTCCTGTTAATGACTAACAAAAGTCTCCCTGTGAATTATTGCAGCTTTCATTAATGTGCCAGGTCGACAAAGTAAAATCCTAAGCGAATTCATAACAAGCTAATGTGGGAGGTAGAGGAAAATTAACCAACACATCGGAAACAGATAAAGCACGCACACTCATAATAATGGCACCAATTGGGGTTTGTGTGTCTAGAGCTTTAATAATTAGCAGATTTGAAGAAATCCACTTTCACTGTTTAAAGTATTAAGTACCTCAGCCATATTATAAAATCATACAACAAGACTATTCGGGCCACTGTACCTATCTTGCCTCTTTGAAAGAACTATTGAGTCCCCACCCCCCTGCTCTTTCCTCATAGACCTGCAAATTTTTCATTTTTGAGTAGGAAGTTATACCCAGGTTCATGCTGACTGAGCTGATCTCAGCTAAAAGCTCCTGTGGATCTTCTTTGCTTTGTCTCTAATGCTACACTGTCTCCACCATGTCTCAGGACCAGAACCACTCGTGTACTGCAACCAGTTCTGGTTGCCAAGACACATGAGAGACACTTAATCACTAGAGGCATTGCTGAGAGGAGCCATGAGGTTGAACCCCACTGTTGGGGATCTGAGTTATGAGAAAAGACTGGAGAATCTTGCATTTGTCAGCCTTTGCAAGAAGGCATCTGAGAGGTGGTCTTATAGAGGTGTAGCAAATAGTTAAGGCTGTAGTTTTTTTTATCTTTTTTTGGTTAAGGAGCCCTACAAAATATTGTGAAATTCTGTGAAATCCCAAGCCTCTCTCATTCCTCCTCTCCCACCGTATATATATTATAAAACAAAAATGAAAACAAACTATTGATTGAATGAACGATTATTTTTCATTAAATGTAAGGGCAGTATATCTTGAAACATTGAAAAAAATGGTGCAATTGTCAAAATGACCTGAAAATTGCACAGAACACTTTAGGGATGCTCAGGGAACTGTTGGGTTCCAGGGAACTCTGGCTGAAAAACACCGAGCTTAGGGCTTGGAGAGGGTAGCCTAAGGACATAAGAAATAGGAAGAGCAGTAGACCATTCGGCCCCTCGAGCCTGCTCTGCCATTCAATAAGATCATGGCTGATCTTCTAGTGTTTCGATTTCCACATTCTCATCTAAAACCAATATTCCTTGATTCCCTTGCCTAACAAGAATCCATCCACCTCTGCCTTAAAAATATTCAACGACCCCGCCTCCCCCACCTTTTGAGGCAGAGAATTCAAAGTCGTACAACCCTTTGAGAGAAAAAATTTCTCCTCATCTCTGTCCTAAAAGGGCGACCCCTAATTTTAAAATGGTGCCCCCTAGCTCTGGACTCACCCACAGAGGAAACATCCTTTCGATGTCCACCTTGTCAAGGCCATTCAGGATCTTGTACACTTCAATCAAATCACCCCTCACTCTTGTAAACTCAAGTGGAAACAAGCCCAGTCTGTCCATTTGGATTTGATAGATTTGGAATAATATTTGAAATTAATTGTCTGACCAACATTTACTTTTCAACAAACATCACAAATATAGACAGTCTGACTGTTATCACATGGGTGTTTGTGGGATTCTGCTATGCACAAATTGACTGCCACATTTCCTACATCACAACAGTGTCTACACTTCAAAAAGTACTTCATTGGCTGTAAAGTGAGATATCCTGTGGTCGGGAAAGGTGCAAGATAAATGCAAGTCTTTTTTTTATTGCGAGAGCAATACAAAGACGCAGGTTCAACTAATAAAAGAAAAATTTAGGACTGTTAGAAATTTTTTCTTCACACAAACAGTGATCAGACCACGAAAAGGACTCCCAGGAAGTGTTGGAAGCAAAACACAGCAATTTTTTCACATGCTTTTGGGTATGGTCAGGGTTAGGGGGCGGAGGTGTTGGGAATGAATATTTCATTCGAATGATGAGTTAAGGTTAGCTTTACTCATCTATTATTATGTTGTGATTTTTATAAAAGGAGCACAGCTATTGACTTAGTGGGACTGGGTTAGAAAGGGGAAAACAGCGATGTTTTCCCACCCCTGACACTTGACATGTCAGCGCAGACATGAAGGGTCTGTTAATGTTGAAATTGTGCTGCAATAGAGTTCATGCTTTAAGTTGATAATTAAGAGCAGCTTTCCCCAATTGGGGAAGTGTTAGGGCTTCATTACAAAAATATAAAAGGGTATTCAACCGGATGTTTGGGGGAATTAGAGGAGTCCGTGCCTTTACTCTGCAGACTTGGAAATAATTCAGTCTTAAGGTACAGACAGGGTTCAGACTCATTCCTTCCTCCACATACGAATATTGGATTTATCAGGGTCAAATGGCCTCCTTCTTTGCTGTGACATTCTACGAATCTATGCATTGGTCACGTCTACAACACACAAACACACCTGTGAAGGTCAGCTAGACAGACCTGGACGTGATGAATCCTTCTCTCATGAAGCTCAACAGAAACTTGAGGAACATAGGGACATAGGGCAGACCTTTTAGGTCAGTGGGCGGGCGCGATCGGCGGGTCCGGGATCGACCAGGGAATGGACCGCCAACTGCGATTTAGAGCTTGCTGGCCAATTAACAGCCAGCCAACCTGAAGCATGCACTGATAAGCTCAGCGCTGCTGGGGTGGGGGGGGAGAGGGTGGGCACGGGCCAGCGCTGACAGAAAGCTCCCCCTGAAGGGAGCTGAAGACCTGAAAAATCAAAAGTAAAGTTTTGAAAAGCAGAAAAACATGTCCAAGCACCCCAATCAGGCACCTGAAAATATACAAGATGAAAGTGCGGTCCACTGATTTTTACTTTTATTTTATTTCATCATGGAAACCTCATCCTGTCCTTGGATGAGGTTTCATGAAAAACTTAGAGGCCGTCTGGTTGATTCGCCCGTCCGCCAACCATAAGGTTGGACGGACAACATAAAATTAAAGACAATTGCACCATTAACACCCTAATTGGCCTCTTGCCGGCGGGCGTGCTTCCGACATTTGCACGTACCCGCCAACCGAAATAAAATATCTCTCGCAATTACATACCACATTGGACTGGGCGCACGCGTGCCCGATCAGTGTAAAATTCTGCTCATAGAAACAGAAAATAGATATAGGAGTAGGTCATTCGGCCCTTCGAGCCTGCTCTGCCACTCAATGTGACCATGGCTGATCCTCTATCTCAACTCCATCCTCCTGCTCGCTCCCTATCCCGTTGCTGCTTTCAGAGTCTAGAAACCTATCTATTTCCTTCTTAAATATATTCAGTGACTTGGCCTCCACAGCCCTCTGTGGTAGAGAATTCCACAGGTTCACCACCCTCTGAGTGAAGAAGTTTCTCCTCATCTCAGTCCTAAATGGCCTACCCCTGAGATTGTGACCCCTTGTTGTAGACCCCCCCAGCCAGAGGACTCATCATCCCTGCATCCTGTCAGAACTTCTTACATTTCAATGAGATCCCCTTTCATTCTTTTAACCTCCAGTGAATACAGGCCTAGTCAGCCCAATCTCTCCTCAAACGGCAAGACTGCCATCCCAGGAATCAGTCTGGTGAACCTTTGCTGCACTCCCTCCATGGCAAGTATATCCTTTCTTAGGAGATAGTACTTCATCTTTCGGTTCGGCACTTTACAATCTTCAGGACTCAACATTGAGTTCAACAATTTCATCATAACCACTTCTCCCATTTATCAGATAACGGGTGCTAGTAATGTTTCTGTTGTTGCCACCTACACTGCCTCTTGACCCATCATTTCCTTATCCTGTTACCATCTTCTTCAGGCTTAGGAACATAGGAGCAGGAGTAGGCCATTCAGCCCAGTGGCCTGCTCCGTCATTCAATATGATCATGGCTGATTGTGCACTTCAATGCCTTTTTCCCACGCTATCCCCATATCCCTTTATGTCATTGGTATTTAGAAATCTGTCAATCTCTAAACATACTCATTGACTGGATTTCCACAGCCTCCTGGGGATTCCAAAGATTCACAATCCTCTGAGTAAGAAAAAATCTCATCTCGGTCCTCAGTGGCTTCCCCCTTATTTTGAAATCTTGTCCTATGGCTCTTTTTTTCATTCATTCATGATATGTGGGCACCGCTGGCTGGGCTAGCACTTATTGCCCATCCCTAATTGCCCTTGAGAAGGTTGTGGTGAGCTGCCTTCTCGAACCGCTGCAGTCCATTTAGTGTGGGTACACGCACAGTGCTGTTAGGGAGTTTCAGGATTTTGACCTAGCGACAGTGAAGGAATGCCAATATATTTCCAAGTCAAGGTGGTGAGTGACTTGGAGGGGAACTTGTAGGTGGTTGTGTTCCCATGCATCTGTTGCCCTTGTCCTTCTAGATGGTAGTGGTCATGGGTTTGGAAGGTATGCCTAAGGAGGCTTGGTGAGTTCCTGCAATGCATCTTGTAGATGGTACACACTGCTGCCACTGTGCATCAGTGGTGGAGGGAGTGAATGTTTGTGGATAGGGTGCCAATTAAGCTTCTTGAGTGTTGTTGGAGCTGCACTCATCCAGGCAAGTGGAGAGTATTCCATCACACTCCTCCTGACTTGTGCTTTGTAGATGCGGACAGGTTCTGGGGAGTCAGGAGATGAGTTATTCACTGCAGGGTTCCTAGCCTCTGGCCTATTCTTGTAGCCACAGTATTTATATGGCCTAATCCAGTTCAGTTTCTGGTCAATGGTAACCTCCAGGATGTTGACAGTGGGGGCTTGGATACTGTCCAGGTCTTGCTGCGTTTGGACATGGATTGTTTCAGTATCTGAGGAGTCGCAAATGTTGCTGAACATTGTACAATCATCAGCAAACATCCCCATTTCTGACCTTATTGATGAAGCAGCTGAAGAAGGTTGGGTCTAGGACACTACGCTGAGGAACTCCTGCAGTGTTGTCCTGGAATTGAGGTGACTGACCTCCAACAACCACAACTACCTTCCTTTGTGCTAGATATGACTCCAACCAGTGCAGAGTTTTCCCCTGATTCCCACTGACTCCAGTTTTGCTAGGGCTCTTGGATCCCACACTCGGTCAAATTCTGCCTTGACATCAAGGGCAGTCACTCTCACCTCACCTCTGGAGTTTTGCTCTTTTGTCCATGTTTGAACCAAAGCTGTAATGAGATCAGGTGTTGAATGACCCTGGCAGAACCCAAACTGAGTGTTAGTGAGCACGTTATTGCTACCCCAACCAGGGGAAACATCTTACCTGCATCTACCCTGTCTATCCCTTTAAGTATTTTATAGGTTTCAATTAAACCACCCCTCATTCTTCAAAACTCTAGAGAATACAGGATACAGGACCATTTTCCCAATTTCCCTTCATAGGACAGTCCTGCCATCCTGGTAACAGGTCTGGTGCACCTTCATTGCACTCCCTCTATGGCAATAATATCCTTCCTAAGGTAAGGGGGCCAAAACTGCATACAGTTCCTCAGGTACGGTCTAACCAAGGTTCTCTACAACTGAAGCAAGACTTCACTACTCCTGTATTCAAATCCAATACCATTATCCTTTCTAACTGCTTGCTGTGCCTGATTATTAGCTTTCAGTGACTTATTGACGAGGACACCAAGGCCCCACTGTACATCTACACTTTCTAATCTCTTACCACTTAAGAAATACTTTGCACGTCTGTTCCTCCTACTAAAGTGCATAACCTCACATTTTTCTATGTTGTGTTCCCATCTGCCTAGTTCTTGCCCACTCACTCTGTCCAAATCCTTCTGAAGCTGCTTTGCATCTTCCTCACCTACCTTTGTGTCATCTGTGAACTTGGAAATATTACATTTGATCCACATATCCAAATCATTGATGTATATTGTGAGCAGCTGGGGCCCAAGTACTGACCCTTACGGTACTCCATTAGTCACAGCCTGCCAACGCGAGAATGACCCGTTTATTCTTACTCTCTGTTTTCTGCCTGTTAACCTATCCTCAATCCATGCCGGTATATTACCTCCTATCCCATGTGCCCTAATTTTGCTAACCAACCTCCTGTGGGGGACTTTATCAAAAGCCTTCTGAAAATCCAAGTATACTACATTCGCCCTTTTTCAATTTTGTTTGTAACATTCTCAAAAAACTCCAACAGGTTCATCAAACATGACTTCCCATTCATAAATCTATGTTGACTATGCCCAATCAGATCATTATTATCCTGTACATTTATCTCATCCTTAATAATAGATTCTAGCAATTTCCCTACTACTGATGTAAGGCTAACAGGTCTGCAATTCCCTTTTTTCTCCCTCCTCCCTTTTTATGGTGATCATTCCCTTTTGTTATTTGATTTCTCCTGCCATCCATCCTTTCCAAAGGCTTTCCTTTTGTTCTTTCCACCCTCTCACTTTCCCTGTCTCAGTACTTGTATAAAACCTGTTACATCTCAAACTTCTTCCAGTTTTAATAAAAAGTCATCGTACTGAAACATTAACTCTGTTTCTCTTTTCACAGATACTACCTGACCTGCTGTAAAGCCCTATCTCTCTGAAGACTGGGATCAAACAGGCTATGTTATCGCACCAATCCTCTTCATTTTCCTCTCGCAATGCTGCACCTTAGCTCCAGCAAACTGGAATGGAGATAATGTACAGAACAACCGGGAAACTGTTCAAGCTACCCCGCCTTCAATCCAAAACCAAAATCACTCCAACCTTAGGCACTGAGCCTCAGTATGCATATGGTGCTTGTGTGCGCGCTCACTCAGATACCAAGCTCCAGGTCATTGTTGACTCCTTCTCCAAAGCATATAAGAAAATGGGCCTTTCACTAAACAACCAGATAACCAATTCCCACAGAACAACACCTCCCCCTGACATCAGACTCTTAAAGTAACTGTTCTACTCAGAAATTGTTGCAGCAGGAGACTCCCAGGAGGACTGTGGAAACACTTTAAGGGTGTGCTCAAAGCATCCCTGCAGAGGTCAAACATCCCTGCCAACTCATGGGTGTCCCTAGCTTGTGACCAAGCAAAATAGAGAAAGTTTATTCAGAGGTCACCGAACACATCGAAAGACTTTGTCAGGAGCATGCAGAGGTGAAGTCAAGGCATCGAAGAGAAAGCACAAACCTCCAAACATCTACCCAGCCCTTCCAGAATTGCCTGTCTCGCACGTGGCAGATTCTGCATATCGTGCATGGGACTTATAGGCCATCTCAGAGTCCATCGAATTGGAAGCAAGCAAGTCATCCTCGATTCCAAGGGACTGCCCAGGAGAGAGAAAGTGCTTTGGAATGTCCTAAGGATGTAAAAAGGGCTGCATCTTTTTAACAAGTTCTTCTGTTGGCACTTCACTCCTCTGAAGTCACACTTCAATGCTGCAAGAAAAATAGCCAGTCATTTGGTTCCGATTCTGACCTTAAGTCAGGAATTTCAAGGGATGCACCAATTTATAGACAATCCTGCCTTAGGAGCAGAATAATACATTATATGTTGCGCTATTCAGTATAACACCGGTGAAGTCATATAAGAGGATGTCACCTGACATACCTCTGAGCAGCGTCACAGGAGATCCATTGGTGATATGTAAGAATTCCATACAAAAAAAAGTTCCCTATTGTCACACTTTCCTCAGCTCTGACGAATCCATTCAGGATAATGGTATTCCTTGGAAGCAAGCTCCGGAACATTCTGCAGAGATCAACTGAGAGTTAACAAAATGAGATTGTTAGTGCCTCAGAGAAGCAATACCCCCTGAGAATCTTTCCATCATTCTGACTTGGAACTATATCACCAGGCCTTCACTGTGGCTGAGTCAAATTCCTTGAACTCCCTTCCTAGTAGCACTGTGGGTGTAACAACACCAAATGGACTGCAACGGTTCAAGAAGGTGGCTCCCCACCATTTTCTCAAGGGTAATTAGGGATGGGCAATAAATGCTGGCCTAGCCAGCGACACCCACATCCCATGAATGAATAAAAACACATTTTAAAAAGTAAATTACTACCACATGCTGTAAATAGGAAGAAGATTCCAGTCCTACTGCCACTCACAAGGAGAACAATTAAAATCCCCAATTTAGATGGTTTTAGCTGTCTTCAGAGGCAACAGGATCTGTGATTCACTTCCACTTTTCTTTTGGTAACAACACAACAAACTAGATAATGCATGCTATGAGTGAAAGGGAATCCTGGAACTCAAAAATAAAATGCTGGAGATATATGGTTGGTCCATCAACATCAGCACAGTATCAGCAGTGGCTCAGTGAGAAGCCAATAGGTTTAAAGTCTACACCAGAGACTTGAGTACAAAAATCAATACCGAGACTCCCAGTGTAGGGAGGGAGTGCAGCACTGCCAGAGGTGCCACCTTTTGGATGAGATGTTAAACCAAAGTCCAGTCTGCACCCCTAGGTGGATGTAAAAGATCCCATGGCTCTGTACAAGAAAAAGCTCTCAGTGTCCTGGCCAATATTAGCTGTTATTCCTCTTACATTACAGCAGTGACTTTCTCTGTTCAGATATCATGCACTAAGGTTGGCGACCATGGACTTCCATGTGTTGATTCTGCATTGTTTGCCATTACCTTCTGCAAGTTCTGGTTGACCAGGAAACTCTCCTGCTCTTACTGCCTGCCATTCACATATTGGAAGAAATTGCAGGTTAATAATCAATTCATTTGGCCACATTATGAAGGCAGCTTCTGTGGCCAGTGGGACCTGAACCCAGAGCTTCTGGCTCAGAGGCAAGGACGCTACCCACTATGGCACAAGACACCTGCAGAACCATGACTACTCTTCACTAAGTATTTTATTGGCTGTAAAGTGCTTTGAGACATCCTGAGGTCATGAAACATGCCATATTAATGCAAGTCTGTCTTCATTAAGGCAAATTTAAGCTTAAATTGGGATCAGATTACTAAAGCATTAATCAAAATTTTTCTTGTTAACATTTTTTGTTATTATTTTTGCGAATTGTTGTTTCGTGAGACGAGTTTGGGAAGAGCATTTTATTAGACTTGTATGGTCTGGTTTTTTTAATGCTAATTCTCAAGATGTGGGCGTCACTGGCAATGCCTACCCCTATCAGCTCTTGGGAACGTAGTGTTGGAACGAGTGCCTCCTTCTTCAGCCACTGCAGTCCACGTGGTTGTTTGAAGAGCAATAAATGTGTGCGTTCTTATTTTAATTAACTCCTCTGATGAATAGAGTTCGCAAAATTGAATGTCAGATATCACAGGTTGAGCAAGTGTACAATCGAAAGAAGGACTTGCATTTATACAGCACTCCAATGAACTCAGGACATTTCAAAGCGCTTTACAGCCAATGAAGCATTATTGAAATGTAGTCACTGCTGTACTGAAAGAAAGGTCGATCATTAAACATACATTCAATAGCAGCACCTACAACAAAACTTTATGAGTTTCAGCCGGAGAATTCAAATGCATTGTTGGTTCGAGCTCTATATACTGGTTGATCAGATCTTAATCACATCCTGAAACATATGTTTCAATGCCCGCAAATTCTAACCTCTTCTATATTAATATAAAGAGAGAAAAAACTTGCATTTATCTAGTGCCTTTCACAATCTCAAGATATCGCAAAATGCTTTGCAGCCAATTAAGTATTTTTGAAATGTAGTCATTGTTGTAATGTAGGAAATGTAGCAGGCAATTTGCACACAGCAAGCTCCCACAAACAGCAATGTGACAATGACCAGACAATCCATTTTTGTGATGTTGGTTGAGGGATAAACATTGGCCAGGACCCCAGAGACAATGCCCTTGCTCTTCTTTGAAATGGTGCCATGGTATCTGCCTGAGAGGGCAGACAGGACCTTGGTTTAGCATCTCATCCAAAAGATGGCAGCTCTGACAGTGCAGTGCTCCCTCAATAATGCACCTGGAGTGTTAGCCTGGCGTTTCATGTTTAAATCTCTTTAAAATGCGCTTTTAACCAATCATCTGTAGCTGGTTCACACTCTAGAGATGGTGGGAGGCGGGTCTCATCATGTTCAATGTTTTGGGGAATGGGATTGGTAGCCAAGCTTCAAGTTTTATTCCCAGTTTCAGTGAGCCTGAAAGCCACTTGACATTGATAACTAGATTATGAAAGGGTAGATGTAGAGAAGACGTTTCCACTTGCGGGCAAGACCAGAAGTGGAGGCCATGAATATAAGATAGTCACTCATAAATCCATTAAGGAATTCAGGAGAGCCTGCTTTACTCAGATAGTGGTTAGAATATGGAACTCACTGCCACTTGAACCAGCTGAAGACCCCTTTAAGGAGAAGCTAGATAAATACATGGAGGGTGGAATTGAAGATTATGCTAATAGGATTAGATGAAATAGAGTGGGAGGAGGCTTGTGTGGAACACAAACACTGCCATAAACCCTTTGGGTTGAATGGCCTTGTTTTGGTGCTACAAATACTATTAAAGACTAAGATGGCAGGTTTCCTACAGCCTTGGCATTTGTCATGTTTCAGCTTTGTGGATACATTTAAGCCTCTGCCTGTTGCTGCGTTGCTTCACTAACCTGCTGCTATCTTCATAAGTAAACTGACTACCTGACTCAACAAGGACAGGTGACTCTGTAACAATGGCAAGGCCATCATTTTGAGATAATGATAGACCTATCCCAACAAGATGAATCTCTTTCACTTAATGAGTTTGAAGACTGAGAGCAGCTAAGATAACTGTGATGTGTTCTACTCTTTTCTTCATTTCTTTCTCTGGCGAATGATGTAAGGAGCAGCTTGATCCTTTGAAATTTGTCCAAATAGATCAGATTATAAAGGTTTGTGCAATCCTTGCCTCATCCACGAAACAGCCAAAACGCAGTGATTCTCAGTACCTCCTAGCACAAGATAATTTGGTTATTCAGGCTAAAGCACTGATCCCACACACTCCTTGAATGCTCCTTGTGTAATAGCCATGCTTTGGAAATGAGTGTTTATTGGAATGTGTGTCTGGTTTGTATGGAGATATCAAGCAAAAAGAATCTCCACCAGTGCATACATGCCTAAAAAAAGGAGCAAACAGTTTTCCCTGTTGCGCGCCTCAAAAGTTGGGCTGGCATGGCAAAGAGTTGTGGTTTGTTTGAACCAGTTTTGACTTTCAAAAAACACATTCATCTTTTATACGAACAAAAAGTACTGGAAGCGTACAGCAGGGCTTAAAAGGAAAAGGAGAGAGAGGGAGAGATGTTAATATCCCTGAGTGTGAACCCTTCATCAGAACTGGAGCCTGTCATCTAAAAGAACCTTTTTACGGATATCAACCAAATAAAGAGGGAAGCGACAACAGGTCATAAAACAACCTGTGGGGACATAACGCTCGAGTCTGCAAAGTCCAATTGCTGGCCGACAGGGAATGCAGAGGGTGCTGTTTATCACATTTTATTAAAATTAATTTCCACCCATTCACTTAAATAAATGGGTGTCAAGGTTTGAATGCCTGTGATTTGTGTTAGGCCAGTGTGTCACATGACTGACTGGCAGTCCAGACATGCAAAGATGTCCATCAAGAGTCAACTTAAAAACCTCCAAGTCAGGTTCCAGAGTATGATCAACTAGGCCAAGTTTACAGTGCTAGGGGTCTAATCTCAGAAAATGATCCCAAGAAATGATTGATATACATTCTGCCAATTACTTTGCAATAATTATCCCCCTAAAGCTAAAAATGTTTTCCTTTGTGGTCTTAAGGTTGGTTTTGAAAGCCTCTTTCTATCAATGATTAAACAATCTAACAATAATAGAATGCACTGATTTGTAACTAAAAAGCTAAAGAATAGTTCTCCTAATAAGCTCACATTAAAAATGATCATTGGGAATGACTGGAAAAAATATTAACAGAGACTAATGCTGGCCTGTTTATTCTCTCTCTCTCTCTCTCACACACACACACACACTCTAACAAAACACTAATAAAATATTTACCTTAATTTACTTCACTGTCTGTCTTTTTCCTTCTGTCTCTTGTTCCTCTGACTCTGTGATTTTTTAACATCTATTTCTGTTTGACAGTCTACTTGTCCCTCTCCATCTCTCTCTCTAAGTATCAATCACTTGTGCAGTGCTCTTTCTCTTTCTTTCCCTCACCATCTCAATATCTTGTCCTTGACAGGCAATTGTTGAACTAATGGATCTTTTCATTTTAAGTGTGAATTGTCTGCACCAGATGAGAAATGCCAACACTTGGAAATGGAGCCTTCAGGCATGCATCAATCATGGTGAGGCCCAGCTCAGCTCAGTTAGATATAGAGTAGAGCTTTTTATCTTCTCCCCAACAATGTATCTCGGCCTTGATTTCAGAGCACTGGCCTTTATTCTACTATTCATATTTTATATGTTCTTCTAGGTGGTATAATCTCAGAATAAGGGGTTGGCCGTTTAGGACTGAAGTGAGGTGAAATTTCTTTAGTCAGAAGGTTATAAATCTTTGGAATTCTCTACTCTAGAGATCTGTGGATGCTCAGTTCATGAGATCCATAGATATATGGACAGTAAGGGAATCAAGGGATATGAGGAGCGGGCAAGAAAGTGGAGTTAAGTTAGAAGATCAGCCATGAACTAATTGAATGGTGAAGCAGGCTCAAGGGGCTGAATGGCCTACTCCTGCTTCTATTTTTTACATTCCTCTGTGGTCACCATCCCCAGGTGAGATGAAAGCTGGAAACAAAAATCTGGGAGATCCCATAAGCAGCTCGAGGTGGCAGTCCCTCCTCTTCCTTTCTCTAACTGGAGGTGAAAGATCTCTCCAATGTTTCATCACAGTGCGAAGGTTGAGATCGGGAACCCACCCACACTTTGGTGAACTACCTGCATCCTACCCTTTCATCTTTCACCTTCAGTGGACTGCTGCACTAGACTGGTATAAGCACTGCAGTATTATCATGTGCATTAGATGCAATAGGCAAGATTTGTGATTTCTCATGAAGTGTAGCCATCATCAAACCAACTGTTCCCTTTAAACAATGACCTCCTCATCAAACTTGGCACAGGGAGATCTCAGGACTTATACTTGGTTATTATCATGCAAGATATCTTTTTTTCTTCAGTTGCAATCAGAGAGATATTAATGGACGTTTGGTAGTACAGAACCTGAATACTGGTGAAAAAAGAGACATGTTGAAGCTTTTTCGTCTTGCACTGATCAGAACACCTAGCTCATCAGTTCCCCTCCAACTCACTCACCATCCTGACTTGGAAATGTATCACGTTCCTTCACTGTTACTGGGTCAAAATCCTGGAACTCCCTCCTTAACAGCACTGTGGGCGTAACTACACCACAGATACTGCAGCAGTTCAAGAAGGCAACTCACCACCAACATCTCAAGGGCAATTAGGGATGGGTAATAAATGCTGGCCTAGCCAGTGACGTCCGCATCCTGTAAATGAATAAAAAAGGACACTTTGCAAGAATACCAATATAAGGGGAAAACAACAATTTATACTGTATGTGAAGAGAGTGCTATTGGTTGGCAAGTGGACTCTGATTGCTAGAGGCATTGCCATGGAGAATGCACCAGTGATAGTGACTGACAGTTAACTGCCAATTATTGTTTGAAATTTAAACCAGGCAGCTTGATTGTTCAAGACATTGCCCTGAAGAATGAGTCAGCGAATGGCTGTCACTTATTTTGTTTAGCTGAAACAGGCGTAACGTTGTACATGTTCTTTCTGTCTGCAAGAACAGGGCCCTGTGTATTAATATATGTAGCTTCCAGTACACGCAAATGTGCCACATTGCGAGCACAACTGACAATCTTTTAAATTGGTTGCCAGTGTAATTCTTACCACACTGCAGATTATTTGGCAAATGTTGTCCAATCGCGGAATCACATCTAATGTTGGACATTGTGTGTTGAGTTCTGCAAGCACTGGCTGGTTCAGTCTGTAGCTTGCCCGTTGCGAACAGAAGCTGGGACACGCTGTTTGATACGATCCGCCAGTGTTTGGGACGTATGGCCTAGACACTTAGCATCACAATGGCACTGAAATTCATATACCACATTACTCATTTGTGTGATAGGCAGAATACCTTTTTGGCTTGATGGCAGCATCCTGTTAGTGGCAAATACAACTTGTGTTGCTACTACATACTAGCCTCACCTCCTCAAATTTGCCAATTTGTCCACTTGCCAACCAATCAGCACTCTCTTCACAAACAATATACATTATTGTTTTCCCCTTATATTGGTATTCTTGTGAAGTGTCCTGATGAGTGCAAGACAAGAGCTTCAACGTGTCTCTTTTTTCAGCAATACTCAAAGGGATATTGTCTTTGTACACCTCTTTGTGTTCTTTCTCGGTTAATAGGTAAGCTCGGTGAAGTCTAAGGCCAGAGTCTATAAGGTCAGATGACCAAAAGCTTGGTCAAAGAGGTAGATTTTAAGAAGCATCTTAAAGGAGGAAAGCGAAAAAGAGCGGCAGAGTGGTTAGGGAGAATATTCCAGCGTTTGGGGCCTAGACAACTGAAGGCACAGATGGTGGAGCAATTAAAATTGGTAATGCACAAGAGGCTATAATTAGAGGAGTGCAGATATCTCAGCGGGTTGTGATGCTGGATGAGATTACAGAGATAGGGAGGGGTGGGTTTGAAAACAAAGATGAGAATTTTAAAATCAAGATGTTGCTTGATTGGGAGCAAATGTAGGTCAGCCAGCTCAAGGGCGATGGGGGAATGGGACTTGCTGCAAGTTTGGGCAAGGGCAACAGAGTTTTGTATGACTGAGTTTATGGAAGGTAGAATGTGGGAGACCAGCTAGGATTGCATTGGTATAATCGAACATAACGAAGGCTGAATGAGGATTTCAACAGCAGATGAGCTGAGTCAGGGGTGAAGTTGGACAAAGTTACTGCAGTGGAAATAGGCGGTCTTAGAAATGGCACGAACGTGAGGCCAGAAGCTCATCTCAGGATCAAATGTGACACCAAAGTTGTGAATAGACTGGCTTAATCTCAGACTGTTGCCAGGGAGAGGGATGGAGTCAGTAGCTAAGGAACGGAGTTTAGAGAGGGGACCAAAAACAGTACCTACACTAAACCGTCCAGTTCAGCAGAGGCTCTCCTTAACACTCCACTCAGCGTCTGCAGAGACACTCAGATTTGATGCAAGGAAAGGAATTGGCATAGTCCAATTTTCAGTGGCCAATATTTTTTTAAGTTCCTTGAAGGACAGGATATTGGACATGTTCAGATCTGTGTAAGGAATAGACCACCCTTACTCTTTCCCTCTCTCAGAGCGCCTGGAATATTCCGGTAAATTGTTTAGCTGTTTATTTTTTCTGATTTGTATTTCAGCTAAATTGTTTTTCCTAAACCCCATGAGGAAAAAAAACTCATGTTCATCACATGAAAATGTTTTGCATCTGTGGAGCTCCATTCAACACAGATTTTATTTTGGGTTGGTATTACAGTTTAACCTTTCAAAAGAAATCATTAAAGCTAAGTGATCGCAGGAGATTGTGGACCTTCCACAGAGAGGCCACAATTCTACTCCCTCCAATCATCGTCTAATGTTCCCAGAGAGCACTCGGCACTTCTTTCCTCATTGAAGTTGAGGGGTCAAAGGCAGGGCATTCCCAAAATTGTAAAGAACAGAGGAGAAAATTAGGAAAATCAAAAAGTGATGTTGAATGATATCAGGGTTGGATTTTTAATATTTGTGGATGACGAGATCCAAAGTTTGGAGGTTCTAAAACATCAAATGCATTTTTATTCCATTTGTTCATTCACAGGGTGTGGACATCACTAGCTAGGCCAGCATTTATTGCCCATCCATAATTGCCCTTGAGGTGATAGTGAGCCAACTTCTTGAACCGCTGCAGTCCATGTGACTCCAGACCCACAGCAATGTGGTTGACTCTTAACTGCCCTCTGAACAAAGGCAATTAGGGATGGGCAATAAATGCTGGCCTAGCCAGCGACACCCACATCTGAATGAACAAAAAAAACATCTTCCCAATTCCTCCAGATTTTCTTTGGTAGGGGCATCCCAAAATAGTTCTAGAAACAATTTTGATCACAGGTCATTTCAATGCATGTTTTCTGTTGAATAAGCTAACTGATTTGTTATTTTCACTATGTTAGCTTCAGCTATTGTCATATTCAATACAATTCCATAGTTCCTGAGAACTACTCCGATTATTTTGTTCATTGACCAAAAACTCAAAATATTCGAAACAAACTCCTGTCTTAAGCTACCCTAGAGTTGTCTACTGCTCTTCAGATGAGAAATTAAGAAATAGGAGCAGGGATAGGCTATTCGGCCCCTTGAGCCTTCTCCACCTTTAAGTTCATGGCTGATCTTGTATGACTGCAACCAGGTTTCCCCCTGATTCCCATTGACTACAGTTTTGCTAGGGCTCCTTGGATCCCACACTTGGTCAAATGCGGCCTTAATGTCAAGGACAGTCACTCTCACTTCACCTCGGGAGTTCAGCTCTTTTGCCCATGTTTGAACCAAGGCTGTAATGAGGTCTGGAGCCAAGTGGACCTCTAAGCAGGTTCTGAAGCAAGAAGGGTTTCCTGGAGAGGAAGGCTTAAAGAAAGGCAAGCGGGAGGTACCAAGTGGGAGGTACCAAGAGAGGTTGACATGCCGAAGGATCCTAATCCAACTAGATTGCTGTGGGTGAAGAATCCTGAGCAAAGTAAAAAGCTCTTGGATGAAGAATCTCTATTCTGGCTAGACCTCTGTCTCAACATTCTCAAGCAAAGTAAAAATCTCCTGGATGAAGTATTGTCCTAGGCACAGTTAATAATCTTGAGTGGGGAGCTCTTAGATGGTGAGTCTGAAACATATTAGATGGAACTTGCTTAGCAATAATCTGCTCACTGACACCCAGTTTGGGTTCCACCAGGGCCACTCAGCTCTGCAAGTTCCATCTAATATGTTTCAGACTCACCATCTAAGAGCTCCTCACTCAAGATTATTAATCGTGCCTAGGACAATACTTCATCCAGGAGATTTTTACTTTGCTTGAGAATGTTGAGACAGAGGTCTAGCCAGAATAGAGATTCTTCATCCAAGAGCTTTTTACTTTGCTCAGGATTCTTCACCCACAGCAATCTAGTTGGATTAGGATCCTTCGGCATGTCAACCTCTCTTGGTATCTCCCACTTGTGGGAAGCTTGTCTTTCTTTAAGTCTTTCTCTCCAGGAAACCCTTCTTGCTTCAGAACCTGCGTAGAGGTCCACTTGGCTCCAGACCTCATTACAGCCTTGGTCCGAACATGGGCAAAAGAGCTGAAATCCAGAGGTGAGGTGAGTGTGACTGTCCTTGACATCAAAGAAGCACTTGACTGAGTGTGGCACCAAGGGGCCCTAATAAAATTGATGTCAATGGGAGTCGAGGGGAAAACTCTCCACCAGCTTGAATCATATCTAGCGCAAAGGAAGATGATTGTGGTTGTTGAAGATCAATCATCTCAAGCCCAAGGCATCACTACAGGAGTTCCTCATGGCAATATCCTAGACCCAACCATCTGCAGCTGCTTCATCATTGACCTTCCCTCCATCATAAGGTTAGTAGCGGGAATGGTCACTGATGATTGAACAATGTTCATACACAACTCCTTTGGTAACAATGAAGTCCATGCCCACATGTAGCAAGACCTGGACAACATTCAGGCTTGGGCTGCTAAGTGGCAAGTAACATTTACACTGCTTTCTCAAGGGTAATCAGGGATGGGCAATAATTACTGGCCTTGCCAGTGATGCCCGCATCCCGTGAATGAACTTTTAAAAAACGATGGTTTCTCTCTGCAACAGTATGGAGCTACTCCTGATCAAGTACTTTTATTGCTGTAATATTGTTATTTGGTTCAGGGATGTCTGAGTGCAATTTAAGGGCAACACCAGCCCAGGAAGACTTGAATTTCCTAGCAACAGTCTAAGAGTTAACATCTCATTACACAAACAGTCCCACATTGATCCTACATTTTTTGTATTCTTTAATGGGATGTGGGTGTTGCTGGTGCTGGCAAGGGCTGCAGTTGTTGTCCATCCCTAATTGCCTTTGAATTGAGTGGCATCAGTTAAGAGTCAACCACATTACTGTGGGTCTGAAGTCACATGTTGGCTAGACTGGGTAAGGACAGCAGATTTCCTTCATTATGAATGACCAATGATAGTGTCACAGTCACTATTACTGAAATACCAGTTTTTAATTCCAGATTTATTAATTGAATTTAAATTCCACCAGCTTCCATGGTAGGATTTGAACCCATGTCCCCACATCATTAGCCTAGATTACTAATTCAGTGACATTACCACTACACCACCATCTCCCCATTTAAGTCTATTATCTGTTGTCTAGTTTAAAACATTGCTTGCTGTCTCTTCCTCGTGCAGTTTCCTTTTTAAAATTTGTTAAAATTAAAACTTACTATAATGTTCTCTTATCAATGCATGAAGAAATCTGACA
The DNA here is from genome assembly GCF_017639515.1 of Carcharodon carcharias. Classification (NCBI taxonomy): domain Eukaryota; kingdom Metazoa; phylum Chordata; class Chondrichthyes; order Lamniformes; family Lamnidae; genus Carcharodon; species Carcharodon carcharias. Next base: position 26,633,500 of record NC_054492.1, on the reverse strand, counting down.
GCTGGAAAAGCAGCCTCTACCCAAGTGGTTAATCATTTGGACCAGAGAGAACAAATCAAACCTCTCTCTGCCCACACAGTGGCGTCCCCATGGATTGTTCTGTGTGCAGGAAGAGGCAGAAGATGTTTTGTTTTGTTTCCCTGACCTTCCACAGCTGTTTTATGGACCCTTCAAAAGGATGTTGAGATGATCCCCAAAATTCAGATATGGCGTGGCGGTCATTGTGTCCAACATCAAACTGTTAACAGAAGGATCGCTCATCCTACTAGTCAAGAAAGTCAGAGACAATGTGCTTGGAGATGACTTAAGCTTCACTGTTGCATCAAAGCCTCCAAAGGGTGGAACTGTTGGAAATACAAACAGAAAACAACAATAACTCACCCTAGTGACTCTGTGGGATGACTGAACCATATGGTGTGACATGAGAGCCAAACTGGGCCATGGGGACATTTCCTGATGAGCTGATGTGATTACCACTGAGGTCCCTCCTCCAACTGCCCAGCACCGAGCTCTCACCATTGGTCAATTTGTGCCCAACGTGTTTATTCTCAGGGAACCCTGCTTTTCAACGACCATTTGGAAAATGATAGAGCCAACTGGATGGTTCTGCAGCTGACAGTCCAACAGCCTTTTCTCCCCATCTCCAATATTTTAACAATGAAAATTTCAAAGAAAATAACAAAACAATTTTTTAAAATTCATTTATGGGATGTAGGGATCACTGGCTAGGCCAGCATTTATTCCCCATCCCTAATTGCCCTTGAGAAGGTGGGGGTGAGCTGCCTTCTTGAATCCCTGCAGTCCATGTGGTGTAGGTACACCCACAGTGCTGTTAGGGAAGGAGTTCCAGGATTTTAACCCAGCGACGGTGAAGGAACGGTGATATATTTCCAAGTCAGGATGGTGAGTGACTTGGAGGGGAACTTCCAGGTGGTGGTGTTCCCATGTATCTGCTGCCCTTGTCCTTCTAGCTGGTAACAGTTGTGGGTTTGGAAGGTGCTGTCTAAGGACAACTGAGTGATTTGCTAGGTCATTTCAGAGGGCATTTAATAGTCAATCACATTGCTGTGGGTCTGGAGTCACAGGTTGGCCTGACCAGGTAAGGGGGGCAGATTTCCTTCCCTAAAGGACATTAGTGAACCAGATGGGTTTTTATGACAATCGTTGCTTTTAGCAGTATCCTGGAGATTAATCTTTAATTCTTGGCGTCTCCAGAGAAATCCTGGGAGGTGAACAACAGTGTTAGCAAGGGGTAAGAAGACCATCATCTGCAAGTTCCCCTCCAAGCCACACAATATCCTGACTTGGAACTATATTGGCCATTCCTTCACTGTCACTGGGTCAAAATCCTGGGACTCCCCACTGCAGGTCTACCTCCACCACAGGAACTACAGTGGTTCAAAAAGGGGTCTCACCACCAACCTTCTCGAGGGCAATTAGGGATGGGCAACAAATTCTTGTCTAGCCAGTGATTACCATATCCAATGAACTATTTGAAATAAAAAAACAAAAACAGAATTACCTGGAAAAACTCAGCAGGTCTGGCAGCATCGGCGGAGAAGAAAAGAGTTGACGTTTCGAGTCCTCATGACCCTTCGACAGAACTGTTCTGTCGAAGGGTCATGAGGACTCGAAACGTCAACTCTTTTCTTCTCCGCCGATGCTGCCAGACCTGCTGAGTTTTTCCAGGTAATTCTGTTTTTGTTTTGGATTTCCAGCATCCGCAGTTTTTTTGTTTTTATCTCTGTATTTGAAATAAATGCAGCTCCTGAACTCATTCTCTCTCCACATATGGTCTCACTAGTTTAAGGATGTGTCAAGCTCCCTCCATGCTGCCTACAGTGGGTTGCACCCTCGCCTAGTCACTAGGTCATGGCTTCAAGTCTCACTCCAGAGACTTGAGCAAATAATCCAGTCTGACACTCCCAGTGAAATATTGAGAGAGTGCTGCACGGTCAGTGGTGCCATCTTTTGGATGCAATGTTAAACTGAGGTCCTATCTGGTTCCTCAGAAGGACATAAAAGATCCCATGACACTATTTCAAAGAAAAGCAGGGGTGTTCTCTCTGGTGTTCTGACCAATATTTATCTCTCAATCAACATTGTAAAAAAAACCGTAATCCGGTCATTATCATATTTCTGTTCAAGAGATCTTGCTGACTGCAAAATAGTTGTCATGTTTCTTACTTTAGAACCATAACTACACTTTAAAAATAATTCATTGTAAAGCACTTGGGGATGTTTCAAAGTTGTGAAAGATGCTATATAAATACAAGTCTTCTTTCTAATTCAAGATTATGTGAATCAAACTGCTGTACCGTCATTGTCCACGTGAGGGTAGGTGTGAGCACAGGCCACAAGCAGCTAATAACAAGGTGAAGATTAATGGGGTGGTCCTTCTTTAAAGCTGTTTGACCTCGGATGACAGCAGCATTTTCAGAGACAGGAACGTGCCCCTGGACAAACTGACCCTTCTGTTCAGTGCAAGGGGCTCTGCTGCAGATAACGGTAACAGTGGCAGGGCTGACCTGTAAGGAGCCTATAACATGCAGCCGTGATGTGGTTATTTGTCCTGACTCCAGCCTACAAGACGCAGCTAAACAGGGTCCATATGACATGATTGTATTACCTGGAGGAAACCTTGGAGCCCAGAACTTAGCTGAGTCTCCAGCTGTAAAAGAAGTGCTGAAGGCCCAGGATTGCAGGAATGGTTTGATTGCTGCTATCTGCGCAGGCCCCACAGCTCTGCTGGCTCATGAAATAGGCTATGGGAAGAAAGTCACGACCCATCCCCTGGCTAAGGACAAAATGATGAATGGAGATCATTATATCTACTCTGAAGCTCGTGTGCAGATAGATGGGAATATCCTCACTAGCAGGGGGCCTGGCACCAGCTTCGAGTTCGGCCTTGCCATTATTGAACAGCTTCTTGGAAAAGAGGTGGCTGAGAAGGTCAAAACCCCTTTGGTCCTGTGAAACTGCCAACTTCAGAGAACGATGCTGTTACTGGGGAAGGAATTGACTGAATTGATTATTTTCTAGGTAGCAAGTCCCCAGTCTATCATAAATAGAGGCAACGTGCATTGTGGAAATTAACATTGTCTTTAAGCGTCTTCAAAGTAAATGTTACTGTGCAGGACAACAGAATTTAAACTTGCCAGATTTAAATCCTGATGGTACTGGAATCAGCTTCCAGAATTTCTGCTCATTGAGGACTGTGTTAGAATAAAGATTTAAAGCTATTGAGTGAGATCAGAAACTTCATTGCCTTAAATTAGAAGCCACACAAACATTGCGCAATCTGAGCAAATATGCAAATAAAGAAATAAATACAGACACATGTGGCTCAACTCTTTAAGTTAGTAAGGATTGAACAAAATAAATTTCAAACTGAGACAAAACTAATGTAAACACAAGCTTACCAAATTATAATGTTCCCTTTATCCACAGTGAATTCCAGTCCCTGCAGTGTCCACCAGTTATGGAAGCAAGTGAGTTCTCTCTGGAGTTGTGGAAATATATATCCCTCTACCAACATCATTGCAAAACAGATTACCTAGTCATTATCGCATTGCTATTTATGGGATTTTATATAAAATGGCTGTTTTGTTTCCTACTTTACAACAGTGATTACATGTTAAAAAACACTTTATTCCCCGAAAAACACTTTGGGGCATGCTTGGGTCATGAAAGTCTCTATATAATGCAAGTCTGTCTTTCTTATAACCCTCTGGGTTCTTCAATTCTAGCCCCTTAATGTCTCTTTGAGTGGGGTCATGTCTTCAGCTGTCTAGGCTCAAGCTCTGGAATTTGCTCCCTAAACATCTCTTCCTTGAAGACTTTCCTCAGAACAACAACCCTTGTATTTATATAGCAACTTTAAGCTAATAAAACATTTCAAAGTTCTTCACAGGAGTGTTATAAAACAAAATTCGAACTAAGCCACATAAGGAGATATTAAGACAAGTGGCCAAAAGCTTGGTCAAAGAGGTACGTTGTAAAGAAGGATGGTGAAGTAGGGAGGTTTAGAGACAGATTTCCAAACCTTAAAGCCCAGGCAACTGAAGGCATGGCCTCCGTGGAACAATTAAAACTGGGGAAGCTCAAGAGATCGCCTTCTCAACGGCAGTTAGAGATGAGCAACAAATGTAAGCCTTGCTAACGGTGACCATATCCTATGAATGAATAAAAAAAGGAGAGAATAGGGATTGCAACGGATACCTTGGAGAGATGCATGTGATTACAGAGATAGGGAGGAGGTCAGGCAATGAAGAGATTTGAAAACAAGGATGAATACTTTAAAATCGAGGTGTTACATAAACTGGAGCCAATGTAGGTCAGTGAGTATGGGGGTAATAGGGGAACGGGACATGGTCCCAGTAGCTCCACAGGCAGCAAAGTTTCAGATGACCTAAAGTACAGAGGGCTGAATGTGAGAGACCAGCCAGGGGTTTGTTGGAATGGTCAGGTCTAGAGATAACAAGGGCACGAGTGAGGGTTTCAGCAGCTGATGAGCTGCCAGTTTGACCAAGCTTTTGGTCACTTGTCCTCATATTCATTTTATGTGCTTTGATGTAAATTTCATTCAGTAATCACTTCTCTGGAATGCTTTGGAACTTTTCTTTTGGCTGCCTTAAAGGTGCTATAAAAATGCAAGTTGTTGTTGTTGTTGCTGCATGGGAAGCTAACGCCGGAAGTTACCTTCCAAAGAAATCAGTTACCCAAATCCTCCAATTTGTAAAATCCTGGCGCTGCACCGATCGGGAGGGAGATTATAGATTTACTTTCACATTCCTGAAAAAACAGATAGACTGTGCGCCAGGCGCCTCCCCGGCGACCGTGATCAACAGAGCAACTATCCAATCAAAGTTGGACTCCTTTGATTGACAGTGAAGTGCCCAATCGCATGACAGCGAGGGCGGGGAAATCTCCGCCCTGCTATGATTGACGGCAAAAATGGTCCAATCACCTAATGGGGTGCCGGGACATATACACACACACACACACACACACACACGCGCGCACTCAGTTATGATGGACGGAAAGGACTGTCCAATCAAACGATAGGAAAAAGCTTCGATTGATAGGAAATAGTCCAATAACCCGATGAGGGTGGGAGGCAGGGGCGGGGCGGGGCAGGGGCGGGGCAAAAGCCGATGGGCGGAGGTCGCTGAGGGAAATCCCTCCCCC